>NC_035107.1:44639054-44948867 GCF_002204515.2 Aedes aegypti
GTAATGCGAAGAAAATCGATAATAATGTAACGTCACACTCCACAATGTTTTAAACAGTTGAGGCATTGAAAAATATTTCGATTTTACTATTATCACCATGATATCGTAATTTATAGCTGGTCTTCGAAGTGATAATAAAAATAAAATGGTAATAAACTAAAATTTATTTGAATTTGAAAACAATTTTTTTTATGTTCAGGTTATAAAATAATTTTTGAAGTATCTCATCAATGTGCTAGTTAGTCAAACATTGAAAAATAAGTTAATTATTTGATTGATTTGTACCTTTTCAATAAAAGAATGAATACATTTTAGAAGAATAAAAAATCCACTAATTATCAAGAATCCATTCGTAAATTTGATGAAATTGATATCACTAGTTTGTTGAAAGAACGGATGAATCTTATAAAAATGGATAATACTCTATCTACCAACAGGATGCTTAACCCGTAGCAAATTCAATTCACCTTCAAACAAGTTCTGTATCAAATTTTGAGAAGTTATTTAACTGTAACATAACCACAAAAAATGAACCTGTTGGGATACAAAGATTTTGTTTTGGGTGAAAACAAATTTATTTAACGTAAAATGCTTACGCTCCAAATATACGAAACAGCTGTAATCATCACGATCTGAGGTATCTTGCTTAGGTGCAAATTAAAATTTTGTTCGCCCACTAGTCGTAGGAAAAAAAATGTAAAGTACAAAGGGGCAAGTTGAAACGGCTGGGATAGAATAAAATGGTAGCGTGTCAGTTAACAAATGAAACAACCTGCTGTTCACATCTACTGATATCGTATTCAAAACTTTGCCTTCCAACTCGTCCCAGTGCACGTTACACTACTTTTTTCTCTTCATTTGTTGTTATAAGCATCCAGAGGTACGGCGAATTTGTTTTTCGAAGTGCTTCACTGCTTCTTGTCTGGATAGAAATTGACATATTAGTGAAAATTTGTTCTATGCTTACTGTGATGAAAATTGCGAATTTAGCTTTTTCCAACTCCGTTCGCATCGCAACATTTTTTTCCTTAGCTTTCGACGTTTTGTCCCTTTCGACGTTTTGGGATTCGACGTTTTGGCATTCGACGTTTTGGGATTCGACGTTTTGTCTTTCGACATTTTGTCCCTAAACCCATTTTCTCAATATCACACATACAGAAAACTTTGCTTTCCATCCCAAATTTGGAAACTATAAAATCGTTTTTTTTTTCACTTCTCCACACGTGGCTCCGTATGGCACATGTCACTTGAGCCTTCATTAGGTGCCTTAACACAGTCTTGAGGATATACGTCGTCTACATTCGGTACAATCTATACGTAAGAACGGTCATCCACAGCAGTATGTTTAGCACATAATTAATCACTACTCTCAGTGGGACTGTTATGCGTAGAAATTCACCAAAATCCCCGTATTTCTAGGCATAACAGTCCCACTTTAAATTTCCTAGCTTAATTTACTTTATTCCCATAATACAAACTCTTGACTCTAATAAACACGCTATTCTTTATACTATTGTGAAGATTTCAATTCAATTTACCACATACCTGGTCAATACGAGGCTTACAAGGCTGGTAGCGAGTCACTTTTTAGTGACTTGGTCACTTTTTTAAGGCTAGTCACTTTAAAGTCTCTTTTTTGAAGCCATTTCAACTAAAGTCACTTTTTTCGTCAAAAAGTCACTTTTTTCAACTATTTTGAGCTAATTTTTCGGGAGAAAATTTTGAATCGGCCTTCTTAATTTAAAATCCTGGAAAACCTGGAATTATCAGGGAATTTTAATTATTATGGCAAAATATGTCCTTTTTGTAACACATTTATTCAATAAAAAAAAAATTTCGGCTGCGCCGCTGTTACAACTTGAGGTAGGTATTCAGTCAATTCACTTTAAGTTATTTTTAATCTCAGTATCTCCTCCAGATGTCTTTCCACTGATTCTTTCAAAGATTTCTCCAAGCGTTACTTCTAGGTTTCTTCCCGCAGGTCCTACAAAAGCTCTTCCCCAAAGGTTTAATGCAGAGTTTTCGAAAAAAATCGACATTTTTACAAGAAACCCTACAATAATTCCTACGCCTTCAATTATTTAATCCAGGAATTTTTACAAGGATTCTCTCAAAAATTCATCCACAATAACTCTCCTGAATTGCTCAGAATTGGATAAAATCTTCTCCAAGAATCCTTCGATTAATTGCATCTGGGATTCATTAATAATTTCCTCTAGAAATTTCTCCAGCATTCTTTTTTTATCATAGCAATTTATCAAGAAATATATTCTTCAAGAATCCAAGAGATCATTAATCATGAATTATAACAAAATTTGTTATTTTCTTTCCAATAATTTTTTATAACAAATTGTGGAATAATTCAGTTTTAAAATAAATCAAATTTGAAACAGCTTTTGTTATTATAACTGATTATGTTTTGATTGTGTTATAATTTCCTCCATCAACTCAAAGTGCTTCTAACAAAAATTGAACAAAATTTGTTATTTGTAACAAATCTTGATATAATTTGGATATAATTTTGTATAAAAAAGAAAACAGATTGAATTCATGAAGGTATCGAAACGATTCTTCGAAGAATTACATAAAAAGTTCGTAAAAATTACAAAACAGACTCATGAAGAGGTCTTCGGAGTAATAAGAAATTTACGGCAAACCGAGCAGTTACTTGTCGTAATTTCACGAGGAAGCCTTAGAATGTGAATTCGACCACACGTACCTCCCATTAAACTTACTGATGGAAAATTTCATTGTCACTCAGGCTTATATCAACCATTTGTTCTTTCTTAGTCGTCGTTTAAAGGACGCGGTTTTAGGCAGTATTACACTCAATTTCGATATTCTATCATCATTTTTTATTTCAAACTAGTGGTCCCGGCAAACTTCGTCTTGCCAATCAAGTAGGCTGTTGAAAAACCTTATGGATCGTCTCATACAAAATGACAGTTTCGTTCACTCTCGTTTTTCCAACTTTCCCGTTGAATACCTCCGGATTTTTATACACACAAACACGTCGGATCCCTTAATGAACATAACGGAGAAAGAATCATCCAAATCCGTTGACCCGTTCGTAAGCCATTTCGTGACATACATACACCAATCCATTTTTGTTTATATAGATATTGATTAATGCATAAAAATATTGACCTTATGAGCTAGAAGAGCTGGAGTTTAAATGGAAATGTGAAATGACAATTTTACAAATGTTCCAAATTCTTATTAAAATTTACAAAATAACATACTTTGGTAATATAAAAGACATTAAATTTTGAAAAAATTGAAAATCTGCTAAAAAGGATTATGTACGTAAATATTAACTATGAAGTTTAAAACAAATGTAGGCAATATCTTGTAATTTTGGAAGCACAATAAAAATGTCCAAATATGGTACTCAAATGGACATACTACCTTCAGAAGATCATATGGAATATTCTCTATTACATTTGATATTGATCGTAAAACAGTATACTAGAATTGAAATAAAATTGCTTACGACTTGATTTTCAAGTCACTTTTAGTCACTTTTTCGAGAATCGAAAGTCACTTTTTTGTCACTTATTTCTCAAATCTGGTCACTAAAATAACTTTTTTCGGTATCAATTTTTGCTACCAGCCCTGGGCTTAAATGTGTTAAAATCTTTAAACGCGTTTTTCTCAATTGCATATTTTGGAACATGGGACAATTATGCGTATAACGGCAGTATAAGCCATTTTCAAAAGTTATTCTAAAGTCAAAATGATCAATTTTTCTATGGAAAACAATTATTCTACCATAGCAAAAACATGTGCAAAATCAAATCCAAATCGAAAGCTATCGAGTACGATTTTTATTTTATTTTCGACTCATTCTGGATGGAAGTCGTCTTTTGGGACTCTGAGGTGCATCCCAAAACAGGTTCTGGTTACCATAATAAAGACCGCGGTGGCCATTTCTGATTTTTCTCGACATCTTACGACTATTATTCATTGCTTCTTACAGTTACTTTCTGATTATTATTGCTATCCATTGCCATGTTAAATGCATAGACGAAAATTTGTCAGAGACGAAAAAATCGGAATAAAAAGAACATACTGTGTCCGAAAATTTAATACCTCAAATATATTTGAAGCACAGTTGAAAACAATGCAAACCACGTTTGTTTTGAAATAAAATGTCGTTTTGATTTCCTGTTATAGTAGAAAACAGAAAATGGACTTTTTCTGCTTGGAGTCGATTCCCGGTGGCCACTCCGGATTGATGTGGACCACTTTCAGCAAAAATCAAACAAGATTAGTATAGCTTTCATTTACAACTAATTTCACGGAAATCAAAGAAGAATTAGATTTTTGATAATCAAAACAAAACAGGTGTCATCTAGAGGTGACACTGGGCATTGGGGGGTTAATTTACAACTTGAAAATCATCATAAAAAAGATACATTTGCAGCGCCACATGTGGCGGAATTCCGAACTAAATGTACTGGTCACCCGATGCGCCATATATTGAAAAAAAATGTTCCGAAGACACCATACAAATAAAAACACGTTTTAACAAGCTATTGATAAAAGTCCACGATTTTAAGCATTCGTCCAACTGTACATTGTCTTGTCTTCAAGCAACTTTTTCAATTTCTCTCAATAAATCATTATCGATGCAATGGCTCGACTTAGTATAGACTTAAACTGATAATGATAATGATGGCAGGTCACATCCGGAAAAGTTGCATTATCTCACGCTTGTCAAATATCAATGCTCTGAACCAAGAGAAACAGTGAATTAGCCTGTATGTATTGAATTCGAAATATTAAAATAAAACGAAATATACTATAAACTTATGAAATTGGCGATATTCCAAGACCCGTGCAGTATACAGTTTAAATATTTAGATAAATTCACAAATAATGACGTATCTTATCATTCGGCGAAGAAATTCTCTATATCTTCTTCTTCTTTTTGGCGTTACTGGGACAAAGCCTGCTTCTCAGCTTAGTGTTCTTATGAGCACTTCCACAGTTATTAACTGAGAGCTTTCTTTGCCAATTGACCATTTTTGCATGTGTATATCGTGTGGCAGGTACGAAGATACTCTATGCCCTGGGAAGTCGAGAAAATTTCCAACCCGAAAAGATCCTCGATCGGTGGGATTCGAACCCACGACCCTGAGCTTGGTCTTGCTAAATAGCTGCGCGTTTACCGCTACGGCTATCTGGGCCCCTTCTCCATATATTACTTCGAATAAAAAAATACTTCAAGGACTCCTTCATGAAATTCAGAAACTAATATAATAATTCCTTACTAGTTATCCTTTATCAATACTGGAAATTTCTCATAAAAATTCTCAATTCTCTGAGAAATATATATACACTATACCATTTTTTAATGGATTCTTTGAGTAATCATACCTTTTTAAGAATTATCCATATTTTTTTTCCATGAAATTCACCACAGATTTTATTACTCGTGTTTAGATCATACAGGTGTATCTACAATGACCAAATTCTCTTCATCGACTTTCTCTTTACATTAGTATACAAAACTGCATAGATTTTCGGAACAGGTTATGATGCAGGATGACGAAGGACGATGAGTACTTTCTACAGATTAAATCATTACAGTTGAAAACATTATCCTATCCAAGTTATGAGCTAAAGCAAAAACCGATAAAGAGATCGATCACTACAGTTAAGCCTTTATGATACTGAACACGAAAATTGTCTTGTTTATCTAATTCCTCGAGATACATCTTAAGAGATTTCGGCAGGGGCCCAGATAGCCGTAGTAGCAGTAAACACGCAGCTGTTCAGCAAGGCTGGATCCCAGATGAAAAGACAGTATCCTTGGCTAGCGTTTCGTACAAAATAACGCAATTGAATAGGTTAATTAATTATTAACGATCAACGCTCTGTCATCACAATCATCGTTGTCATCGAAACTTCAAAAGCAGTTTTACTGTTCAAAACTGAAAATTATTCGATGAAAATGTGTTCACTATCTTTCGGTTGAAGAATAGAATACAATGAACATATTTTCCTGTAATTTTTCTTGGTTTTGATCGAAAAAAACTGCTTTTCAAAATTCCGAAATCGATGACGGATCCTGCCCCCTTAAGGTTTAATTATTAAGGTTAATCATTTATTGATTAAAGGAAAGTAAACAAAGAGAGTTAGATCTCAACGTTAGATAGGTTCTTTTAAAAAGTTACGCGAGTTGTCATATAAAACGATTGATTTTCGTTGAAGCGTATGGAAAATTCAGATAACCGTTCTACTTCAGGTACGCATTTTCTCTAATAAGCCTTCCAGACGTAACAAGATGTAACATTTTTTTCCATGATAACCCACAACACTTACCCAATCGGATTCGATCAAAACAAAAAGTAAATCACCGAACGCCGAGAAAACTTAATCAGGTTAAATGCGCTAATTCGATGATTCAATTTGGATGTTTGCATACCCATCGCGCACTGGGCACGTGTCGAAATCATTACGAGCCTACCGGCTGCCCAGTGAAATTCCAAATGATTTAAGTGGACCGATAAATTTTTGGAGAGCAAAAGTTGCCACCTCAAGCAAAAGGGAGTCTAATTTTATATCTGTCGATCTGGGTTGTTTTTTGTGCAGATCTGCTTTTAAGTAGAAATCGAAACAACCATTTCCCAAGTCACCGTCGAACATTTTCTCAACCATCTTTCGTTTACCAGCCTCAAGGTGCCTATTAGCTAATTAATCCAAAGCGGCAATCAATCCTGGCTTATGCAAATAACTCGTTCCACCCACCCTCTCTCTTTCGCGAAACTACTTAGTTGAATCGGTGGCGGACAGGAAGTGCTTGGAAAACAAAAAAAAACGGCAGACGATCAATGCAATCATAATTGGACCTTCTGAGGGCTGAAGTCACGCTTCAGCGGTTTCACTCGGGGAGAACCCCTTAATCTATGCAAACGCGATTTGACAGATCGGCGATGTCGGTGGTATCAATAACAACACTAGGCAACACTGGTGCGCGAACTTTGACCATTTGCCGTGGAATCAATAGATTTTCGTAAGACATACAATGTTTGAGAAAGTGGTTTGATTATAAGGAATCATGCATTCAAGAAAATTTAAAATTTGAATTTGAACAGTTTCCAGTTTCCAAGTTTCAATTTTCATTTGTCAATTTTCAGTTTTCAATTTTCGATTTTCAATTTTCAATTTTCAATTTTCAATTTTCAATTTTCAATTTTCAATTTTCAATTTTCAATTTTCAATTTTCAATTTTCAATTTTCAATTTTCAATTTTCAATTTTCAATTTTCAATTTTCAATTTTCAATTTTCAATTTTCAATTTTCAATTTTCAATTTTCAATTTTCAATTTTCAATTTTCAATTTTCAATTTTCAATTTTCAATTTTCAATTTTCAATTTTCAATTTTCAATTTTCAATTTTCAATTTTCAATTTTCAATTTTCAATTTTCAATTTTCAATTTTCAATTTTCAATTTTCAATTTTCAATTTTCAATTTTCAATTTTCAATTTTCAATTCAATTTTCAATTTTCAATTTTCAATTTTCAATTTTCAATTTTCAATTTTCAATTTTCAATTTTCAATTTTCAATTTTCAATTTTCAATTTTCAATTTTCAATTTTCAATTTTCAATTTTCAATTTTCAATTTTCAATTTTCAATTTTCAATTTCAATTTCAATTTTCAATTTTCAATTTTCAATTTTCAATTTTCAATTTTCAATTTTCAATTTTCAATTTTCAATTTTCAATTTTCAATTTTTAATTTTCAATTTTCAATTTTCAATTTTCAAGATTAACGTTCAAAGCTTGAAGTTTGATGTTCAAAATTTAAAATTTGAAGTTTAAGGTTTGAACTTCCAGCTTCAGCTTTGTAGTTTTAATTTTAAAAACTGAATTTTAAGTTCAAGCCATTTTTAGCCGTTTCAAACCATTCGTTTTTTTTTTCTTATTTTATGCCTTTTTAAGCAATTTCAAGCCTTTTTATAGCATTTAAAGCCATATATAAGTACATTAGGCCATTTTAAGCCTTTAAAGCCATGTTAAGCCATTTTATGGCATTTTAAGCCTTTTTAACCATTTTAAGCCGTTTGCAGCCATTTTTAGCTATTTTGATTTTGATCAACTTTATACGATTTTATGCCGTATTTAGTCCGTTTTAGCCATATTAAGCAAATTCAAGCTATTTTGAGCCATTTCAAGTCTATTTCAACTATTTTAAGCCATTATAAGCCACATTAAACCCTTATAGGCCTTTTTAGGCGATTTTAATTCATGTTAATCTATATCAAGCCTTTTAAAGCCAATTTGAGCCAACTTTATGCCATTGTATACCGTTTTAAGCCCGTTTTTGCCATTTTATGCTATTTAAGGCCGTTTTTGCCATATTCAGTCAACTCTCCATAACTTAACATTCAAGGGGCCATCGATTTAGGGAGGTATCGAATTATGGAACACAAAACCAGTTCGAAAGCGATTCAAGGGACCATCGAAATAGCCAATTTTTACTATGATTTTTCTAATCCCTTCAATCTCTTCAACCTCTTCAGTCTCTTCAATCTCCTCAATGTTTTGAATCTATTCAATCTACTCAATCTTCAATTTTCAATCTTCAATCTTCAATCTCTTCAATCTCGTTAACCTCTTCAGTCTCTTCAATCTCTCAAGTCTCTTTAATCTCTCTAATCTCTTCAATCTCTTCAATCTACTCAATCTACTTCAATCGATCTTCAATCTTTTCAATCTCTTCAGTCCCTCAAATCTCTTTAACCTCTTCAGTCTTTTCAATCTCTCCAGTCTCTTTAATATTTTTAATCTCTTCAATCACTTTACTTTGTTCAATCCCTCAAACTTCTTTAGTCACTTCAATCTCTTCAATATATTCAATCTCTTCAATATATGCAATCTATTCAATCGTCATTTTCAACCGTTTGAGGCTGTTAAAGTATTTTTCAATAATTGTATGCCGTTTGAAGCCTATTTAAGCTATTTGTAGATATTATATTCCATTGAAGCCATTTAATGCCATTTTAGGCCATTTTTCAGCCATTTTCAGCTTTCTAGACGATTTTAGGCAATTTCAAATTATTTTAAGCCATGTTAAGCTATATCAAGCCTTTAAATGCCGTTTTATACATTTTAAGGCATTTCTAGCCTATTCAGGTAATTTTAAGCGGGTGTTAACCATTTTGATCAACTTTATGCCATTTTTTGCCGTTTGAGCCGGTTTTTGCCGTATTAAGCTTTTTTTTCAAACTATTTTGAGCCATTTCAAGCCACTGTCAGCCTATTTATGCTGTTTTGAGCCATTTCATTAGTATTTTAAAGTTCTCTATTTTTAATGGAAGGTATTTCATGTCCCTTTTTACGGAATTGGTCTTTAAAATCATTTTTTTCCTTTTTCTCCGTGCAGTGAAAAATAATTCTCCTGATACGCTAGAGAAACCTTCAGATACTCTTAAGCGATTATTCTCTTGGTATTTCTTCTCAAGTCACAAACTTTTCTAGTGATTTCCTCACAGATTTTCTCTGGAATACTTTCAGAGACTCCTCCAGACATTCTACCAGAATAGACATCTTCAACATTTTTTTCTGGATTTTATTCAGAAACTCTCCCACCTATTTTTCAAAAAATGTTTTAATTTAGGTATTTAGAATTTGTAAAAAACAAATATTTTTGCTTTTTTTTCAACTCTTTCTACCGAATTCTTCAGTAGTTATACTACAGATCTTCCAAGAAAATCCTCGGAGTCTTCCAACCATTTGCGTATATACTCTTTCATGAATTCATTCATGGCTTGTCTCAGCGATTGCTTAAAAATTCCTACAGGTTTAACTCCCGGAAATCTTTTATGAACATATCCAGAAATTCCTAAATAAATTCGATCAAGGATTAGTTATGAAGTTTTTATAGAAGTTTTTTATCGAATTTTTGCCATCAAATTACTCCTGCAGTTATTCCAAACAATTCTCGAGTAACCTCTCTAGTAGAATCTCCATGGATTCTTCCCAATTTCGTTTAAGTTTTCAGTCCAACAAATACTACAGCCAATTATTTCGATCATCTCTGCATAAATTTTTCAGGGAATCTATTCGATGGTTTTCAAGGAATTCCTTCATTGAAAAATCGGTTTGAGAATTCATCCGCCAGGTGGCGCTAGTGACAAATTGTTATTCAATTACAGCTAGAAGGTTGGTGTATTCGGTAAAGCTGTTCAGCAAATTGAGGGCTATCTAGAGGTGAAAAATCTTATTGAGAATTTATCCGCTAGGTGGTGTTAGTGACAAATTTTCTTCAATTCTCTGTATCCCGAGATCCTTATTGGTTAGAAGGTTGGTGTTTTCGGCAAAGCTGTTCAGCAGATCAAGAAATATATGGTGATGAAGAGTCTAAATGGGAATTTTTCCGCTAGGTGGCACCAGTATCAAATTTTCTTCAAATGTCTGAAGATCCTTATCAGCTAGAAGGTTGGTGTCTGACCACCAACTCAAGACACCAACCTTCTAGCTGATAAAGATCTTGAGATACAGATGATTGAAAATCCACTACGACTTCATCAGGAGTTATTAGGTTTGTTTAGAGATCATTGCAAGTCTTCATTGTGAATTTCTACAGTAGTTTCATTAAAAATAATTGATTAGAAGTACATCCTGATTTTTTTTTATTTCAAGGATTCCATTTTTTCTGAAAATCGTAACCCTGACATTCTCTGGATAAATCCATTGAGGAAATCTTTGGGGAATATCTCGAATAACTGGGGGACTTCCTGGAAATAACTTACGCCGAATCTCTGGAGTAATTACTGTAGGTGTTCTGCGAGAATTTGCTGGTTGAAATCTTAGAGAAATCCTGAAAAACCACTTTGGACGAAATCTTACGTAATCAGTGGAAGTATGTTTGCAGCATTTAATGCTTGAATTCTTGAAAATGTCATGAACGGAAATCCAAGATGAAATCCTAGCGAAAACAATGAAAAAAAAAATCACTGTGTAAAATCTTGAAAGACTAATAAATTTCTGGAGAAATTATAAACGAATCTTTGGATGAGTTCTTGAAATAAATCCTGGTTGAATGTATGAGGTAATTTCTAAGGTTTGCCTGAAAAAAATATGCTGAATATTCTAGCGGAATTTTAGGATCTTCCTGAAGGAAGATTGGGATTTTCATGGAGGAAGATTGAGATCATCTCAGAAGAAGATTGGGATCTTCCTAAAGGAGCTAGATTAGAATCTTCCTAGAGAAAGATTGGGATCTTCCTAAAGGAAGATTGGGATCTTCCTAAAGGAAGATTGGGATCTTCCTAGAGGAAGATTGAAATGTTCCTAGAGGAAGATTGACATCTTCCTGGAGAAAGACTGCGAATTTCCTGGAGGAATCTTCTCAGAGGAAGATTGGGATCTCCTTTAAAGAAGATTGGGATCTTCCTAGATGAAGATTAGAAGCTCCCTAGAGGAAGATTAGGATCTCCCTAGAGAAATATTGGGAAAATACATAACTGTAGGTTTTAAAGTTTAAGATTATCATAAGAAAAAATTAGGATATATTATCAGGATTAGAAATCAGCGGACTAAAATCTATTAAACCCACTGGTTATAATCAAAGAGCATTTTTTTTACGATTTTGTCACCTAGTGTAATTGGACGAAACCACCACTTTCACACCAAAAGTTCCCATCTCGCTGCATTCGTGTCCAACAACAGGTGGTGTCCGATTGTTAAGCCAATTAATAGCGAATTTTCACTGTCGATAATTTCACGTGTGATGATCGACAAAAGCGCCACGGGGAAGGAGGGGTCTCTCTTTCTCCTCATTTGAATTGCTCACATACGATATTAAAACGGACAGGTGACGAAGATTCCACAGGGGAAGAAACGTTGAATCCGACTTGGATTCAATAGGGTCCTCAAGGCCTTTCCTAATTTTAATACCAAACGCGTAAGTTTAGGCCAGAAACACATGTTTACTCAGTTTTTAAATAAGCAAAAAAACATTATTTTTCGATTTTCGAGGTTTTGTCACACCCCTTGGTTTGAACTCAAATTTTGGGTGTATTTTGTTTTCCGTGTCCTTACTGAACTACTTGCCAAAGTAGTAGCAAGAACATGCTCTATCGTGTCAATTAATAAATTCAAGACTTCATTAAAACATTTAGGACCCTATTAAAGAAAAAGGAAGAGTCCAGACTGGCGCTGGATTAATATCAATTGGCTGATTGTCCGCACTATGGTCAATTGGGTGGTCAAAAATTGAAAAATTAACTCATTTTTTGTTATTTTTTGTTCATAACTTAATAGTTAATAAATTACTTAGCTTTTGATATGACACTTCTATTTTGGTAATGTTGGAATAGAAATATGTATCACAGCAAACTCTTTTTAAGTTTTTTTTATAGAGTATGCCAAAGTAAGAGTTCGTAAAAAAAAAATAATATTTGCGGTGCAATAACATGGTATTTGTTGATTCAAATTTAGTTCCCAATCTCAAATACATTGTTTCAATACTTATCCAAGATGGCCTCTAACGAAAAATAATTAAAAATTTAGAACAAGTATATGTAAGGACTACTCGTATTTCCAACGAATCATATTGACCGCCATACCATATGAAATGTTCCCATAGTGGACCGATTGCGCCAACCCAACAACAAAACAGGGCAATTGTGATAATGGCAGCGCACACCTTGATCAGGTTGCTTGTAGGCTGCTTTTCATAATTCATATCAACAGTGAGTGAGGCAAAAGAGCGAAGCAGCAGCAAAAAATATCGCTCGGAAAACGTTTATCGAAATTACACAGTGTTCTGTGGCGGATGCACAGTGGGTTGAATGATAAAAATTGTGAACTTTTTTCAGTATCGCGTTAAAACGAAATTCTATAGATAGATCTTCTTTTTCTTAGCATTACGTCTTCACTGGGACAGAGCATGCTTGTCAGCTTAGTGTATTCATGAGCACTTCCACAGTTATTAGCTGAGAGCTTTCTTTGCCAAAGTTGTCATTTTCGCTTTCGTATATCGTGTGGCAGGAACGATTATTCTCTATGCCCAGGGAAGTCAAGGACCGACCGGGAATCGAATTCAGGCACCTTCAGCATGGCTTTGCTTTGTAGCCGCGGACTCTAACCACTCGGCTAATGATGTCATTGAATTAAAATTTTAAAAAAATATGGCGCATTAGGTGACCAGAACATTTTGTTCGAAATTTTGAATGAAGCTGATTATTATTGTTCAGGACGGGAAAGGATAATGGGATTAATTCATTAACATTCGAATTACGGCGCAATATTAAAAAAATCAATCCTAATACTGATAAAAATACGTTTTAACGCCTTACTGGAAAAAAGTTCACGATTAAAAGCATTCGACCCACTGTGGAATGGACGGACGAGCGAAAAATGGTGATAAAATGAATCAATGTTGCGCGAATCCGATTCGATGTATTATTTGCGGTTGGTTATATTGCTTTCATACCTCTTCGGGGGTGGTCGAAGGGCTGGTTCAAAATAATTGAAACGGCAACAAAAAAAAATGGAAAACAATTGAATTGCGGCCGGATCGAGGGCAGCCGAGTGCTTTGCTGGGCGAAAAATATTGTGATAGGTATAGAGGAGAGGAAATAGAAAGCCAATAGGGCAATTGATAGGGTTGTTTGGACGAGTCAAATCGATACTGTTATGGTTAGAATTACCAGAAATATTCGAGTTTTCTGATAAGTTTACAAGTACCATCTTTTTCTCATTAGCATCACATCCAAATTTGAACAGATATCACTATTCAGTTTATTGTTCTATGAATATTAAAAGGTTCAACTTTGTGGAACAGACCAACAACCCACAACTTACTTACTTTTGTAGTTCGTCATCCAAATTTCAGCCGATTCGGACTACCAGAAGCTAAGATACAGCACCCCAAACTTGGGCATTTTGTATGGAAAAACAGCATTTGGTTACTAACTTATGTCACTGACTGTATTTCAAATATTTTAAGGACTGTTCATTTTATAAAGAGGACACCTTGTTTATGCTATATCATTTTTATTTATTGATAAAATCGTGATCAGTTTACTGTGCATCGTTCAACTATTATTCTACAATGCTATGAAAATATAAAATCTTACAGAATGCTTTTGGTTGAAGAACTGAAAAGTTTTTCCAAAACCTCCTAAGAAAAACTATTCATCAAAGTTAAGCATTATTTTTCGCATAACAAAAATCCTTATTTTTATAAACAAATTGTGTGATGGTATCCTTAACTATTCTAATATAGGTAGAGGTTTAAAAAATCAATAATATTCCACCAATCTCTGACACTAGATCGCTCTAGAGATTTATCCTATATGGCCAAATTTGCTGATACACCATCCTTTTACTCCCAGAAAAAAGTGAAGTAGAAAGCGTGGTTAAAAAAAATCATTTTCGCATATATATCGATCTACAGCAAATTGTAGGCGTTATTCTCCAAATGATAAAGGTTATTTTCCATATTAATACTATATTTGTACTTCCGTCAGGACGTACTTTAAACCTAAAAATTACATTCGTACCAGTTACTTTTCAATTTAAAATATTTTCCTTCAAAAAAATCGGTGAAAAAAATAATTTAATGATATCGGGTGAATCGTGAATTGTCGAACTTTCCAGAAAATTTCTAATAATCATTGATTCTAATAACCTCAAAAAACCGACCGTTCTAAACGTTGTGCCTTATTCGTGTTAATTTGATTATTTTGATGGCTTTTTTATTATCAAAATGTAGTACAACATAAGTCGAACGATGTACAGAAAACTGATTGCGATTTCATTAATAAATTAAAAATATATTGCATGTACAAGGTGTCCGCTTTATAAAATGAACAGTCCTTAGCATAGAGTAGCATTTTAAATGCCTTATGATTTGCTATTTTCTTAGAGAATACCCTGGTCCGGTAATGATGATTTTAAGAAATCCATATATTAAATACACCTCGTGTAATATCCCACAAAATTAATTAATAAACAAAGCTTTTGGCAAATAATTAAATGGGCAAAATTACTGAAGGACCTTCTAAGACATAAGATAGCTATAAATATTGGCGAAAAACATGGCCTAATTCACATCTTCTAGAAATTTTATCCTGACTAAGGCTTATTGGAATGCCTTTTGGCTTCGAATCTTCAGGAAAATTTATTGAAAAACCCCAGGCATACTTTTGCTTCCGAAAGTAACATACTGGTAAGGTAATCTGAGGAGAAACATCAAGAAAAATACCTGGGCAGGGATTTATCAAGACATTCATTAAGACGTTTGTAAAGATCTTCCCTACTTACTTTACATTAGAAACAGTTTTATCAATTCTGTTGAAAATTCAATGTTCTGAAATTGAATTGGGAGGATTTCCCAGAGGCTTTTCGGTAGAATTATGGGGAATACAGAAGTCAAAGAAGCAACTCTGCTAGATTGCAAGAATTATTTCTAAAAAAGATTCTGAGAAATTTGTTTTTTATTTATTTGAGTGATTTTCATTTATTTATTACCTCTAGTGAAAATAATAATCACTAAACTTTTGTTTTGTTTTGTTATCCACCTATTGTTTCTGCTTTACCATTATTTATGTTTCTCCTTCCTGCGCATGACGCTGTCTTGATCAACTTTGTACAAAAAATCATACTCCAAAAAGCAAAATTTTGAAGAATCTAAAGAAGCTAGTTAAATTTTGGGAGTTTTGAAAAAAAAATCTTACAAGTATCTAATTAATTGAATACAATTTGCTCGAGTCTTACAGAACTTATGTATTCAATTAATTAGATTCACATAAATGTCTCGTTTTTGTAGAATTCCCTGAAGAAGGTGTAATAAACACCGAAACGTTGACTGCGAAGCCGAAAAATTCCCCAGTGATCTTGAACCTCAGTCGATAGCATTCCGTGATTTATGGAAAACTTCTCTGAGATATGACTGAAAACATTTTCACTATTAAATCTTTTTTTTTATCATTTTTGAAAATCTTTTGGAATATTAGGAGGGATCTTGAAAGAAACAAGAATTTTTGCTGTCAATTTTTCAAGCAATTCTTTAAAAAATTCTGAGAGATTTTCTGAAATATTTGTTGAAGGAATCTGAAGGATCTCGAAAACAAAGTTTGAATACTTGTTGGAACAGTTGTTGCACTCTGAATAGTTTGTGAAAAGTATCCATTCTTGGTGATCTTGAAGACAATTTCGGTAGTTTTTTTGGAGAAATCCTCAGTAATAAACAACATTTTTTTTATTTTTACATGAAAAAAACATTAAAAATTTCCGTTTTTCCGTGTTTTGAGGGCCTTGAGACAAAAGAGGCTACTTCTGTTCTAATTTTTCCTTGAAAGTTCAGAAAATTTTACGTATACTATCAAATTTTCAGCGATGTATGTTTTTTAGTTTTTAAGATTCATTTTTTTGAAAATAAAAATCAGTCATTTTTCATCGGCACATACTGTAGGTCTCAACGCATTAGAATTTTATTAAAAAAAAATCATAACTTTTGACCAGATCAACCGATTTTCAATCTTTTTCTATGAAATGAAAGCTTAAGATTTCAAGTTTTCAAAAAAAAAATATAGAACTCTGAAAAAATATTTTTTTACATGACAATATATAAAAATTTCCTAAAAAACTAGAAATTTTGATATATTTTTTTTTTTTGCAATAAAAATTGAGATTTTTTTTGCAATAAAAATTGAGATTTACAAGTATCACTGATATGCAGAGACGTGAAATAATATCACAAACAGATAAAATATATCGATCAGCTTTGTCGGAGAATAGTCACGTCTTAGTCTAATTTCACCATAAACAAAGATAGTTACAAACTGATTATAGCTGTTTCGTGTAACTTGCAATTTTGTGTTAGCGGCCAGATCACTTTGAAAAGCCAAATTTGTCGCTTTTACTATTCTGTGAGATTGTATTTCGATAACTAACAACTACTGTTTTCTTTCTTTTTTCAGGTAAGGAGTATGATCCTGTGCACCGTACGTTTTTGGAACATGGTTCCTAAGAATCAAATAGTGGATTGCTGTTACGCTACCCGGTGAATAAGACTTCCAACAGAATCTACGTCGAAGAGTGTATATTAAATCAATTGTTCGAGTAGGCTACTCAGCGTAGTGTTCTAAGAGCACTTCCACAGTTATTAACTGAGAGCTTTTTTTGCTTTAGTTGCCATTTTCGCATTCGTATATCGTGTGACAGGTACGGTGATACTCTATGCCCAGGGAAGTCAAGGAAATTTTCATTACGAAAAGATCCTGCACCGACCGAGAATCGAACCCAGACACCTTCAGCATGGCTATGCTTTATAGCCGTGGATTCTAACCACTCGGCTAAGGAAGGGCCCACGTCAACTGTCATAAAACATTCATGAATTAACACGAAAGCCAAATTGCTGTTGAATTGTTACTTAGGATTCCAACTATCGAAGTCTAGTAGAAAGTTGGAAAATCCATAAGTTGGTAAACCTATCTGCGTATCTGCTACCTAATTGCACAAAAAGTGCGATTAGATTCTCCATTGGGAACATCGATCAGACTTAATTAGATACTTGCATACACTTACTAGAGAGCAATTCCACCGAACATGACGATTTTTTTTTTAAATTTAATTTTTGTATTTTTTGAATCGCCTGAAAATTTGCATACAGATTTTTTATGACCAAAAATGCCATTTTGCACTTTCAGACCGCCATTTTGAACCTCGCCTTATTTTTGAGAAGGGCGTATCGGAAAATGCAAAGCAAATCTTAAAAAAAACTGTAACTCGAAAACGGTTTGTCCGATCGATTTGAGATCTTCTACAAAGTTGTAGGTATTGCTTAGGACCATATGGAGAAAAATATGCACGGTAAAAAAAGTTACAGATTATTTTTTATTTCAAAAACAAAATTTTAAAATCGTTTTTCTCTAGAAACGCAGTTTCGATTTTTTTTATTTTTGGATATGTTTTAAGGGACAACTTATGTGATTTATTGCACAATGTTTCAAAATGGAAGAATTATGGACAAAAAAGTTTTAATATTTTAAAAAAATAAACAATAATTTTTTATACAATTATTTGAAAGTACAGAAAAATTGCAATCGAAAAGTACTTAAGTAATTTTTTTCTAGGTTGCATTAATTTCGAGATATACTCATATTTATAAAAAAAATCAAATAAAAAAAGTAAAATAGGCCCTTTTCAAACATATTTCGTGTTTCTCCATTCCAAAAATATTTTATTTTGATTGAGTGAATCGTGGCTGAATTGTTTATTGTTTGATCAAAACCTATATACTAAAGTATTTAAAAAAGTAAAAAACGGTAAAAATTATAAACGAAATTTTCAAATGAAAATTTGAAGTTCATTGTTCTTAAAAACAGCAAAATTGATGTTTTTAATTTTTGGATATGTTTTGCAGCATATTATTTGTAATTTCTTGCACAATGCCTCAAAACGGAAAAGTTTTGGATAAAAAAAAAAATATTGAAAAAAATAAATAAAACGAATTTATGTAAAACGTAAGATTTCGACAATGTTTAGAACAACTTTGTTTGAACACTTTAATACATCTTGAACTGATATAACTCATTGCGAAAAAAATTATATTTGTACAGCTTCACGCACAACAAAAATGAATACTTCTGTAAAACGCCACCTTAATCCACAAAATAATGCTGTATCTTCTTTCGTAGCACGTCAATTTCACAGGCAAATAAACGTCACCTACAATCACTGAACAATCACTGTTGATACAACACTAATGCTCTCTCGGTTTCAGACTTACCTTATATACTACATAGGTACTTCACACCACGCATTTTTTTCAATGATGATTGCTACAGTGATAAAACTTGACAGCACATCGCATTATTTTTGTACCCATGAAGTACGTTAAAAAATAGCATCGTTTTTCTTTTATTCATTTACCATGTCCAAATGGAGTAGTGTTTGATTCGTTGAATCTGTTGCACGCTCCTTTGAGGGCGAGCGATGGAATCTGGATCAATTGTGTCTGGTTCGCGATTTTCGGAAGAAAGAAACGAAAACAAAGTGTGCCGGTGAAAAAAAAAGAATCGACGCGTCAGTAGTGTTTGATCCGTTGAATCTGTTGCATGCTCCTTTGTGGGTGAGCGACGGAATTCGGATCGTGTCTGGTTCGCATAGTAACCGCACTATCGGTTTCGATCATTCGTGTATATGCTCACGTATTCATTTAAAAATATATCTTTATCGATTACCAAAATGCATCGTTTCCCATATCCAAACTCCCAGTGTTTTCTTGTGAAAGTGCAGAGGACTCCTCGGCTTCCATAAAGCAAGTAACACGTCAACATTTCCCTCCCATTCCCAAATTGACCTGCATTCGGACGCAGCCGGCGCCGGTATTGTTTGTTATAATAATGAGAGCACCAGTACTTACACATTGAGGATCCCGAGTAGTGTCTGTTGGTTCCCTGTGTAAGTACAGCTGTTCTGGCAATAACGGAGTAGCAACTGTGGGCGGTCAATCATGTTCATGCTCATTTACCATGTCCAAATGTATGGGTATGGGAAAAACGTGTTTGTTCATCATACCTAACACAGGCAAAAGTGATGAAAACCCTTGTGGAGCCTGTTTAGTAGAATGCCTGTAAATATACAAAAAGATGAGTAGTACTGTTCCTTTTAATTCTACTATTGTATCCTTCGACAGATACGCGTATTTCAACCTCAACTGTAAAACCGTCTTCAGTGTTGTGTACTTGACGTGACTTGGTTTGTGTTGTTGAAATTTTAAAGTTGAAATAAAATTTTCCGAAATGGAGAAACACGAAATATGTTTGAAAAGGGCCTATTTTTCTTTTTTTATTTGAAAATTTTATATAAGTATGAGTATATCTCGAAATTGATGCAACCTAGCAAAATTTTACTTAAGTACTCTTCCAATGCATTTTCTGTACTATCAAATAAACACATAAAAAAATATTGTTTTCCTTTATTTCGATTTTTTTCTAAATTTGTAATATTTTATAAAATTATAACATTTTTGTCCATAATTCTTCCATTATAAAACATTGTGCAATAAATCACATAAGTTGTCCCCTAAAACATGTCCAAAGATAATAAAAATCACAGGTGCATTTTCATAAAAAATCGATTTTAATTTTTTTCTAATTAAAAAATCTGTCATTATTTTTTACCGTGCATATTTTTTTCCAAATAGTCCTAAACAATACCTACAACAACCGCAAAATATATCCAAAAATTAAAAACATCAATGTTGCGGTTTTTAAGAACTATTAGCTTCAAATTTTCATTTGAAAATATCGTTTATATTTTTTACCGTGCACTCTTTTTTCAATACTTAAGCATAAATGTTTTGATCAAACGATAAACGATTTAGCTACGATTCGCTCAATCAAAATATTTTTTTCTGGAATGGAGAAACACGAAATATGCTTGAAAAGGGCCTATTTTTCTTTTTTTATTTGAAAATTTTATATATTATATCTCGAAATTGATGCAACCTAGAAAAAATTTACTTAAGCAATTTTCGATAGCAATTTTTCTGTACTTTCAAATAATCACATAAAAAATATTGTTTTCCTCTATTTCGATTTTTTTTCAAAATCTGTAATTTTTAAAAAAATCATAAATTTTTTGTCCATAATTCTTCCATTTTGAAACATTGTGCAATAAATCACATAAGTTGTCCCCTAAAATATATCCAAAAATAAAAAAAATCAAAACTGCGTTTCTGGAGAAAATCGAATTTAAAATTTTGTTTTTGAAATAAAAAATAATCTGTAACTTTTTTACCGTGCATATTTTTCTCCATATAGTCCTAAGTAATACCTACAACTTTGTAGAAGATTTCAAATCGATCGGACAAACCGTTTTCGAGTTACAGTTTTTTGAAGATTTGCCATGCATTTTCCGATACGCCCTTCTCAAAAATAAGGCGAGGTTCAAAATGGCGATCTGAAAGTGCATAATGGCATTTTTGGTCATAAAGAATCTGTATACAAATTTTCAGGCGATTCAAAAAATACAAAAATTAAATTTAAAAAAAAACGTCATGTTCGGTGGAATTGCTCAATACCAAAATTTCGGTTTCAATATTTCCGTTTCGAGTATATGGGTTAATGATTTGTATGAGGAGAAATTAATTTAACCATTTCGTTTTATAGATTTATATTTTGAGAATTGAATTTAGATTTCAAGATTTTGGTTTCGAGATTCGGATTTGTAGATTTGTATTGTATTGATTTCAAGATTTCCGTTACATAATTTCAGTTCCATGATTAGGATTCAGTGACAAATTCTACGATGTTTATATGTGCAAAGGTTCCGTATAAGATATCGCCAAAAGGCCTTATATGCACAAAAGTGGAGGCTATATACGTGTATATTTTATAATGCAAATTGGCATGCAATACGCGTGTTTAAATTTCATAGCGAACTAATCCGTAATCTTCTACGATTTAATTTATGTTCACAAAGTTGATTTATCAGCTTTATGGATTGATTCGACTTACTTCGCTCGTTAATACGGAACGAAACAAAATACACTGATAAATTTAGAAAATAATGTTTCATGCGAGGAAACTCTTCGATTAAACGATTTAATTCGCCGTTTTATACGAGTGCGATGTAAATCGTGCAAGTAAACGACTTTTTACATAAATTCTAATGCGACTTCTGGTTGTCTGGAGAGAACAATAGACGGTTTACTCAGGTTAACCAAAAGGAGACACGAATCCTCGTGTACATGAATAGCACTTTACATCAGGTCAAATAAGGTAGTTATGCACATAGAAACTATGCATGTCTACTATCTTGTCGGCAAATCGATAAGTTGGGAAACCTATATTATAGAGTGGCATCAATAGCGTTTCGGCTACGAGAGTGCACAAAAGTGATGATTAGACTCCCCTTTGGGAACATCCGCATACACTGACTATACTAAGTAGGTACGCAATGTCGAGAAGGGATATCAATAATTGAACATATGATGACTCCAATTGGTAATAATTGTAGGAAGATCGTAGGAAGATGTAAGAAGATCGTTACAAAATATTTGTTATTATATGTTATATGTTATATGAGCTATAATTCTTGAATTGGTATTTCGTGTGACAAGAACGGAGATACTTTACATACAGGAAAGTCAAGGAAACTGCCATCACAAACAAATCCTGAGCCGTACCTAGAATCAAACCCAGACACCTTCAGTATGGCTTGACAGCTAGGTGTGATCGAATCTCTTCAGATCGGTTTCAAACGCCTTGCTACAACATCACTCTCCAAAATCGCCTCCACCTTTCAAGACACTTCAAAACATCCATCATCTTGTGATCCAACAATTCAACCCCTCATCCAAAAAGTTCGCAACCTGTAATCCACTCGAACGTAATAGCAATATTTACGCTAGAAGAGCTTGGGGAGCCCCCATCGATCGTTAACGTTTCAATTCCAGTTCCGCTCCCACGCCATCGTCATCAACATCATCATCAAACGACCGCCACACGCTCGTCAATCCACGGCTACACAGTGGTCCAAACTTGAATGTCCTCAAAGTGATTTTTGAAAGTTAAACTTTTATCTTGCATGAGCCCTAGATACTTAACTACATCTGACCAATTTATTGGAACCCCTCTCATTGTGACAACATGTCTACTTGAAGGTTTCAATTAAACGGCTTTTGATTTATGTGGGAATATTATTAGTTGAATTTTGGAAGCATTAATGGAAATCTTCCATTTTTGCAAGTATGAAGAAAAATATCTAAAATTTTTGGCAATCTACTACAGATGAAACCGGAGAGGCCTGTGTCATCCGCAAACAAAGATTTTTGACACCCCTGAGCTAACTCAGGTAAGTCAGATGTGAATATATTGTATAATATTGGTCCCAAAATGCTGCCTTGAGGAACTCCAGCTCTTACAGGAAGTTTTTCAGACTCAGAGTTCTGATTATTAACCTGAAGTGTACGATTTGAATAACATTTTTGGAAATTAAGCTTTCGCCAGCTTTTCCGAAAACTGGACCACCGAGCACTTCGGAGGCGGCAATGTGGTTTATGAGTAAGTGGATAAAGATAGTTTTTGCACCTTTCCATTGCAACAAAGTCGCCATCCACTGGGTTTATGGACGTGTGCTTCAAAGTGTACCGGTCATGGTCCATAGATTCCCTTAAGTCTTTCTTGGTGGCGGCCGTCGAGGGCAGATATTAAAATGAGATTAAATGAAGTCGCGTGGGTTAGACAGACGTTGGTTGTAATTCAAAAGTAAACTACGAAAGGGAAAGTACCCTTGCTGATTGTCGATGGACCGAAACGGAACCGAATCGAGAGATGTGGGGTCCGAGCGTCTGGAAGAGTTTTTTGTTTTCGATTTCGACACATGACGACGACGACGGCGAAGAAGGTGGCTTTCCATTTCTTGCGGAACGTGGTCAACTCGTGGAAATCGGACGATTGTAATTTATGTCAAAATGTTGTCGATTTTATTTTTTGACGTAGGACTACGTCTTTGTTTTCTATATTGGGGTGCACTTTAAAAGTACGGAAAATGAGACATGTAACGAAATTAGGGGAGATTTTGAACGTTAATAACTCAGTTGTTTATAAACCAATTATTACGATTTTAGTATCATTCGATCAGAAATGTATCTACGCATCGTTAGTAATATATCCGATAAGTGAATTTTGTTGTTTAACTATTGAAAATTTGATAAATGTTGACCCCTTTCTTATCCAACCAATCACGTTCGAGCACTTTTCGACGGTGTCGCTTCCCACTATAAAAGCAAACGGGTCCCTGCTTCTTCCCTCAGTCTTCTTTTTGCGGTCGGACTGTGAACACGATCGGGCGAGTCATTCTCGCTTTGCTTTTGCACCCGCGTCACAGTCCAATTTGTGTCGTCGAAAGAGGAAGACGCAAGATTGATTTGCGGCGGCGATGACGATGGCTTGGGCGCTTCTCCGAGCGGCAAACTACTGCTGCTCGGAGAAGCGTCCAAGCCATCGTCGTCGCCGCCGCAAATTTATCCGCGCTCCCAGATTTCGACCCGTGATAAATTCAGCATCGGCGGTCAAGAAGCAAGCCCGATAGGAACCAGATACCAGAAGCCCCCAGAATTGCTGATCCGAGGAGCTGCTGCTAATCGAGCGTCGGAAGCGCTCGAGTTTCCAGATTTCGACACGTGCCCGTGGATCCACTACCCGTTGCTGTTTGCGTTGAGGATTTCCCGTTTGACCATGGCGATCAAGTGATAACTTCCCGCAGTGCTATTCATCTGCAATCGGACCTTGTCAGGACCATCAAATTTGTGGTAAAGAGTTGAAGGAATAATATTTCCGACCTTATTAGATCTTATATTTCTCAATCAATCTCGCAGCTTCATACAAAATTTAAT
The DNA here is from genome assembly GCF_002204515.2 of Aedes aegypti. Classification (NCBI taxonomy): domain Eukaryota; kingdom Metazoa; phylum Arthropoda; class Insecta; order Diptera; family Culicidae; genus Aedes; species Aedes aegypti. The sequence goes on from NC_035107.1 coordinate 44,663,428, forward strand.
TTGTTATGAATAATTGACTAGTCGTGGACGCTACTGCTGTGCCATCGGGGTGAGTGCTCAACATTTCACTTTAAAAGTACGGAGAATGAGACATGTAACGAAATTAGAGGAGATTTTGAACGTTGTTTATGAACCAATTATTACGATTTTAGTATCATTCGATCAGAAATATATGTACGCATCGTAAGTAATATATCCGATAAGTGAATTTTGTTGTTTAACTATTGAAAATTTGATAAATGTTGACCTCTTTCTTATCCAACCAATCACGTTCGAGCACTTTTCGACGTTGTCGCTTCCCACTATAAAAGCAAATGGGTCCCTGCTTCTTCCCTCAGTCTTCTTCTTGCGGTCGGACTGTGAACACGGTCGGGCGAGTCATTCTCGCTTTGCTTTTGCACCCGCGTCACAGTCCAATTTGTGTCGTCGGAAGAGGAAGACGCAAGATTGATTTGCGGCGGTGATGACGATGGCTTGGGCGCTTCTCCGAGCGGCAAACTACTGCTGCTCGGAGAAGCGTCCAAGCCATCGTCATCGCCGCTGCAAATTTATCCGCGCTCCCAGATTTCGACTCGTGATCGGTGGTCCAGAAGCAAGCCCGTTAGGAACCAGAAACCAGAAGCCCCCAGAGTTGCTGATCCGAGGAGATGCTGCTAATCGAGCGTCGGACTGGTGAAATCGCTCAAGCTTTCAAGAGTGAGCATCGTTTCCTGATTTCGACTTGTGCCCGGGGATCCAATACCCGTTGCTATTGTGCGCCATCCACGTCACGAACCATTCAGCTGGTTCGTCGTATAAGCAAATTCCCCGTTTGACCATGGCAATCAACTGATAACATCCCGTAGTGCTATTTATCTGTAACCGAATCGAGGCTAAGAAAGCCATCGGCCCTTGTCAGGGCCATAATATTTGTGGAAAAGAGTTGAAGGAATAATATTTCCAACCTTATTACATCTTATATTCCTCAATCAATCTCGCAGCTTCGTACAAAATTTAATTTGTTATGAATAATTGATAGCACGTCAATTTGAGACTATTCGTGGACGCTGCTGCAGTGCCGTCGGGGTGAGTGCTCAAAATTTCATAACGATTGTAAACTAGAGTGGAATTTCCGACAGTGTCTTTGATTTGCCATATTTTATGAGAACACTTCGATTACGAAAATGATCACATGTAACAAAATTGCGACATGTTTAGAATGCTTTTGAAAAGAAATTCCCATTGAACAATTTTCATAATTTTGGCACCATGGATCAGAAATTTATCTTCATATTAAAGAAAACTATTGATTATCAATAGCGAACTATTGAATATTTAGTAATTGTCAACCCTTTCATTCATGTTCGACCAATTTCTCACGCATTATCATTTTTCGCAATTATCAAGTAATTCTAAGTCCAACTCATTATTGGCACATATGCATTTCCCAGATTGGTCGATTAGAAAGAGAAGAGCACGAAGGGGAGGAGCATAATCTGCTAATCTAAGGGTATATAGCATACTCCCTTCGTTGGATTCGGTTTCATTCCGTTTCGACTTCCGAGCTGGCAAGAGCTGCTACGATCCTGCGCAGCGACGTCCGCACCTGCTGATTTGAAGCTAGCGATCCAGCGTCTGGTGATCGGTGGAAATCGCTCAAGATTTCAAGAGTGAGCATCGTTTCCAGATTTCGCCTTGTGCCCGGTGATCCACTACCCGTTGCTGTTGTGCGCCATCCACGGACCATGGAAATCAACTGATCAATCCCGCAGTGCTATTTATCTGTGACCGCATCGAGGCTAAGAAAGCCATCGGCCCTTGTCAGGGCCATCAAATTTGTGGAAAAGAGTAGAAAGAATAATATTTCCGACCTTGTTACATCTTATATTCCTCAATCAATCTCATAATTTCGTACAAAATTTAATTTGTCATGAATAATTGATGGCACGACAATTTGAGACTATTCGTGGACGCTGCTGCAGTGCCGTCGGGGTGAGTGCTCAACATTTCACAACGAATTTAAACTAGAGTGGCACATCCAACAGTGTCTTTGATTTGCCATATTTTATGGGAGCACTTCGATTATGAAAATTATCACATGTAACAAAATTGCGACATGTTTAGAATGGTTTTGAACAGAAATTCTGATTGAACAATTTTCATAATTTTGGTACCCATGGATCAAAAATTTACCTTCATATTAAAGAAAACTATTGATTATCAATAGCTAACTATAGAATATTTAGTAAATGGCAAGCATTCCAACTATTCATGTTCGATCAATTTCTCATGATAATGCATGAATAACGTTTCCAGATTTCGACTTAAGCCCGGCGATCCACAGCCCGTTGCTGTTGTGCGCCATCCAAGCCACGAAACATCCAGCTGGTTCGTCGCATAAGCAAATAGCTTGCTCAAATTTATATATTTGCGTTGGGGATTCCCCGTTTGACAATCAACTGATAACATATTGCATTAATATTCATCTGTGACAGCATCGAAGCTAAGAAAGCCATCGGCCCTTTTCAGGCCACCAAAATGTGCGTAAAAGAGTTATAGTAAGATTTCCACTTTATTTATTTCTAACATCTTATATGCCAAGCAAAGAATATTACTTCTCTTAAGCTTACGAAGGGGGCCTTCCAAGAAGACATCATATATTAACAGAGGTATATTTTCTACTATATCGCGTTTTAAATTATTCTAAATGGAGAATCGTTCATCTTCATTGATAAACATGACGAACAATAGATCAAATTGCAATGTTAAACAGCACGCTCCAGAATACGAAATCATCTAGCAAGAGAGGGAGCTTACACTGCTTCTGATTGGTGCCTAATGCACAACCAATCGTCACCGGCGGGGAACCGCCTTTTCCCCTTACTGGTTTGTGATTGGTCGTTAAGTGATCGGTTCCAGTTATAAAAGCAGCTCACATAGCCTGCCATGCCTCATTCTATCGTGATCAGCGCTCCGAACAACATTTGAAGAAAATGGCTCGAGCGAAATCGAAGAGCGGATTTGCTCCTTGCAACTGCAAGCAGCAAATTGCCGCTCTTTTGGTTTCGTTCATAAACGATAAGGAAACGCCACCGAAGCTTCAGTTGAAGAAGCATCCGCCGAAGAAGCATCCGCCGAAGAAGCATCCGCCGAAGAAACATCCGCCGAAGAAGCATCGACAACCACCACTGCAACAACTTTTCAAGGACCGGAAAATCCAGATCAATCGTGGTGAACTATTGGTCACTTTCCGTGTTCCGCTCACTCCTGCTCGTGTATATTATATGAACCAGGTGATTGAACGATAAAACGGCTCTTTTCAGAGCCACCAAACAAAACGGCTCTTTTCAGAGCCACAAAATAAACGGCTCTTTTCAGAGCCACCAATTAATATCAAGAGAGTTATTAGGATAATTTTTCATGTAAAAGCCCTTGGACCCACCAAACAAAACGGCTCTTTACAGAGCCACCAAATAAAACGGTTCTTTTCAGAGCCACCAATTAATATCAAGAGAGTTATTAGGATAATTGTTCATGTAAAAGCCCTTTGACCCACCAATCAAAACGGTTCTTTTCAGAGCCACCAATTAATATCAGAGTTATTTGTGTAATATTCCCTAATTTGTTTACCACATACTTGCTATAATCTCTTAATTCATCTCATAGCATCATACAATAATTGATTTATTACGAATAATTGACAATACGGCAATTTGAGGATGTTTCCGAGGACGCTGCTGCAGTACCGTCGGGATGCAATAACAGCATAATGTTCATCTTGTACATCCCTTACCCAGACATCAGTTTCATATAGCCTATTTCCCAGATAAGAAAACGAATAATTTGAAAGGAGGAGCATCACCTGCTATTCTAAGGGTATAAAGCATCCCTCCTTCGTTGAATTCGGTTTCATTCTGTTTTCGCTTTCGAGCTGGTAAGAGCTCCTCCAAACCGGCTCAGCTCCTCGCTACCAGAGGCAAGCTACGAGATGGCTGAAGAACATCGACCAAAGCCGCTTGTTGAAGCGCACATCGTCATCCGCACCGCAAATATCATCGGGCGAGGAGGATTGCAACAAGTGCGCCGTCAAAATGTGTCCGTGTTACGCAAATTCAACAGTTCAATCGGCCCTTTTCAGAGCCAACAAATGTGTTTCAAAGAGTTGATTGTGTAAAATTCCTAATTTGTTCGAGATGATCGTCATCCGCACCGCAAATCTCATCGGGCGAGGAGGACGCAACAAGTGCGCCGTCAAAATGTGTCCGTGTTACGCAAATTCAACAATTCAATCGGCCCTTTCCAGAGCCAACAAATGTGTTTTAAAGAGTTAATTGTGTAATATTCCCTAATGTGTTTACCACATACTTGCTATAATTTCTTAAATCATCTCATAGCAGCATACAATAATTGATTTATTGCGAATAATTGACAATACGGCAATTAGAGGATGTTTCCGAGGACGCTGCTGCAGTGCCGTCGGGATGCAATAACAGCATAATGCTAATCTTGTACATCCCTTACCCAGACATCAGTTTCATACAGCCTATTTCCCAGATAAGAAAACGAAGAATTTGAAAGGAGGAGCATCACCTGCTATTCTAAGGGTATAAAGCATCCCTCCTTCGTTGAATTCGGTTTCATTCTGTTTTCGCTTTCGAGCTGGTAAGAGCTCCTCCAAACCTGCTCAGCTCCTCGCTACCAGAGGCAAGCTGTTTGTACGAGATGGCTGAAGAAAATCGACCAAAGCCGCTTGTTGAAGCGCACCGCTTGTCAGCACCGCAAATCTCATCGGGCGAGGAGGATTGCAACCAGTGCGCCGTCAAAATGTGTCCGTGTTACGCAAATTCAACAATTCAATCGGCCCTTTTCAGAGCCAACAATTGTGTTTTAAAGAGTTGATTGTGTAATATTCCCTAATTTGTTCGAGATGGCTGAAGAAAATCGACCAAAGCCGCTTGTTGAAGCGCACATCGTCATCCGCACCGCAAATCTCATCGGGCGAGGAGGATTGCAACCAGTGCGCCGCCAAAATGTGTCCGTGTTACGCAAATTCAACAATTCAATCGGCTCTTTCCAGAGCCAACAAATGTGTTTTAAAGAGTTAATTGTGTAATATTCCCTAATGTGTTTACCACATACTTGCTATAATTTCTTAATTCATCTCATAGCAGCATACAATAATTGATTTATTACGAATAATTGACAATACGGCAATTAGAGGATGTTTCCGAGGACGCTGCTGCCGTTCCGTCGGGATGCAATAACAGCATAATGCTAATCTTGTACATCCCTTACCCAGACATCAGTTTCATACAGCCTATTTCCCAGATAAGAAAACGAAGAATTTGAAAGGAGGAGCATCACCTGCTATTCTAAGGGTATAAAGCATCCCTCCTTCGTTGAATTCGGTTTCATTCTGTTTTCGCTTTCGAGCTGGTAAGAGCTCCTCCAAACCTGCTCAGCTCCTCGCTACCAGAGGCAAGCTGTTTGTACGAGATGACTGAAGAAAATCGACCAAAGCCGCTTGTTGAAGCGCACCGCTTGTCAGCACCGCAAATCTCATCGGGCGAGGAGGATTGCAACCAGGGCGCCGTCAAAATGTGTCCGTGTTACGCAAATTCAACAATTCAATCGGCCCTTTTCAGAGCCAACAAATGTGTTTTAAAGAGTTGATTGTGTAATATTCCCTAATTTGTTCGAGATGGCTGAAGATAATCGACCAAAGCCGCTTGTTGAAGCGCACATCGTCATCAGCACCGCAAATCTCATCGGGCGAGAAGAACGCAACCAGTGCGCTGTCAAAATCAAACTCATCATCTGTGGTGCAGTCAAGAATCAAGCCTGTTAGGTACCATTACCACTATTATTAGGCAAATCAAGCGTCTGGCTAGTGAAATTGCTCAAGATTTCAAACTTGAGCTACATTTTAAGATTTCGACTTCAGCCGTGTGGTCCAATATCTGTTGCTGATGTGTGCCATCCACACGACGAAACATTCAGCTGGTTCGTCGTATAAGCAGAGAACTTGTTCATTGCATTGCATTAAGGATTTTTCGTTTAACCATGGCAATCAACTGATAATATCCTGTAGTGCCATTTATCTATAACAGCATTCGTGCTAACAAAGCCTTTGGCTCTTTTTAGGGCCACCACATGTGCGTAAAAGAGTTATCGGAGTAATATTTCCGACTTAATTTATTACATTGCCAAGCAATGAATAATATTTCTCTCAAACCATAAGAACTACAAAGCGATGACTGGATCTACTACTGAATCACTACTGTTCTTTCCAATGCTACTGTATATTTCAGAGGAGGTTATTGATATAATTTCAAAATGATCATACATCCTGAAGTGAAATTTCACATTTTCATAGATAAATATGACGAATGATTGACCAAATTGCAAATCGTTATATGCATTAATATTTACGAAAGTTTCGAGCACTGAAAACAGTATGAAGTCAAAACGAACAACAACAATGACATCAAATTCAGTTACATAAACCATCGTGGTCCTACGTCACCAGTTCGTTCAACCCCATAGGGATGTACCCTTATAGTTTTTTTTTTGCTTCAAGCTCGGGGAAAATCAAGGAAGGAAGGAAGGCGGCATTGACGTAGGAAGGACTTTTTCTGGAGGGCAGCGTGTTTCATCTTCGACCATAAAGATTAAAATCTTCCAACAGGAAGATTAGGATTTTTCAACAGCAAGATTGGAACATTCTTCAAAGAAGATTGGAATCTTTCTCAAGAAAGATTAGAATCTTCCTCAAGGAAGATTGGAATATTCCTCAAGGGAGATTTAAATCTTTCTCAAACAAGATTGGAACCTTCATCAAAGAAGATTGCAATCTTCCAAAAGGAGGATTGAAATTTTCCAAAAGGAAAACTGGAATCTTCCAGGAGGATTGAAACCCTTCTCAAGGAAGATTGGAATCTTCCTCAAGGAGAGTGGAAACTTTCCAAGGAAGATTGGAATCTTTTTCAAAGAATAAACAATAGCTCAAGGAAGATTTAAATCTTCCAAAAGGAATATTAAAATCTTCCAAAAGGAAAGTTGAAATCTTTCAAGAGGAAGCTTGGAATCATCCAGGAGGAATGAAACCTTCCTCAAGGGAGATTAGAATCTTTCTCAAGTAAGATTAAAATCTTTCCAAGGAAGATTGGAATCTTTCAGAAAGAAAATTGGATTATTCCAGTACGAAGATGAAATCTTCCAACAGAAAGATGCTTGCACATTTACAATCAAGAAAAAGCTTGGGAGCTTGCAGAATTTTGAGTGGCTGGCTCCTTTGATACCTTGTACGCCAATGAAAGAAAACGTTGATTTATTCCAGCTGCACGACTCTCCTCCAAACCGAGGAAGGAAAGACAATCGAAGCGATCGGATGCTGGTGATCTCCTCGTGTGATCGCGTGCTTGGGGGTCCATTTCTTCCGTGGAAACGAGAGCATAATTTATGAGCCGGGAACGATCGCACCTTCACGACCTCCCCGAGATATGTGTGTTGGCTGGCACTGATCCTACAAAATATTGATACTTTCCCGACTCGAGACAGAGAGTTGCGTGCGATAATTTGCGATCCACAGTCGGAACCTGTTGGCGAGCGGCGTGATGTAACGGCACTCCGCAGATGGAAAGGGCCGTTCGATGTCAGCTGTCAAGGAGTTACGAAACGTGAAAAACGCATGTTCAATATCGGAATTACATCCCCCCATCCGTCGCGGAAAAATGCATCCCGTTCCCGACCGTTGAGCAACGCGGCGGCGCTCCATTTCCACTGCCACTGACTGGTGCAAAAGTGAAACCTCTGATCTACATGCGCCGATTGCTCCGGACTTAGGCTGCAATGGAGTTCTTCAGGGGTGTAGCCACAAAGGGACAAGGAAAATCGTATCATGCCTGTATGACATTTGAGTAAAGACGGGGTTGGTGGTCTAATGGCTACCGCTTCTGCTTCATAGGCAGAAGGTCGTGGGTTCAATCCCAGGCCCGTCCCTTTCCTAGTACTTTGTAGTTGTATCTTTCACTTGCTTCTATCTTTCCAATCTTAATCTATCACAGTTGATCTATTCGTTCGTAGCATTTGCTAGAACCAGAGACGGACAAAAAATCATTTTTCTACGCTTCCAACATTATAGCACGCCTTTCCTTACGCATGATACATAGGCAGTCTGCTAACCAAACAGCAAGCCTCTCTGCCATAAAATTACCATCCCTCAACACCTTTCCGCATGAACTGGCGTAGACGCAGTGGTATATACGGTCTACCGTGGGAGCCAATATAATGCATCATCAATTTTTCCCCTTCCCCTCATTGGCCTGGCTATACTGGAGTAGCAACCACGGGCGACCAATCAAGCTCAAGCTCATGCCTGTATGACATTTGAGTAAAAGTAGCCTTATTGCTTTCAGGGGTGGAAAAATGGGTTGAAAAATTGTTTTGAGGCTATGTAAAAAATGCTCTCCAAGTATTATTGTTATATGAGCAAAGATTGAAATAAAATTCAGCGATTGGTATTATCATTTTATTTTTTATATATACATATAGGGGCACAGATAGCCGTAGCGATAAACGCGCAGCTGTTTAGCATGACCATGCTGAGGGTCGTGGGTTCGAATCCCGCTGGTCGAGGATCTTTTCGTACTGGAAATTTTCTCGATTCCCAGGGCATAGAGTATCTTCGTACCTGCCACACGATATACACATGCAAAAAATGGTCAATCGGCAAAGAAAGCTCTCAGTTGATAACTGTGGAAGTGCTCGTAAGAACACTAATCTGAGAAGCAGGCTTTGTCCCAGTTGGGACGTAAAGAAGAAGAAGATAGGCCAGAAAGAAGAAGAAGATAGGGGCACAAATTGCAGTGAATGAAATACAATTAATATAGAAAATCAAAGGGACAGGATGAAAAACAAGAAACAGTAGGGTGATGTGTGGAACTTCTGTCGTACTAAGCACTGACAACCTGCGATTTTCCCGATTTTTCAGTGAATAATGCGATACACCGATGCCAAAAAAGTTCGATGAATTCGAACAAAACCACAGTTTTTTTTTTATAAAATCTTGACCCCTTAGCGGAAATATGTGATGCAATGAAATTATTTCCTACTAGAGTGTCCATTTCCCGACCATTTTTCTCGTCCCGGGATTCGGGACAAAATTCTATGCTTTTCCCGGGAAATCCCGGGATCCCGGGATTAATAATTTTTTTAATAAAACTGGCATTTCGGTTGAAATGGAAGTTCAAATTTAACAATACAATGTTTTTTCAATGAAACAAACAGATAATGTAAATTTTAATATTTTAATTATAGCATATTACATTTCAGATATTCTGATGAAGAAACCTAACAAAAATCAAAACTTAGCTTGACTAATTACGGGTTTGCTATGGATTTTTTCAAATTCTCTATAACATTTATGAACGCAAGTATGATAAAAACTTTAGTCATAATATTAAAGCAATTGGCTTCAAACATTTGAAAAGCCATAAAAACTTTAGAACAAAAGAAACGATCAAAGATCATTGAAGTTATTGTAGATTATGCTAAAAGATAATTACTGAAAATTATTGACTGAAGTTCATTGCCCTGAATCGCAAGTCAGAGCCATCTGCATTTTGGTAAAAATTGAGCTGATATCAGTTTTCATTATATCTTCTAATGATCTTTCAGCTGCACTAACTAGAAATCATTTTTTGTTCAGTAAAATAAGGAAAGAACACCAAGTCGAATTGCCCCATAATGAAAAGTAAACGCATGTAAGTCCCACTGCACGGAGTAAAAAGCAAATTATGAAAGTTTCATTGAAATCGAAACATGTTCCAATCTCCTGGATTTTTATGAATATTTGTATGGAAAACGAGATTGAAAACTTCTCAGTCAATTTTATAAGTGCCTACTTTTTACAGATGGTACCGACTTGCGATTTGTAAACTACCACAAATCGTACTTTCAAATATGTTATCTCAGCATAGGCTTATAAAAATGGCTAATGCTGAAAAGAAAAGCATTAAAACATTGCAACTAGACAAATAAAACTATGTGTTTCTTACTTGGTAAATAGATATTTTCATGAAAATAATTACTCGTTTATTTTCTTTTCCGTTATGCTTTTCTACTTTATCAAATAAGGTTTATAGTAAGGAAAAATGTCATTAACAATTGAAATTTAGTGGTTTTCATCAAATTCTACGTACATTTCGGGAATCCCGGGATTCCCGGGATATCAGAAATAAAATCCCGGGAAACGGGAAATCCCGAAATTTGCCAAATCCCGGGATTTTTTGTCCCGGGATGTCCCGGGATGGACACTCTATTTCCTACTAGTGGTCCCGGCAAACTTCGTCTTGCCATCAAGTAGGCAGTTGAAAAACGCTATGAATCGTCCCATACAAAATGACAGTTCCGTGCACTCTCGTTTTTTCAACTTTCCCGGTGAATATCCTGGGATTTTTATACACACAAACACGTCGGAACCCTTGACGAACAAAATGGAGAAGGAATTATTCAAATCCGTTGACCCGTTCGTAAGCCATTTCGTGACATACAAACACCATTCCATTTTTATTTATATAGATTGTTGCCTATATCCGTCCTATCCATGTTTATTTCAGTCACAATAAGTTTTAATTCGTCTCACTAGTAACGGTTCACTGTGATGTGGTAATGGTCAGAATAATCAAATTACAAAAAAAAACTAAACTTGGGAAATGAATAAATATTGCGGATTAGTTCGAATATCTGTCGTAGTGGAACATTTTATGTTTGATACGACGGGAATTAACACTTGCGACAGAGAAGATCATCTTACATTCCAATATTTTCGTGAAATCGAATAATTTTCAGTCGGTGAAACACTATCTATCGAAAAAAAAATGAAAACCAACATTGCAGATGAGCATTTTGCTCAGTATTTTATTATAAAATCCGTTTTTGGAATCTTAAATTCAGGATTGCCATTGTTCTAAGCTCCAGAAAGCAGTTTTTTTCGTGAAGATGCATTCAAAGCTTTAGAATGAAACTTTAGATGAAAACTTTCTCCTACAAAGTTGTTTTTATTAGTTGGGCCCTTTGTTTGGTGTTACTCAAATCTAGGGTGGTGCACATTTTCATAGAAATGAATAATCCAACTTTTTTTATTAGTAGAAACTGTGGTATACATGCTTTGGCCATGTTGTAGCCCATTTAATTTCAAGCAACTTCGTAGCTCTTAAATTGACCGGTTAAGATATTTTTTGGTGTGTTGACATAGGGTAGTTCAAATATAATTGACCTTCTGACTCCAGCGAGTTCAATGCTCATAAAAGTAGCTAAAAGTAGAATTTTAGAGCTCTGAAAATCGCGTTCGATACGGCGAGATTTTAGGCATGTCAATGAACCTTTCAACAAAAGCTGTCTTCTACAAAACTGTTTCTTAAAATGTCACCTCGCATTTTGTTGTACACACAAAGCGACGCGCTGACAGCTCGGGGGGTCGCGAAAGCCAAGTGTGGGAATCGATAGTTTAGAGTTATCTAATTTCAAGGTGGTCCACAATATTGCATAGCTGATACAATCTACTTTTTTGTTTGCAAATATAATAGTATATAGTTTTCAACAAAGAAAAACTTTATGATAAAGTTGATTTGAATTGGACGTTTTAGAAGTCCAATTTAAATAACTTTATCGAAAAGATTTTCTTCAGCTCAAAAATTGACCATTTTAGAGCATTTCCCTCCAATAAACATTTTGTGTTCCAGGAGAAACATTTTTTTAACTTTAGTTTTAGTTTAGTTCAATTCCTTATCAAAATAGTTTATGGACGAATTTTATAGCTTAGTAATACGCAACTTTATGTATAAAATTTTCGTATTACTATGCTGTAAATATCTGTATATGTAAAATGTAGATATCTATATATCTATTTTAGCTCAAATGTCATTGATGTGTTTATGATAAAAATGCATAAAGATACGAAAAATATTACATCTGTTTTTTTATATATCATATAGAAATTTATTTTATCTTTCGAATGCTAGTGCATTAGAGTGCGGCTTATTTTTCAAAAGTTCTCAAAACCAAAAATTCGTGTGCTCAACTGAATTCAAATCACATAAAAAGAGAAACCTCAAAGTTTGAGCCAAAAATATTAACATTTAGAGGTAGCGCAAGCGTCTTGAAGGTAAATTTACAAGTTATAAAAAATGACCTTCACTGAAGTATACATAACTTTGTTATTTTTCTTCTTCTTCTTCTTTCTGGCATAACGTCCCCACTGGGACAGAGCCTGCTTCTTAGCTTAGTGTTCTTATGAGCACTTCCACAGTTATTAACTGAGAGCTTACTGTGCCAATGACCATTTTTGCATGCGTACATCGTGTGGCAGGTACGAAGATACTCTATGCCCTGGGAAGTCGAGAAAATTTCCAACCCGAAAAGATCCTCGACCGGTGGGATTCGAACCCACGACCCTCAGCTTGGTCTTGCTGAATAGCTGCGCGCTTACCGCTACGGCTATCTGGGCTCCCATTGTCCTTTTTCAACCGATTTTGAAACTTTTTGCACCATTATCTTCCAAATTAAATTTATGGATACTTTGTTGAACACCAAATTTGTCTAAAATCAAAACTTGACTAAGCCAAAAATATTTTATCCAAATTTTTCCTCATTTTACTAAAAAAAAATATTTTTGTTTGACTATAACTTCATAAATACTCAATCGATTCTGAATCTTTTAACATGTTTTTGAAGCAAATTTAGTTGTTTTCAAACTGTCCATATAACATATTTAAAAAAATGGTTTTGATTTAGTTATTCAACAAAAACTACTCAGAAACGTAATTTTTTAATGAAAAAATCAAATTTCTTTGGATTATTTAATTTTTTTTCGCCGGAAATTGCATTTATTCTATTAAACTTAAATTTATAAAGCATCTTGCCTTAATTGCGAGTTGAATGGTGCACATATTTTTTAACATATGCAATCATATTTTTGTTTCAAAATTATTTAAAAATTGTTGCAAAGTCCTTCCTAAAGGTTTAACAAATGAGAAAATTCAGTTTCAGCTTTAGAGATAATATTTAACTGGCAAAAATTTGAAAAAACTGGCATTTTTCGTTAAAAACTAATATTTTTGTGCAATTTCTGCTGAATAACTTGGTCAGGACATTTTTCGGTGAAATGTGATATATGAGAGGTTTGAAAACAAATGAATTAGCATCAAAAGCATGTCAAAAAATTTGAAATCGGTTGAGTAATCATGAAGTAATGGTCAAACAAAGTTGAAATTTTTTGTAAAATGAGGAAAATTTTGAAGTAAATCAGTTTTAACTAAAACTTGTTTTGATTTTAGACAAATTTGGTGTTCAACAAAATTTTCATAAATTTAATTTTGAAGGTATTGATGCTAAAAATTTGAAAATCGGTTGAAAAATACCAAAGTTATATGAACTTCACTAAAGGTATTTTTTATAACCTGAAAATTCACCTTTAAGACGCTTGCGCCACCTCTAAATGTTAATATTTTTGGCTCAGATTTTGAGGTTTCTCTTTTAATGTGATTTGAATTCAGTAGAGCAAACGAATTTTTGGTTTTGAGAACTCTTGAAATATAAGCCGCACCCTAAAGTGCATGTTTCTTTTATTTGCCCTAATCAAGGATATTTACAATCAAAGTAAACGTATTTTTGCAAGAAAAACAACAATTACTCTCTACATCTCCAATGAGATCTCGAATCTCCCAGAATGAAGGGACCGAAGCAATCATTGACATAGAGAGAGTTATCGAGATGTGGAGAGTCGACTGTACTTGTACTTGTCAACTGTGGTTCATAATTTAATTTGATGAGATATTAGAAATGAAAACACTGGAGCCAGAAAATCGATTTTCCGTTGGCCACCCTATGCCAACATACGAAAAAAGTTCTAAATCGATCAATTTAACAGATTCAAAAAACTTTTTTGACCAAGCTTTACGGCTCATACAAAATTGTTATCTCTTTTCATACGGAGGGAAGAGGGGGGCGATAATTGACAATTTTAGTGTTACGTTATAAATGAATGCTGCCTAAGAAAGTTGGTTATTTTATTTCTATGCAAATATGGGCCACCCTAGCTTTGAGTAACACCAAACAAAGGGCAACAAATTTATTTAAGATCATCTGATGTTCATTAAGTTCAACAAGATTTGTACAGAAGTCTGTCAAACATCTTTCCACAAGTTCGTTGAGAAACTTCAAAAAAGGATCTTGCCAAAATCCAACTAAAATCAGAAAGTTGACAAGAATTCTCCACAAAAACATCGGCATAAATTTGTCAAAAATATTCCCAGGAACACCATCCCAAAAGACTTTCTCAAATGTTTAAAAAGGTTTCTCTGAGCGTTCCCAAAAGTATCATGAGAATTCGCGAGGTTCTCGACAAGATATTTGTCAGCTTAAGAGTCCACCAAGCTTTCCCCTGCAAGCTGTTTTCAATATTTGAAAAAACTTTTCTAATGGGCTTCTTACACAAGATGAACCAACAAAGTTTCAGCCCCTGGCTTTTCGTTAATAAAGACAATAATATGAAGCAAATGGACTATCGAAACACAAAGGATTCCTAATGAAAATTCGCCATAAGAAATCGGGTTGAAAATCATAAATTTGCCTTATGAAACCACAATTTGAAAAGTAAAAAATTGTTCACGGCAACCTGGCAATTTTTGTGGGGAATTTTCAGAATGAAATCCTATGTATTTCGACAGTCTATTTGCTATAGTGTTATAATTTTATGATTGATTTGAAAAAAAAAATCCACCAATAGTTCGAGAAGAAACAGTGAAGAATCGCGAATTTAGGAGACAATAGTTCTTCCAAGAAATTTTTCGAAGATCTCGCCAAGAGGCTTGTGAAATCTGCCAAGATTTCTATTCTATTCTAAGCGCTCGCACAGTCAATAGTGAAAAGTACCGTGGTAATACCAGGATTTATTCTGGTATTTTCTTGTCAACATTAATATTTGCAACACATCGGTAATGTATTACAAATATTAAATGGCCAGGCCTACTGTGCAGATTTCTTATTGAAATTCAATTAAGGACTGTTCATTTTATAAAGTGGACACTTTGGACATGCAATATCTTTTTAATTTATCATTGAAATCGAAATCGGTTTTCTGTACATCGTTCGACAAATATTGTACAATGCTGTGGTAATAAAAAAGTTACCAAAATAATATGATTTCACACTAATAAGGCACAACGTTTAGAACGGTCGATTTTTGGAGGTTATCAAAATCAAGGATTATTAAAAATCGGCAGGAAAATTCGACAATTTATATTTTTTATTTTCAAAAAATGGTTGAACTTAGAAAGCATCATCAATTAGAAGCTTGCTAAAAAATATCAAGTTATTTTTGGAGAAGCAATTTTGCAGATATCATAAAATCATTTTTTATCAATTTTTTTTAAGAAAAATATCTTAAATTTAAATGGAACTGATATAAGTAGAATTTTAAGGTTTAAAGTACGTCCAGACGGAAGTAATAATATAGTATTTATAATAAAAATAACTTACGCCTTCATATTTTAAGCACAATAGAAAAACAAATAATTTATTTTCAGAAGACCACTCAAAGCACAATGACAATCATCAAGATTGGGAACACTGCTTGCATTAAATCAAATTTATTTTGCATGTATTATTTTCAGAATGTGTTATTCTGAGACTACCTATCAAAATATTTTGAGAAAAACGCTTACAGTTTGCTCTAGATCGATAAACATGCGTATATAATTTAAAAGTATGGGATTTTTCAATAAAACGACCATAAAGAGTAAATTTGGTACCCAAGAATGCGGTTAAAACTCAAGATTTTGCTTTTTTTTATACATATATAGTTTCTTTAGTAATCTAAACCAGTTTTGAACACACTTATTACTTTACTTTTTTGCTGGTAGTAAAAAGATGGTGTATCAGCAGATTTGACCATAAGGAATAGATCACTAAAGTGACTCAGCGTCAGGAACTGATGGAATATTATTGATGTTTTTAAGGTGATTATAAAACGAAGCCAAACTTCGGATTTTCAAGTGCACAAGACTGGAGAATCTGACAACAGTTCCCGTTGAAAATCAATCAAATTGCTTGCTTGCTGGTGGTGACCAATGGGATAAATTTTCAATGCGAAGCGCTGTTCGGTTCTCAAGTCTTGTGTTCTTGAAAGTTTTAGGTGTGGCTTCGTTCTATAATCACCTTAAAAGCTCTACCTTAAGTTGAATAGTAAAGGATACCAACATACAATTTGTTCATTAAATTTAGTATTTTTTTCATGCGAAAAATAATGCTTAAACTTGACGAACAGTTTTTCTTAGGAGTTTTTGCAAAAACTATTTAGTTCTTCAACCGAAAGCATTTTGTAAGTTTCTGTATTTTCATAACATTGTAGAACAATAGTTGAACGATACACAGAAAACCGTTTACGATTTCATCAATAAATAAAAAAGATATGGCATAAACAAGGTGTCCACTTTATAAAATGAACAGTCCTTAAAAACTGAAGTCGGTCAGATAAGATAAGTGATAATGAATAACATGATAGCCGGCAGTTTTTAAATTTTATGAAGGACGAAACGGGGACAACCGTACCGACCGTTTCATTTTAGGGAATAGGTAAAATCGTTGGGAGTGGCTTTGCTAAGAATGTTAGTGCACACTCCATTGTTGTATGTTTATATTTTCCTGGGATGGGACATAGGTATTTAAGCCTCATGTCCTGGCTCTAGAGCCTAGGCTTAAGCGCCATTACTCACTCTCTGAAATGAAAAGAAAACTATCCCTTTCCCGTTATTCAATGTATGGTATATAAAATACAGGGACAAGAGTTGGCATTCAAACATGGACAGAAAAAAAAAACAAAATTCAAGCTTACCACGAAGAATTAACCAGAATAATAGTACTCTGGAAAGAACAAACTACAGCCTCTGCAGTGAAATTTACAATTACACAGAGCCCTTTTGGAAATTACACAGAGCGGTTTTGGAAACATCTCGTTCGATTTTAGCAGCATTCGGCTTTTGCACCGTGCCAAAATCGAAAGGTTTTCCAAAATTTGTAGATTACGACATTTATTATCTGCAATTTCTATAATTTGATCGAAATTAATGTCGTAGGATGATTTTAATAATGCTTTACACAAAAGATCGTTGGATTTTGGCACGGTTGGTTTTGTAACACATACCAAATCTAACGGACACTGTGTTAAAATCAAAATACAAATGGATAACCTACGAAAAGAATTAAATGGAACTCTCGCCAAATGTATGTTCAACGTCTTCATTTAAAACGCAAATCCAAACATTTCCCCTCTATGAAGGTAGGAAGGCACTTGCTTCAACTCTCGTAAATCAAGATAACCTGCTTCCAAATCCTGGTTCCAGATTTCTTCAGCTCTGCAATTTACAACAACCGGAGATCTTCACTCAAAAGGAAGAATGTTCAACTTCACTTTCACTTATCACTTTCCAGAAAAATAAGGCATTTCGGCCAAAACTCCGCCGAAATAAACTATTCGAACGTAGAAAATATGACAGCTACACTTTTTTTACGTCCATCCGCGTCCACAGATTGCTGCGATCGCTGTGAAATCTTCCAAAATTTAAGCCTGAAATTTTTCAGAAATACTTCAAGAAACTCCTATTGATAGTATGGACTACAAATGTTTTATCACAACTACAATAAACTGATAAAAAGTTGTTCTGGAATTCCGGATGTAATTTCTGATATAATTCAAAAACCAATCGAGAAATTTCGGGAGCAGTCATTAGTAAAATTTTCTTGACGTATTTATTGTGTACATATTTCTTGAAGGAATCCATCGAAAAACTCGTTTAAGAATGCCTGCAAAAGTACTACGCAGTATCCTTTGCAAAGTCCTTTGCAATGTTACGAGAAACTGAAATTCTCATAACGCACGATTGAAATTTTTCATGTATGATTTGTTCATCTCGCAAATCAGCTGTTAAATAATCATGGATATGTTGGTTCATTTGTTTGACTCGTTGTCTCGTATTTCCACAGTTTACTCACACAAAGCAATGATTTCATGTTAGTCTGGTAGAATTATAGCACATTTTCTAACGTAAAAACAACATTCGAGTTTTCACGAGTTTGACGGGTTTGAATTATTTTTGACGGCTTGAGTGTGAGTGAGTGATATTGCACGAAAAACTGAAGCATGCGATTTTCGAAGCTGATCTCCAATGAGTGAGCTCTCGCCGAAGAGCTCATCGAATGAGATTTGAGTGTGAGTCTGTCAACACTGGTCCTAGAGTTATTACGGGATGAAACACTGGAGAAATTTCTCCTGAGATATCCTTAGGTCAATTTCAGGCCTTTTTTCGCGACGATCAAATCGTTTCATTTATTGTCCCAATCCGCCAAGAATCGTTAACTGAACCTGTTGCTCAGTCGATTTTGAAATGGCATCTTGGAAACCGCTTTGCCCTTTGCTGATGCTTGGAAAAACCACACATATAGGGTCCCAAAACATTTGATAAAATCATAATTTCATTAAATACCACAATAGAGCATGTTCTTGCTACTAATTTTCCCGCTCAAATAACGGCAATATCATATTTAAACTTTAATTTTAATTGGTTCAAATTTTAACCTTGACATATTTGACCATTTGAATTTCAACCAAGGGGTGTGGTCAAATCTCAAAAATCGGCAAAATGTGTTTTTGGGCTTAAACGAACGAAAAACTATAAGGGTACATCCCTATGGGGTTGAACGAACTGGTGACGTAGGACCACGATGGTTTATGTAACTGAATTTGATGTCATTGTTGTTGTTCGTTTTGACTTCATACTGTTTTCAGTGCTCGAAACTTTCGTAAATATTAATGCATATAACGATTTGCAATTTGGTCAATCATTCGTCATATTTATCTATGAAAATGTGAAATTTCACTTCAGGATGTATGATCATTTTGAAATTATATCAATAACCTCCTCTGAAATATACAGTAGCATTGGAAAGAACAGTAGTGATTCAGTAGTAGATCCAGTCATCGCTTTGTAGTTCTTATGGTTTGAGAGAAATATTATTCATTGCTTGGCAATGTAATAAATTAAGTCGGAAATATTACTCCGATAACTCTTTTACGCACATGTGGTGGCCCTAAAAAGAGCCAAAGGCTTTGTTAGCACGAATGCTGTTATAGATAAATGGCACTACAGGATATTATCAGTTGATTGCCATGGTTAAACGAAAAATCCTCAATGCAATGCAATGAACAAGTTCTCTGCTTATACGACGAACCAGCTGAATGTTTCGTCGTGTGGATGGCACACATCAGCAACAGATATTGGACCACACGGCTGAAGTCGAAATCTTAAAATGTAGCTCAAGTTTGAAATCTTGAGCAATTTCACTAGCCAGACGCTTGATTTGCCTAATAATAGTGGTAATGGTACCTAACAGGCTTGATTCTTGACTGCACCACAGATGATGAGTTTGATTTTGACAGCGCACTGGTTGCGTTCTTCTCGCCCGATGAGATTTGCGGTGCTGATGACGATGTGCGCTTCAACAAGCGGCTTTGGTCGATTATCTTCAGCCATCTCGAACAAATTAGGGAATATTACACAATCAACTCTTTAAAACACATTTGTTGGCTCTGAAAAGGGCCGATTGAATTGTTGAATTTGCGTAACACGGACACATTTTGACGGCGCCCTGGTTGCAATCCTCCTCGCCCGATGAGATTTGCGGTGCTGACAAGCGGTGCGCTTCAACAAGCGGCTTTGGTCGATTTTCTTCAGTCATCTCGTACAAACAGCTTGCCTCTGGTAGCGAGGAGCTGAGCAGGTTTGGAGGAGCTCTTACCAGCTCGAAAGCGAAAACAGAATGAAACCGAATTCAACGAAGGAGGGATGCTTTATACCCTTAGAATAGCAGGTGATGCTCCTCCTTTCAAATTCTTCGTTTTCTTATCTGGGAAATAGGCTGTATGAAACTGATGTCTGGGTAAGGGATGTACAAGATTAGCATTATGCTGTTATTGCATCCCGACGGAACGGCAGCAGCGTCCTCGGAAACATCCTCTAATTGCCGTATTGTCAATTATTCGTAATAAATCAATTATTGTATGCTGCTATGAGATGAATTAAGAAATTATAGCAAGTATGTGGTAAACACATTAGGGAATATTACACAATTAACTCTTTAAAACACATTTGTTGGCTCTGGAAAGAGCCGATTGAATTGTTGAATTTGCGTAACACGGACACATTTTGGCGGCGCACTGGTTGCAATCCTCCTCGCCCGATGAGATTTGCGGTGCGGATGACGATGTGCGCTTCAACAAGCGGCTTTGGTCGATTTTCTTCAGCCATCTCGAACAAATTAGGGAATATTACACAATCAACTCTTTAAAACACAATTGTTGGCTCTGAAAAGGGCCGATTGAATTGTTGAATTTGCGTAACACGGACACATTTTGACGGCGCACTGGTTGCAATCCTCCTCGCCCGATGAGATTTGCGGTGCTGACAAGCGGTGCGCTTCAACAAGCGGCTTTGGTCGATTTTCTTCAGCCATCTCGTACAAACAGCTTGCCTCTGGTAGCGAGGAGCTGAGCAGGTTTGGAGGAGCTCTTACCAGCTCGAAAGCGAAAACAGAATGAAACCGAATTCAACGAAGGAGGGATGCTTTATACCCTTAGAATAGCAGGTGATGCTCCTCCTTTCAAATTCTTCGTTTTCTTATCTGGGAAATAGGCTGTATGAAACTGATGTCTGGGTAAGGGATGTACAAGATTAGCATTATGCTGTTATTGCATCCCGACGGCACTGCAGCAGCGTCCTCGGAAACATCCTCTAATTGCCGTATTGTCAATTATTCGCAATAAATCAATTATTGTATGCTGCTATGAGATGATTTAAGAAATTATAGCAAGTATGTGGTAAACACATTAGGGAATATTACACAATTAACTCTTTAAAACACATTTGTTGGCTCTGGAAAGGGCCGATTGAATTGTTGAATTTGCGTAACACGGACACATTTTGACGGCGCACTTGTTGCGTCCTCCTCGCCCGATGAGATTTGCGGTGCGGATGACGATCATCTCGAACAAATTAGGAATTTTACACAATCAACTCTTTGAAACACATTTGTTGGCTCTGAAAAGGGCCGATTGAACTGTTGAATTTGCGTAACACGGACACATTTTGACGGCGCACTTGTTGCAATCCTCCTCGCCCGATGATATTTGCGGTGCGGATGACGATGTGCGCTTCAACAAGCGGCTTTGGTCGATGTTCTTCAGCCATCTCGTAGCTTGCCTCTGGTAGCGAGGAGCTGAGCCGGTTTGGAGGAGCTCTTACCAGCTCGAAAGCGAAAACAGAATGAAACCGAATTCAACGAAGGAGGGATGCTTTATACCCTTAGAATAGCAGGTGATGCTCCTCCTTTCAAATTATTCGTTTTCTTATCTGGGAAATAGGCTATATGAAACTGATGTCTGGGTAAGGGATGTACAAGATGAACATTATGCTGTTATTGCATCCCGACGGTACTGCAGCAGCGTCCTCGGAAACATCCTCAAATTGCCGTATTGTCAATTATTCGTAATAAATCAATTATTGTATGATGCTATGAGATGAATTAAGAGATTATAGCAAGTATGTGGTAAACAAATTAGGGAATATTACACAAATAACTCTGATATTAATTGGTGGCTCTGAAAAGAACCGTTTTGATTGGTGGGTCAAAGGGCTTTTACATGAACAATTATCCTAATAACTCTCTTGATATTAATTGGTGGCTCTGAAAAGAACCGTTTTATTTGGTGGCTCTGTAAAGAGCCGTTTTGTTTGGTGGGTCCAAGGGCTTTTACATGAAAAATTATCCTAATAACTCTCTTGATATTAATTGGTGGCTCTGAAAAGAGCCGTTTATTTTGTGGCTCTGAAAAGAGCCGTTTTGTTTGGTGGCTCTGAAAAGAGCCGTTTTATCGTTCAATCACCTGGTTCATATAATATACACGAGCAGGAGTGAGCGGAACACGGAAAGTGACCAATAGTTCACCACGATTGATCTGGATTTTCCGGTCCTTGAAAAGTTGTTGCAGTGGTGGTTGTCGATGCTTCTTCGGCGGATGTTTCTTCGGCGGATGCTTCTTCGGCGGATGCTTCTTCGGCGGATGCTTCTTCAACTGAAGCTTCGGTGGCGTTTCCTTATCGTTTATGAACGAAACCAAAAGAGCGGCAATTTGCTGCTTGCAGTTGCAAGGAGCAAATCCGCTCTTCGATTTCGCTCGAGCCATTTTCTTCAAATGTTGTTCGGAGCGCTGATCACGATAGAATGAGGCATGGCAGGCTATGTGAGCTGCTTTTATAACTGGAACCGATCACTTAACGACCAATCACAAACCAGTAAGGGGAAAAGGCGGTTCCCCGCCGGTGACGATTGGTTGTGCATTAGGCACCAATCAGAAGCAGTGTAAGCTCCCTCTCTTGCTAGATGATTTCGTATTCTGGAGCGTGCTGTTTAACATTGCAATTTGATCTATTGTTCGTCATGTTTATCAATGAAGATGAACGATTCTCCATTTAGAATAATTTAAAACGCGATATAGTAGAAAATATACCTCTGTTAATATATGATGTCTTCTTGGAAGGCCCCCTTCGTAAGCTTAAGAGAAGTAATATTCTTTGCTTGGCATATAAGATGTTAGAAATAAATAAAGTGGAAATCTTACTATAACTCTTTTACGCACATTTTGGTGGCCTGAAAAGGGCCGATGGCTTTCTTAGCTTCGATGCTGTCACAGATGAATATTAATGCAATATGTTATCAGTTGATTGTCAAACGGGGAATCCCCAACGCAAATATATAAATTTGAGCAAGCTATTTGCTTATGCGACGAACCAGCTGGATGTTTCGTGGCTTGGATGGCGCACAACAGCAACGGGCTGTGGATCGCCGGGCTTAAGTCGAAATCTGGAAACGTTATTCATGCATTATCATGAGAAATTGATCGAACATGAATAGTTGGAATGCTTGCCATTTACTAAATATTCTATAGTTAGCTATTGATAATCAATAGTTTTCTTTAATATGAAGGTAAATTTTTGATCCATGGGTACCAAAATTATGAAAATTGTTCAATCAGAATTTCTGTTCAAAACCATTCTAAACATGTCGCAATTTTGTTACATGTGATAATTTTCATAATCGAAGTGCTCCCATAAAATATGGCAAATCAAAGACACTGTTGGATGTGCCACTCTAGTTTAAATTCGTTGTGAAATGTTGAGCACTCACCCCGACGGCACTGCAGCAGCGTCCACGAATAGTCTCAAATTGTCGTGCCATCAATTATTCATGACAAATTAAATTTTGTACGAAATTATGAGATTGATTGAGGAATATAAGATGTAACAAGGTCGGAAATATTATTCTTTCTACTCTTTTCCACAAATTTGATGGCCCTGACAAGGGCCGATGGCTTTCTTAGCCTCGATGCGGTCACAGATAAATAGCACTGCGGGATTGATCAGTTGATTTCCATGGTCCGTGGATGGCGCACAACAGCAACGGGTAGTGGATCACCGGGCACAAGGCGAAATCTGGAAACGATGCTCACTCTTGAAATCTTGAGCGATTTCCACCGATCACCAGACGCTGGATCGCTAGCTTCAAATCAGCAGGTGCGGACGTCGCTGCGCAGGATCGTAGCAGCTCTTGCCAGCTCGGAAGTCGAAACGGAATGAAACCGAATCCAACGAAGGGAGTATGCTATATACCCTTAGATTAGCAGATTATGCTCCTCCCCTTCGTGCTCTTCTCTTTCTAATCGACCAATCTGGGAAATGCATATGTGCCAATAATGAGTTGGACTTAGAATTACTTGATAATTGCGAAAAATGATAATGCGTGAGAAATTGGTCGAACATGAATGAAAGGGTTGACAATTACTAAATATTCAATAGTTCGCTATTGATAATCAATAGTTTTCTTTAATATGAAGATAAATTTCTGATCCATGGTGCCAAAATTATGAAAATTGTTCAATGGGAATTTCTTTTCAAAAGCATTCTAAACATGTCGCAATTTTGTTACATGTGATCATTTTCGTAATCGAAGTGTTCTCATAAAATATGGCAAATCAAAGACACTGTCGGAAATTCCACTCTAGTTTACAATCGTTATGAAATTTTGAGCACTCACCCCGACGGCACTGCAGCAGCGTCCACGAATAGTCTCAAATTGACGTGCTATCAATTATTCATAACAAATTAAATTTTGTACGAAGCTGCGAGATTGATTGAGGAATATAAGATGTAATAAGGTTGGAAATATTATTCCTTCAACTCTTTTCCACAAATATTATGGCCCTGACAAGGGCCGATGGCTTTCTTAGCCTCGATTCGGTTACAGATAAATAGCACTACGGGATGTTATCAGTTGATTGCCATGGTCAAACGGGGAATTTGCTTATACGACGAACCAGCTGAATGGTTCGTGACGTGGATGGCGCACAATAGCAACGGGTATTGGATCCCCGGGCACAAGTCGAAATCAGGAAACGATGCTCACTCTTGAAAGCTTGAGCGATTTCACCAGTCCGACGCTCGATTAGCAGCATCTCCTCGGATCAGCAACTCTGGGGGCTTCTGGTTTCTGGTTCCTAACGGGCTTGCTTCTGGACCACCGATCACGAGTCGAAATCTGGGAGCGCGGATAAATTTGCAGCGGCGATGACGATGGCTTGGACGCTTCTCCGAGCAGCAGTAGTTTGCCGCTCGGAGAAGCGCCCAAGCCATCGTCATCACCGCCGCAAATCAATCTTGCGTCTTCCTCTTCCGACGACACAAATTGGACTGTGACGCGGGTGCAAAAGCAAAGCGAGAATGACTCGCCCGACCGTGTTCACAGTCCGACCGCAAGAAGAAGACTGAGGGAAGAAGCAGGGACCCATTTGCTTTTATAGTGGGAAGCGACAACGTCGAAAAGTGCTCGAACGTGATTGGTTGGATAAGAAAGAGGTCAACATTTATCAAATTTTCAATAGTTAAACAACAAAATTCACTTATCGGATATATTACTTACGATGCGTACATATATTTCTGATCGAATGATACTAAAATCGTAATAATTGGTTCATAAACAACGTTCAAAATCTCCTCTAATTTCGTTACATGTCTCATTCTCCGTACTTTTAAAGTGAAATGTTGAGCACTCACCCCGATGGCACAGCAGTAGCGTCCACGACTAGTCAATTATTCATAACAAATTAAATTTTGTATGAAGCTGCGAGATTGATTGAGAAATATAAGATCTAATAAGGTCGGAAATATTATTCCTTCAACTCTTTACCACAAATTTGATGGTCCTGACAAGGTCCGATTGCAGATGAATAGCACTGCGGGAAGTTATCACTTGATCGCCATGGTCAAACGGGAAATCCTCAACGCAAACAGCAACGGGTAGTGGATCCACGGGCACGTGTCGAAATCTGGAAACTCGAGCGCTTCCGACGCTCGATTAGCAGCAGCTCCTCGGATCAGCAATTCTGGGGGCTTCTGGTATCTGGTTCCTATCGGGCTTGCTTCTTGACCGCCGATGCTGAATTTATCACGGGTCGAAATCTGGGAGCGCGGATAAATTTGCGGCGGCGACGACGATGGCTTGGACGCTTCTCCGAGCAGCAGTAGTTTGCCGCTCGGAGAAGCGCCCAAGCCATCGTCATCGCCGCCGCAAATCAATCTTGCGTCTTCCTCTTTCGACGACACAAATTGGACTGTGACGCGGGTGCAAAAGCAAAGCGAGAATGACTCGCCCGATCGTGTTCACAGTCCGACCGCAAAAAGAAGACTGAGGGAAGAAGCAGGGACCCGTTTGCTTTTATAGTGGGAAGCGACACCGTCGAAAAGTGCTCGAACGTGATTGGTTGGATAAGAAAGGGGTCAACATTTATCAAATTTTCAATAGTTAAACAACAAAATTCACTTATCGGATATATTACTAACGATGCGTAGATACATTTCTGATCGAATGATACTAAAATCGTAATAATTGGTTTATAAACAACTGAGTTATTAACGTTCAAAATCTCCCCTAATTTCGTTACATGTCTCATTTTCCGTACTTTTAAAGTGCACCCCAATATAGAAAACAAAGACGTAGTCCTACGTCAAAACATTTGAAAATTGAGTTACTTGTGTTTCTGGCCCCTAAACTTAAGCGTTTGGTACTAACATTAGGACAAGGCTTTAGGACCCTATTGGGTGCTAAAAACGTTGAAGATTGTAATTTTATGAGAAATGGGTGAATAATGCCATTGCAATCGTTCGCTGTCCCCTAAACAATCTCCTGGCGACGCCCATGGAACTCCTACATGGAAACCTTCGGGAGCCTTTCTTCCCGCGCACAACAGCTCGCTCCAAAGATCCAATCCATGTTCCGGCCAGCAGCGGTCTAGTCAATTAACCCTAATGTCGTTCTGTTGTTATTGGCGGCGCGCGATTGCACACTCCGGAATGGGACCGACCGCGAGGAGAAATCTCCTCCGGGAACGATCCGGCAATAGGCTGGCGGTAAATCGTGCACTTGAAGGAAAAAAGGCGCTTTACGGCTGCAAGGCTTGCAATTACGTTCAGGTGTAAGAAAGGTAAGGTGAAGGTGGATGCAGGTGGTGGAAACCGGGAACACATGTTCCTATAGGGAAAATGGGCATTGGAAGTGCACTCTACAATAGCCGGGAGGAGATCGAATCGCATGGGCGAATGCCCATGGATGCATGTTTGCTTCGGATGAATGCAAATTATTAACCTTCGATTCGAATCAGGGACAAGCAGGTTAATTAGGGGGACTTTCAATGACATGTGTGCTAGATATTTTATATGGAGGGGCAATTCAAATGGTTTGGACCCAGTTTGAATTGGGAGCGTTTTAAATCGGTTGGGCATCGGTGAAATTTGCTTAACTGATGACGACTCAAATAGATTATGAATTGAGAATATGAATTATTCTTCTTCTCTAATTAAAATTTTGCTGAGTACTCTTTCTCAGAATCCTTCCTATTTAGTTTTTTTTTAACATTTAAGCACTATTCCTAATTTCTGTTCCTATAGTAGCACTAGTCTCACGGAATAGGCAAAACACAAATCAAAACCGTTTTTTACAAAACTTTTATATTTTTCCTTTGAAGTGTGGATCAAAAGCTTTCGATTGATGTAAAAAAGTTCCTAATTTATCAACTATTTTGTTTAATAACAAAATAGTTTTTCTTAGTAGTGCTACTATAGGAACAATAGGTTAACTATAGGTGCAAGGGAGCTAAAATTTTAAGCAAAACTATTTATTTCGATCATTTTTTGAACAAAATCGAGCTGTGCATCAATGGTACTTAGATAAATAGCTGCTGATCTTCATGTCAAAAATTATTTTGCTAGGATCACCAGCGAAACGGCCGTAAAAAGCCACTAGTGCGACTATAGGGGACCGTCCACTAAGGGAACACCGACCCTATCATACCATAATTAGGTATTGTTCAGTTGTGAATACTACATTTGGGTATTATAATGGTATTTGAAAAAAATGTTTAAAACAATTAAAAATATTTCATTTTGGTATTTGATAGTTATTGAGGACTGCTGGAGGTATTGAACTATTATTGAAAAAAAAAAAAACAACTTTTATATGAAAATCCATCACGTATTATTTAGGTATTACAATACCTGATCTAATTATCAGCTTGGTATTTGTAGAATACGCAGAAGGTATTATTTGAGGTATTTTACCTCTTATGAGCGGTTCCACAGAAAACGAGGACTTTTTTCCCAAATTTCATTTTTATATTTTTTGATTTGGATGAAATTTTGCACATGCTTTCTTTATGCCCAAAAATGCCTTTTTGCATCATCGGCTCGCCATTTTGACTCTAGCCTTACTTTTGAGAAGGGCCTAAGAAAAAGATCCTTAATAATTTTCAAAAAATTATAACTTAGAAACGGTTTGTCCAATCAGTTTTGTGCCTTGC
This sequence comes from Aedes aegypti, assembly GCF_002204515.2. NCBI lineage: Eukaryota > Metazoa > Arthropoda > Insecta > Diptera > Culicidae > Aedes > Aedes aegypti. The sequence goes on from NC_035107.1 coordinate 44,691,425, forward strand.
GCAAAGTTTTAGGTTATTGTTGGGACTATCTGGAAAAAAAAATACACTGTAAAAAAAATGTTGTATTTTTTTATATATCGAAAATAAAGCTTAAAAATCAATTTTCTCAAAAATCGTATTTTTGATTTTTTTTTTATTTTTTTATATGTTAAAGTAGACAAAAAATGAAGTCTTTTGCACAGTGGGTCAATATGGAGAAATCATGGACAAAAAAGTTATGATTTGTTTTAAAAAATTGATTTTTCAATATGATCTAAATAAACTTTTTGAATGCTTTTCGACCCGATTTTATGAAAGTACGCAAAATTTTCAACAAAAAGGTATATGAGAAAATTTTGCTAATTGCTACCGAAACATTTGAAAAGTTTATTATGACCATTTTCAACAAATTCACCTTTTTTTTTAAATCAAAAATACGATTTTTGAGAAAATTGATTTTTAAGCTTTATTTTCGAAATATAAAAAATTGCAACATTTTTTTACAGTGTATATTTTTTTCCAGATAGTCCCAACAATAACCTAAAACTTTGCGGAAGACTCCAAACTGATCGGACAAACCGTTTCTAAGTTATATTATAATGACCGAAAATTGAAAATTATATCATAATTTTGTATTAAAATCGCTGTATCTTTAAAACGGTAAAAGTTAGCCTGATTTTTCCGTATACCTTTTTTGTTGTAAATTTTGCGTACTTTCATAAAATTGAGTTGAAAAATATTAAAAAGGTTTATTATGACCATTTTCAAAAATTCACCTATTTTCAAAAAATCATAACTTTTTTGTCCATGATTTCTCCATATTGACCCACTGTGCAAAAGACTTCATTTTTTGTCTACTTTAACATATAAAAAAATAAAAAAAAACATAAATACGATTTTTGAGAAAATTGATTTTTAAGCTTTATTTTCGATATATAAAAAATGACAACATTTTTTTCTACAGTGTATATTTTTTTCCAGATAGTCCTAACAATAACCTAAAACTTTGCGGAAGACACCAAACTGATCGGACAAACCGTTTCTAAGTTATAATTTTTTGAAAATTATGAAGGATTTTTTCTTAGGGCCTTCTCAAAAGTAAGGCTAGAGTCAAAATGGCGAGCCGATGATGCAAAAAGGCATTTTTGGGCATAAAGAAAGCATGTGCAAAATTTCATCCAAATCAAAAAATACAAAAGTAAACCGACATTCGAATTCAAATGGAACCGCTCTTATGCAGGGCTCATTCAGGTTGTAAGTATTGGAAATTATCTGGTATGGAATACCTCAATTTGGTATTCAGTAGTTATTTTCTTCTGCTCGGGTGATCTACATGATGGATTTTCATATGAAAGTGAAATTTGTCAATAGTAGGTCTATACCTCCAGCAGTCCTCAATAGCTATCAAATACCAAAATGAAGTATTTTTAATTGTTTTAAACATTTTTTTCAAATACCATTATAATACCAAAATGAGGTATTGACAACTGAACAATACCTAATTATGGTATGATACCAAAATATGGTATGCATAAGTTATTGCGAGTTATTCTTTCCTCCTCGGCACAATGGACCGAATCACCAATTTAGCCGGAAAAAAGTGTTTTCTCTGTACTCGTCGATTTTAGACGTTCGATGTCTTCAGAGAACTTATTCCTAATTGAGTTTTGCATCTTTCAAGAAAAGAGTTGAATAGGGTGGCCCTTATTCAAGTTAAAATTTTGACTCAAACTTTTTTGTTTGATGAAATTTTTGGCTGCGCTGTTCTGAAAACTTTTAGAAAATGTTATTTTGAACAACTTTGTCGAAGACACTTTTGATCTAACTCTTCATTTGAGCTAAGTAAATTGATTTTTAAAGTTTTAACCTAGGGTGGACCCAAAAAATCAGTTATTTTGATCTAACTTTTTTATTTTCAGTTTTACATGAATGTGGTCTTCAGAAGAGTTGCAGAGGAAGTAAAGATACATATTATTGCTGAACATCGCAAGTTTGTAATTCTTGTGATTTTGAAGTTATAAGCAAATTTAAGTGAAAAACTATGAAATCTTTAGATGCCCATAACTCATGGAGTTGGTTCGATAAAATTTTTCTTTTAGTGGCATTAGAAAGGCCATACAATAGGCAACTTTTGCTGCAAAAACTGTGAGAACGTAATTTTTGTAAATTGAGAAAATTTTATTCAAAAATACACTTTAAAACTCAAAACTCGCCTGTAACTATCAAGATTTTAAAATTAACGCCTGAACTTTATAATACATTTTATTATTTGTTAATACAAAATTATTCTAGTAGTAACAATATAATTGTACTTTTATTCTATCAATAATTTTCCAAACCTGCACACTTTTTGATAACCTTGGCTTCTTCAATAATGTTAGATTATTCCACCATTTCCACAGTTCTGTACCCTAGGACACTATTGTATATATTCAGTCACAATGACAAAACATTTAAAGTTGCATTGGCACCATTTAACATTTTAAATTATATGTGAATTATAGCACTGAGTACTGATAAAATAATAATAAAATCATAATACCATACAAAGTTTACAACAGCAAGTATATGAAAGCGACTACTAATATACTATCTTAATGGTTTATGGTAATAAATATAAGGTGACCTACATTTTAATCGTATTATCCTTTCTTCACATTTGGTTTCACATTTCTCTAGAAAGTAGTGTATGGGATGTTGTAGATCTAGTTAAATTCTACAACTTTGCTGAAGACAGCATGCCGTTAACTTTAAAATCTTGTGAGTTACAAGCAATTTTTGAGTTTTTAAGTGTATTTTTTGAAGTGAATTTTCTCAATTTACAAAAATTACGTTCTCCCAGTTTTTGCAGCAAATATTGCCTTTTATATGGCCTTTCTAATGCCACTGAAAGAAAAATTTTATCGAACCAACTCCATGAAATATGGGCATCTAAAGATTTCATAATTTTTCACTTAAATTTGCTAATAACTTCAAAATCACAAGAGTTACAAACTTGCGATGTTCAGCAAAAATGTGTATCTTTACTTTCTCTGCAATTCTTCTGTAGATCACATTCACGTATAACTGAAAATAAAATAGTTAGATCAAAATAACTGATTATTTGGGTCCACTCTAAGTTTAAAAATTCAAAATCAAATGAAGAGTTAGATCAAAGTGTCTTCGACAAAGTTGTTCAAAATAACATTTTCTAAATGTTTGCAGAAGAGCGCAGCCACAAATTTCATCAAAACAAAAAAGTTTGAGTCACAATTTTAACTTAAATGAGGGCCACCCTATTCAACATTTTTCTTAAAAGATGCAAAACTCAATTAGGAATAACTTCTCTGAAGACATCGAACGACCAAAATCGACGAGAACAGAGAAAACACTTTTTTTCCGGCTAAATTGTCGATTCGGTCCATTGTGCGCGGGTACTATCTATCTAACCTTTCTCAGGCTATTACAAATTTTCTCTTAATTTCTAGATTTTTTAGTATAAACTATGCGCATTGTTCTATAGTTCTATACGTGAATCTTCCAAGGGTATAGCCTAGAACTTTCCTAGACTAATGATAATGATTTTTTCTCGGAATACTTCCTTGACTCTTTCTAAATTCTTCTTAGATTCTCTCCTTCTGGCTCTCCCAGAAATACCTGTACTGTAAAGTACACTATACACCCTCTTTAGAACCCTTCTCAGAATCCTCCAAGGATTCTTTTCAAAATATTTCAAAATATTGCTGGTAATCCTTCTAAAATTACTTTTGGAGTAGAGTGTCCATTTCCCGGCCATTTTGCTCGTCCCGGGATTCGGGACAAAAATCTATGCTTGTCCCGGGAAATCCCAGCCGGGATCCTGGGTTTATCGAATTTTCTATAAAACTATCATTTTGGTTGAAACAGAAGTACTAATTTAACAATATTTTTTTTTTTTTCAATTAAATAAACAGATAATGTAACTTTTCCAAATAATATGTTAATAGGGTCCTAAAGCCCTGTCCCAATTTTAGTGCCAAGCGCTTAAGTTTAGGCCAAAAACACATGTTTACTCAATTTTCTAATGTTTTCCGTTGGTTTAAGCCCAAAAAACATTTTTTTTTAGATTTTGTCACATCCTTTGGCTTAAACTCAAATTTTGGGTGTATTTTGTTTTCCGTGTCCCTTACGAAATGTCAAATAGGAACAACCCCAGTGGTCGAACTAAAACCCCTGTGGTGTTTTTGTCGACTAAGCGAACGTCAAACATGAACAAAAGTGTCAAGGTTCATTTATGGACCAAATTTTTAAATTAAAGTTCAAACATGATAAAACCATTATTTGAGCGGGAAAAATTGCTAAAGTAGTCACTGAAACATGCTTTTTCGTGTTATTAAATAAAAACAAGATTTCATTAAACATTTTAGGACCCAATTATAGCAAATCACATTTCAGATAAGACTTTCTTATTCTGATGAAGTAACGTAACAAAAATCAAAACTTTACGGGTTTGCTATGTATTTTTTTTTAATTCTTTATAACACTTATGAATGGAAGTATGATACACACTTGTGTCATAATTTTAAAGCAATTTGCTTCAAACATTTGAAAAGTCATAACAATTTTAGAACAAAAGAAACGATTAAAGATCATTTAAGGTATTGTAGATGCTGCTAGAAGTTAATGATTGTACCCCGTTTGGCATAAAGTCGTTTGACATAAAGTCGTTTGGCATAATGACCGTTTGGCATAATGGCCGTTTGGCATAATGATTGACTTAGAATGGATATAGGCATTTTCGAAGTTTTTACCGAGATCAACATCACCGAGACCATAGAAAATTTTGTTTCGTAGGTTCTCAATAAGCGTGGTGATTGTTCAAAGATATTCCAAGTTATGAATGTCAAACATTGTAGTGACATTAGATAGAAGAACTAAATAAAACTCGTGACGGGTCTGGTTGAAGATCTATTCGGAATAATAATTTTCTCCACATCCCGATCCTTGTTGCGATGTGCATATTAGGAAATAGTAAATTGGCAAAGAAAGTTCGCAGTTGTTAATAAGAAGAATAAGAAGAAGAAAGGGAACGCTCATAGAATATTTCGCTGCAGATCAAGCTCTGTCCCAGTTTGAACGTAACACTTGATGAAAATTACTTGTTTAAAGAAGGGAACATTTATTTGCAAAATCTTATCCCAAGATCTAAAATTGCAGCATAATGCAATAAAAGCCTATATACGAGAGCAGAATATTTTTGTTTAAAATGTTTAAGACCATAACGCAAAAAAAAACTTCTCACAGCATAACTCAAATGAACAACACATTTTTTGAATGAAAAATTTGTAGCAAAACTTTTAAACGATTCAATATAAATTTTAATTTTGGAAGTGTACGTCGAAAACACTGTCTATTTTTGAAAGAAGGGAAAATTTCTGATTGAAATAATATTTTTCCAGCATATCTCGAAAGGAGATCATGTGTTTGCAAAAAAAAAGTTGAACATTGGCAAATTTTAAGGTAATTATCATTCTAACAGCACGTTTTGCAAGAAACGATAAAACAGAAAAATATAAAAATGGTTAACATTTAGCTTAACTAAATAATAAAATATATAAAAAACAGTATAAGTATAAAGAACAGAAAATTTTTAAAAGAAGGCAAAATTTATGATTAAACCAATAGAATATTGGACGCCAAAAATAATTGCGACATAATAAAACGAAAAGACATCAAAAATTGCGTTCAGCATCATCGAAGTGATGGTGCTACTTATCCGCGAATGTCGTTTCTCCGAATGTCAGTTCCCCGAGTGCCATTTCTCCGAAAAGTTTAAATAGGTGCTATAATAGTCTACAGTGGCTGGATGGTGAACGAGAAAAAACGACAAGCAATCTAAAGAAGGAGGTGTTCTGTCATTCTCGGCTATTCACATGTTGGCAAAAATGCTGAGGACATTATAACTCTAAAGAACCACCAATTCAATAAAAAAGGGTGCATATCAAATGGCCAGTTCATTCACAACCCTGATATGTATAAAGTTATGATAATTATGAGTGCCATTTTTTTTTTAGTAGCGGGATACTCGGGGAACTAGCATTCGGAGAACTGACCATCGAAGTGACTGCAGTCATCGATTTCTCGTTTCGCTGATAACTTGAGCAGATCATTGTTATCGATTGCCACCCTTTTGTCAGTTGGAAACAAAAAAACATCTAAAAATAAAGCTCCATAGAACAGCCTATGTAATTATATAAGAAGGTGAAATTTGTTTAAATTTAAAATCAACAGTTTTGTACCTTCAATTATACTTATATCATATTAAAAAATAAATATAAAATGTTCGAAAGAAGGATAATTTTGTGCTAAATATATCAACATCTTCAGTGCATAAATTTATTCCGATAGCGGAACTCAAATGAAGAATAATTATTTGAAAGAAGGGTTATTTCTAGATAAATAATAAAATACTATTGACAATAACTTTCCTAATATGCTTTAGTTTATTCAAGAGCATATGATTGTTGAATAAAGTGACAATTTGTGTCAATTTACCCCACAACATGCCTGTTATCATCAGAAAGATTCAATAGAAACGTAAAACCGAATGTCATCTAAAGAAATTCTTGGGTTCAGACTCATTATGCCAAACGACCATTATGCGAAACGAACATCATGCCAAACGACTTTATGCCAAATGACCTACCACCGAAGTTAATTACTGAAAATTATTGACTGAAGTTTACTGCCATCGCAAGTAAGTCTCATCTGCATTTTGATTAAAACTGAGTTGACATCAGGTTTCATTATATTTTTTAATGATCTTTCTAACTAACGAGAAATCACTTCTTGTTCAGAAAAATTAGGAAAAAACACCAAGTCAAATTGTTCCATAATGGAAAGTAAACGCATGTCAGTCCCACTGCAGATTTTTACATCGTGGAACACAAAAAGGAATCGTTATTTGGCCATCTTTATATTTTTTCTTGGAAAGGTGACGAAGTGAAAAGCAGATTATGAGAGTTTCATTGAGATCGAAACATGTTCCAATCTCCTGGATTTTGTTGAATATTTGTATAAAAAACGAGATTTAAAACTTCTCAGTCAAATTTCTCAATGCCTACTTTTTACAGATGGCACTGACTGGCGATTTGCGGCAGTTTAGGAGTACCGTTTTGATTCATATTGCGGACACTTATGGCCTTAGTGAAGTATGACTCAGCATAGAATTGAATTGATTCTTTTTGAACTAGTATTTTCTGTGGAAATCTCGTATATAGTGTACAAACATTCCCGAAGGAATCTCTGAATGAAATCTTGATAGGGTTTCTGGGAAAACTTGTAGAAATATTCTTGGAAGTGCTTATGAAGAGATGTATGAAGCAATTATTGGGAAAATCCCTGAGAAAATTTCTGGAGAAATCCTACACGAATCTCTTATACCTCACAGAGGAATTCATGTAGGCAACCTTGGATGATTTTTAGAGGATCCGTTGAAGAAACCCCCAAAAACATACACGAAAATGTGTTTGGAGATGTTCCTGAAGAATCCTCGAAAATATTGTGCTTGGTATTCATGGAAAAAATCCTGAATTTCTGAAAGTTTTTTGTTCATTTCTGTTGAAGTGTACTTTTCGGAGTTATATATAGGACATTCTTGATTCTGAAAATAATCTTATCAGTATTCGCTTCAGTACCCCATACGGATTTGATTCAGAATGCTTTTAGGATTCGTTAGAAAATATTTCCCGCATGTGTTTGCAAATCGTATCAGAATTCGTATTAGAGAATTATACCTTCAGAATGTGCAAGATTTTTTGTTACAGAATGCTTACTGGATTATTTTTCTCACTATTCCATTTATTCTTCTTAAAATTCTTAAAAGATTCTTTTCATCACACTACACTTTCTACTCAGAGTACTCTAAAAGTTTTTATGGGAATCCCCCTAAATTATTTTCAGAATTTTATCAAGATTATAGTTAAAATCCTATCAAAATCTTAAAATCAAGCTCGAATCTGTGCTATGATCGAAATTTGTGAATAATTTTATATTTTTTCGATATTAAAATAGTTTTCAAGTTTCGAACATAAATATTTCTTTTTTTCGCAGCTTTGCTGCATTTCAAATATCCAAATGATAGAAGTTCAAATTATGAACAATGATAAAATAAAAAACTATATATTTAAATGCATTCTAATTGAGGTTTTAAGTAGAAAATATGTTTGTTTTTGGTTTTTCACTCATGCAAATACAGATGTAACTTGGTGGCAGCTCTTTTCAGAGAGAAAGCTATTCTTTTGAAATCTGTAACCTACATGAAGCTTGGAGAAGTACCTTGAGTAAGGAGCATGAAATAATGTGATGCAATTGAGTTCTCCCCATTTTTTCATTACTTCATAGAAAAGGATCTGATCATTGAATTTCCAAGATTTGATCAAGACTCTTCCTGAGACTCAAAGTTGGAGCTCCTAGGAAACCATAAACGTTGAATAAATTACATCAGTCATATCGATAAATTTTACCCCACGTCCAGCTTTTGATACTTAATTCTCTATCGGGAGAATATGTAATGTGCATTGTATGTTTGACTGTTGTTCGAGAGTATGCACGTGCATTTGCATTTCTCAGTAAATTTACATAGAATTGCGGTATGGCAACTGCTTCTTAGAATAAATAGAATGCAAATTTTGGTCGAAAATAATAGTCTGATGAATGGAGTAACAAATGTTATCAATATTTGTTCAGATATAGAGCTTTTCAAGAATTATGTGAGCACTTTCACAGTTATAACCAAGGCACTTTTATTTCCACAGGCACAGTCTGTTCAGATCATTTAAACCCCAGTGGTTTATTAATGTCTAGAATAAAATCGTTCAAAATCTAATAAATTCCAAATTTTCGAGCAGATAACCACGTAACATATCAACATACAAGCTAACTTTAATTGTACACCAAGTCTCCAGCTTTTAACATTCCATCATTTCCATAACTGGTCGGTGTTCAGACAGACTGAACCAAGTTTTTTTTAATGGTTTCACGAAAACGTAGCCCAGGTATTCCAAATATCAAAATATTAGTATCATTTGTTGTATTAATGTAACTTATATATTTGATGATACGTCTGTATAAAAATAGCATCGGAAAAATCAGAATTGATTGAGTTACTAGCATATCTTCAGATTACTAAAATATCATGTAGTCCGTTCTGTCTGAACACCGACCAATTGTACATGGAAATGATCGGTCGGATTATGACATTCCACCCATTCATTCAGTCACTGATCGCACCCCCTACCAGGGGTGACCGATTAGAGCCACCCCCATTAAGTGAAGCTGCCTGCGCGGTACAAAATTTTACAACTACGACTGCCGACGAAGCCGTGTCGTCTTCTATCTCTTGTCGCAGCAACAGCAGCAGCCGAAGAAAAGCACAACATTATGTCGTTACATAAATGGGTCCATAATTGAATAAATTTACAACGATTGTCCATGTTGCTGACTGCCATGCTGAGACTAATAGATTCAGGCAGACGGAAACCATTATTTATCACACACTGTAAACCATCCATCGCTGGTTAGGTCTTTCCGAGCGTCGTCCATCAGATCAGCATCTCAGATCTTTCACAACAAATATCAGCCGCATGGTGGACGATGATCAACGCGCGATGATTGGTTCAGAAAATGCGCGGGTGGAGTGAAGAGACGTCGTCCTTCAGCCCATTAATGTGGATCACGGTGCTCACCAGACCGTTATTATCAGAAAACAATGTCCATCAAATCTGCACTCACTAGTTGTTTTCAATCACCAATATACATGTCTGGGCGAAATTTACAACAAAAATCGAAGGACCCGTTTAGAACCCATTTTGATGGTGTGAGTCCACACATTTAAAGGGAGTCAAAGACAATTCAACGGTTTTTCGTTCCCAATAGAGTTAAGCCCTGTCCCAATTTAGAACCAAACGCTTCATCATCATCATCATCATCATCATCATCATCATCATCATCATCATCATCATCATCATCATCATCATCATCATCATCATCATCATCATCATCATCATCATCATCATCTGCCAGCCTACTCCACTCAGGGAGCCTCCTGGGAAAATTTCCTGTTTTCTTTTTATTTTTTATCCGCCAGCCTACTCCACTGTCCTTCCGTCAGGGAGCCTACTGGGGACGCTTCATGTTTCTCTCATTTTGTCTTTTTCACAAATCACAAACCTTCCCAGTCGCATAACTGGAATAATCCTACCATCTGCGCCATTGTAGTATCCGAGATTTGCATTTGGAAAACATTCGGCCGATTAAATTCAGCCATCAGCCGATTCTCCAGTACGGCTGAAAATTGCACTGCCGTTTTCACTACCGTCGTCCACAACATTCCGAGACGAGGCGGCAAGCTATTTGCGCGCTCATTCGAACTGTCAATTTTGTTACACTGAAATAAAAAGGCACGCTGATATTAAACATGCACGCTAATATCAAACCAAACATGCACGCTCAACTAAACATAAGCAGTATTTAAAATAAAATGCAATATACCAGCTCTAGCTACCACACCAACATTGTTTATGAATGGACGCGTCGCTCTCACTGAAAGGAAGTGATGTCAGTTTTTATGTTTCAAATTAAAATTGTTTGGATATTCATACACTTGCTACAACCACGTACTTTACAATTTCATAATACTCAAAAGGTGTACAATGTCACAAGCGTTGCAAAACATTTTTATGCGTGAGTAAAACAATGTACGACGCAATTTAACAGCAAAAATGAATATAAGATATTATACAGTACAATTGACTGTAGAATTCAAATGCATACTGATGGCAACTTTCTCCGTCCGTGAGAAGCGAGAGAAGAGATGAGAAAACTGCCAAAAATAGTAAACAACACACGCATGGTGTGAAAAATGCTTATAATTTTGGTCAATAACATGTTTTCACTACCATATGAAATAAATTGTGATTTTGAGCTTTTATGAAGTTGTTGATGAATTCATATCGACAATAATACCTTTATATGAAACGTGTGCTAGCAATATTGCCTGCATAGTTCTGTGGGTAGAGGTATACATGGATCGTGATGATTTATTTTTGGTCGACGCACATAACATTGTGCTCCGCCTTGTTGGGTGGCTCGAGAGGGTGCTTTAGCGGGTGGCTCGAGTGGGTGGCAACATTATGTTTACGTGCTCAATGAACTTTCACCTGAAATGCTTTTCTTTTGTTCAAGGACAAAAAACATATTTTTCCTCATTTTTTTAAAGATTTTGTCACATCCCTTGATTTAACCTCAAATTTTGAGTGAATTTTGTTTTCCGTGTTTCTTTCGAAACGTCAGATAGGTACAACTCCAGTGAAATTATGAAAAAAATCCACGTGCTCGGCTGGGATTTGAACCCAGGACTCTTGTATGCTAGACGAGCGCTTCACCAACTAAGCTACCGAGCCACTTGGTGACCCAATAACTGAGTTGGTTACAAGTTTAGAATTCAAATCCCTACAGACCACGCGGACCCCCTTCATAATCCATATCCATCCATCTCATTTTACTACTCACACGAAAAGAGCGAGTGCGATTTATTTAGTGTTCAAATCCCAGCCGAGCACGTGGATTTTTTCATAATTTCACCCATAATTTGTCCATCTTTAAAACGCGTAATGAGTTAATTATTTCAATAACCATGCGGATTGGATTACCGAATAGCTCAATATAAGTGTCAATTTATATTAGAGTGTTACTGCCTCTCTGTAGTAGTCATGTCGTCACTTGAGTGAGAACGACACGTTGATAGCCTTCCCACATCTTTACTCTTCCACAATACAGTTGTTGTAGAAGCGATGTAGGTACGATAGGCAAACAGTTTCAACACTAAATAAATCGCACTCGTTCTTTCCGTGTGAGTAGTAAAATGAGATGGATGGATATGGATTATGAAGGGGGTCCGCGTGGTCTGTAGGGATTTGAATTCTAAACTTGTAACCAACTCAGTTATTGGGTCACCAAGTGGCTCGGTAGCTTAGTTGGTAAAGCGCTCGTCTAGCATACAAGAGTCCTGGGTTCAAATCCCAGCCGAGCACGTGGATTTTTTTTCATAATTTCACCCATAATTTGTCCATATTTACCACGCGTAATGAATTAATCAATTAATTTCATTTTTGTTAAGTTTTTCTATTCGATTTTTTGTGTATCCTCACTCTGATTATCAACAAAATTGAAATAATTGTAATTCCAATGTAAGGCGTGTAGGAAATAAGCGAAAATTTAACGAACAGAAGTTGCTCTCTGGAAAACTGATTAAAAATGAAGAGAGTTAGTGTTTGTTATCCATGAATCTCAAAATCAGCACTTCCAGAACTTGATTTAACATTTAACACTCAGCAAAATCATAACAGTATCTCCCATCCAGTTTTTCTGCTTTTCATGACGCTGTTGATTTTTTTTATCTTTATTAACGAGATTTTTAGCCCTGGGCTAGTTCATCTCGGGACCAACGGCTTTACTTCCCCCCGAAGGAAGTCGTCACTATAACTTTTAACGTCATAAGTGACTATATCGGGGATGGGATTTGATCCCAGGTCCTCGGCGTTAGAGGCGAGTGTTCTAACCACTACACCAGGTCCGTCCCCATGTTGAACTTGCCTTTCTGATGTCAAATGTTTAACGTACACTAATTTTGTTAAATGTTTAACGTACACGATTTTGAAGACCATGTACATTTCAGCAAGATTCATGAAAAAATGGGTGTGAAATACAGATAGCACCCTCGAGCTTCAATTCAAGAATTGACACAATTCGATACATTTGAACAAAAATTATTCCTTGTTCTATATGTTAGCAGAGGCGCGTCCACATTCGAAACTATGGGTAGGACAAACGTTGACAAATATTTTGTACACAGTGAACCTAAGAAAAAAAAGTAATCTTGGACTGGAAATTGAAAGTTTCTATATTCGAGGAGCTCAAACGCAAAGAGGTACAAGTGACACTTCGGTCGGTTTTGTGATGAGTTGAGAAAGTTCTACTGTTTCCAAGCGTTCTAACGATATATTCAGATGATTTTTCCTCTCAAATGAAAGAAAACAAGAAGACTGACATGTTGTTTCGACTATTATACAATTTGTATAGAATGATTCCTCTAAAAACTTCAAAGTATATTTTCTCAAATCCAGGTTTTTGTCACTGACACCCCTTTGCTCATAACCCCCTAATTGTTATGCTAGTCGTTACCACAAGACTAAAAAAAAACTTTTCGTCTTCACAGGGCTGATAGCGACTGAGTGCCTCAAAAACAGAAAATCAGAGACTTTCCAGAAATAAGAGAGAAAAATCAACCGAAAAAACAAAACGAAACCTAATAGGAGCCAAGAGATATGAATTTGATTCTTCATAATAGCATCAGAGCAGACATTTATCTTAGATAAAAGACTTTTTTTCGAATTCCTCGAACCTTGCGACAAGTAGTAATGAGATTCGTGATTTTTTTTCTAGGAATTTAATTTAGCAAATTCTCTGGAAATTTAATTTTCTCTTGGAATTTCATCAGAAATTTTATTCAGGTATTTGACCAAATTTTCAGATACTACTCCGGAAATTTCTAAAGGAGCTCGTTTAGTAATTATTTTCCAAGGAATTTCTTTACGAGTTTAGCTAGGGAATTTCTTCAAGAATTCAACCTGGATTTTCCCAAGGAGAACCCAAGAAATGGAATTTCTTCAAAGATTATTCCATAAATCATATGAATTCCTCCCATTTTTTTTTTTTTTTTTTTTTTGATATATTTATCAAGAAAGTACTTACTTCTAAAAGATTCTTGACAGTGATTCATCCATCGATTTCCCTGGAACATCCTCCGAAATTCCCGGTCAAAACGTCTTTTGAAATACAGTAAATAACTTCTCCAGAGGGATTTCCTTTTAAATTATCTTTCAGGATGTATACAAGATTTCAGATAGGGGATATTTTGTCAAGTAAGTCTCGAAAGTTTTTTTTTTCAGGAATTTTCCCAAGAATGTCTGCACATAAATTCCATGGGAGTTTTTTTAAATGAAACCATTAAGTATTTAAAAAAATCCTAGAGTAACCTCTGATAAAACTAGTGTAAGTTTTACAGTCACCCTAAATGAACCAGGATCTCTGAAATAACTGCTGGACACTTAAGAAAGTTGATTTTTTGATTATTTGCTAAGATAATAACAAAACATATTAAATCTCGGAATAGTATTCCGCAGGATTTTCTAACGAAATTTCCTGAAAAAAATTGAAAAGAATCTTGATAGAAATTTGTGTTGGAATTATTGGCTAAATTTCTGTAGTATACAGGTGTGAAAATTTAAATAAACTTTTGAAGATTGCATAGAAATTGTTGTGAAACTTGATAATATATTTTTATTTTTATTTTCGCTAAGAAATGCAGCTTAGTCATAGAAATCGACTGGCGAGCACATATTTGATGAAAATTTTCCCTGATAATAACAATCTGAGGAGCACCGTGGCAATCACATTCACACATTCGTCATCTGCTTAACGAGCATCGGAGTTGATCACAATCCAGCACGTCCGTAGATATGTGCGAAATCCGACCCCTTTAGCTCTCGCACGTTCACTTTCGATCCGACTCACGTGGCTATTGCAGCTTTCGAGACACATTTTTCCCATGTGCAATTCACACATCATCTGTTCCTGTCAAAACGCAGCCCTACGCGTGATTTGCCCGACGATAAAGGGTATGCGATATAAGATGAAAATCTTATATGAGACAGTTTTCTTTATTTCGTGGTGTTTTCTTCTATCTAAGACATGAGAACGTTCTAGTAAGGTCTCCCTTTAGACTGTTCAGGAACCACTAAATCAAGTTATTTTCTTTCCTGAGGAAGCCTTTCCTGAAAATAATTTCACAGGTTTTTAAATAGTTCTAAACCATTCTCAAGTGGTTTCTAGAAGTTTTGAGCGTTTCGAAGGGCATCAAAAGGAGTTTTCTAAGGTTCCCATTTTGAAGTTGGCCTTCAAGTACCTTCTAAGATTTTTGAGCCATCTGTAAGAATCTCTTAAGAACCCTTTGAGAATCCATTTTGATTTTTTTCCGAACTTCCTCTATTACATTGAGAATTTCTCAGAACCCCTTGAAGACTCGTAAAAAAACACCTGAAAAGTCTTTCAGAATTCTTAAAAACATCTTAAAACTTATTTTAATATATTCGAATCCTCTGAGCAGAAGCTCAATAGAGAAACTAAAAAGTAGATTGGAGTATCTTGTACCTTTCAATTCCGCCCTAAGTGCTTATCTTTAACAGATACGCGTATCTCGACTACCAGTCCGGTTTCCATAGTACGATGATGAAAAAACAGGAATTTTAACGGCTGAGATCGTTCTGAGCTATATAATCATTTGAAACCACTTAATACGTGCCATTGTCGAAAATCTTATTTCGATTCGGGAAGTGTGAACTCATTTCAGATGTCCATTTGATATCTGGGTGTTTTCATGCGGTGCTTGCTGTGATGAAAATGACCTCAGAATGTGTGTGTATGAACAGCCATTCTTGAAATGGGTCGTTGGAATTGCAGTAGAGCTATCACCTTCCATCTCCAGGGCTAAACTTGTTTGCATCTATAGAGATATTTAATGTTATCAACAAATATATGCAGACAAATTTCTTCAATAAAAGCACTACCGGTCAGTGGGCGGTGGATTGTACCTACATACATACACATACACAAGGTACTCCAATCTACTTTTTAGTTTCTCTCAAAACTTATTTTTAAACATCTAAGGATTTACGAAGATGCCTTTTTAAAACTGGTAATCTTTTGGAATCCCTTGATAAAATTGTGGTAATACTCTAGGATGATCTTAAGCCTTATGGGATATCGTTGGGGAACTTCTGGAAATCCCTTATAAATCGCCTCCAGAATCCATTGACACATATATTTAGCTCGTTCTCAGGTGGGATTCAAAGCCTCAACTCTTGTATGCTAGCCGAGTGCTTTACCAACTAAGTAGCCCGGTAGCTTAAATGGTAAATCACTCGTCTAGCATACAAGAGTCGTGGGTTCGATTCCCACACATATCGCACACCCTTAACGGCGACTGAAAATTTCACACTTTGGATTTTCCAGTGCAACACAGCTGAGACGGGGAGTGCCCCTTTCGACCCCACACCATATAAGGACTCCACACCATCAAGAGGAGGCGATTGAACTCCATGCGGGCAGCTCCCTGAGACAATGTTCCCAAGATTCGCTTCACTAGACAGACTGCCTTTCGTTATGTCATCGAGGCACACCCACCCTTGTGATCTTGTGATCGTGTGAGCCTTTCATCGTCACGATTATGATGACAATCTCGTCGTTCGTTGCGATTATTACTTTCCTAGGTGGAAAGAGGTGATCTGTTTAAGGTTTTAGTAACAGCCACCAGCCGAAGGTGTGTGGAAAATGATAAATTGCATCCGAGGTGACGTAGAGTGACATGTGAATGGAGTAATCGAGGGAAATGGGTTTTGAAATGAGCGATCCGGAAACTAGATTTTGTAATAGATATACTCAAAACATGACATTCTCTATTCTTGGTCGCTCATTAGCGGATCTCATTTCATTATTTTCTCAAGATATCGGAACAGCGGCTTTATACAAGCCACAATCCAAAGTTTGCCATTTTAGATTTTGAGTACAAATGATGATC
Organism: Aedes aegypti; assembly: GCF_002204515.2. Lineage (NCBI taxonomy): Eukaryota > Metazoa > Arthropoda > Insecta > Diptera > Culicidae > Aedes > Aedes aegypti. The sequence goes on from NC_035107.1 coordinate 44,708,058, forward strand.
GCCGAAAATTGAATTTATTGAATCATCAATTTACGAAAAGAATCCAAAGAGTACTCATAAGATAATCCTGAAAGGATTCCGAAATAAATCTTGAGAGGATTCAGAGAGAATTTTCGGAGAAGTTTTGAAATAATCCTGAGAGAATTTGGAGAAGATGCCTATGGTGAGTCAAGGGAAGATTTTGAAAAGAATCCAGAAGATAACACAGCGTAACAAAAATGACATTTTTACGCATCTCAAGGATCAAGTTATGTGTCTCTAGTAGATTTGGGGATGTTGAATCTGATGCCATTCTCAGAAATGTTCCAGCCAGAAATGTTTTCAGCTACATGAAGACAAAGATGTCTAAAACTCTGGTTCCATTGATGTTACATAAAATTTAAAGTGTAATTTATCGAACTATGTTGTGATCGAATCCACCAACTTTCAAGTTAGAAACAATTTGGTTGAAATTACACGAATACGAAATTCTTCGTTTCTCTTGTGGGCCTCGTGGCCGTGCGGTTAGTGTCGTCAGGCATTTAAGCGCATCGTGTCATGCTATGTGGGTTCGATTCCCGCTTCAGTCATTGAAACTTTTCGTCATGAATGTTTCTCGGCTGGGCCATTGGAGCATGCTTGTCCGTTGTCTAGTGTTAAGTTAGAGTCTGTGCAGCTAAATGGCTGAAGACGGTGTCCGTGTCTTTTTTTTAGAGTTTAAATTCTTTGGCAAACTAATCAAATAAATTGTCTTACAAGCTGACAAACTTGCATGCGAGTTGGCTAAAATATATAAAAGTTAAATAATGCAATTTTCAACAGCCAATATCTCAAAAACTAGACGTGCTATGGTATTTTTGAGAATATCAATGAATTCAGCAACTCTTAATTGAGCGAACAGCGGTATTTTAGTGCTTGAGACAAAACCGTGTTCCGCAGTGTAATCAGAGAAAAATCTTGTAACGGTTCTGAGAAGCTTCCTGATTCTGATAAAAGTCCGGATATATTTCTGAGAATAATCCCTAAAGGATTCTGAAAAGTTTTGAGAAGAGTCCTGAAAAGGTTTCCTGGATTTACTCTGGAAAGGAGAAAACTGTGAAAAGGGTTTATGAGAAGAGTCCTGACCGAGCTTTTTAAAAAAACATCCAGAGATGATTTTGAGATGAATTTTGGAACAATTTGAAGAAGAATCCTTCGAAGGGTTCTGATAAGGCGGCCTCCACATATTACGTAAGACTCTAGAGGGAGGGGGAGTAAGCTCAAGCGTTACGGCTCGTACGAAAAATTGGAATATTTCATACAAAAAGCGTTACGGAGGGGAGAGAGGGGGTCGAAAATTGCCAATTTTAGCGTTGCGTCATAAATGAATCTATGACAAAAGGTCGAAAGGCAAAAGGTCGAAAGGACAAAAGGTCGAAAGACAAAAGGTCAAAAGGACAAAAGATCGAAAAACAAATAAGAAGGGACAAAAGGTCGAAAATCTTTTCTCAAAGAAGGAAGATTTTTTCACCAAGCAAATCATTTTCGACGTTTTGTCTTTTGACCTTTTGTCCATAAACCGTCATAAATGGACGCTGCCCAAGAATCGTGATAGGATTCTGCGAAGAATTCTAATAAAAAAAATAAAATAAACTAGCAGCGTCCATTGACAATTTTAGCCCCCTTCCACCCCTCCGTAACGCTTGTTATATGAAAAATTTCAATTTTTTGTGAGCCGTAACGCTTGCCCTACTCTCCCCTGCTAGAGCGTTACGTAATTTGTGGACGGCGCCTAATATAATGATGAGAAAAGCTCTGGATTTATTTTCCTAAACGCCCTGTTAGAACTGAAATGAATCTTGAGAGGATTTTCCACAAAATCTTGAGAAGATTCTGGGAAGAATCCTGAGAGAATTCTGAGAAGATTTCTGATAGGATGCTGAGAGAATCATGAAAAAATCCTGAAAGAATTTTTAGGACTGAGAAGAAAACTTAAAGAATTATAAGAAGATTCTTGAACGAATTTTGAGAAGAAACCTGAAGGAATTGCAAAAAAATCCTGCGAAGATTTTGAGAAAAATCTTCATTCGATTGTGAGATAAAATCGTGTGGGAATTCTGAACAGAATTCTGGGGAAATTATAAGCTAAATTTTGAATGTAACTCTTGGCACAATATAGAAAAAATAATTATAAGCAAAATCATCAACTGCTTCTAAGTGAAATAGTAAGATCGTTTAAAAAAAAAACATTTAAAAGTCAGCAATTCTGAAGGAGGCGTAAGTATCCTGCAGGTATCAACAGCAGCTACCTTCAAAATTACTTGGCAGAAAGAATTATACAGTTTTTAGCAAAATCATTGTTCAGTTAAAGGAAACGTCTTTGGAGGACATATTTTAAACAAGATCATGGTACAGTTAGAAAAACAAACACCCTTCAAGGCGAATTAGCCTGCGACTGAAAGCCTTATTGATAAAGACATACAAAAATAACCAGAGAGGATACTGAAGAAAATCTTGAACGGACTCTAAAAAGACTACGATTCCAGAGAATCTTGAGACGAGGAGAATCCTGAGAGTAAGAAAATCTTGTGAGGATACTGAAAGGATTCTAATGAGTATTCTGCAAAGTATTGGGAGTATTCTGATGAAGATCTTCACAGTCTTGAGAGAATTTAGATGAAGTTTGATAAAAACTGTAAGAGAACTCTGATATGGGAGGATTTTATTGGAGTTCTTTAGAGAACTTCGATCAGATATCTGAGAAGTGAAAAACATGAGGGAATTCATATAAAAACCCTAAAAAAACTCTGATAAATTCCTTTTGATTAGTACCGTGAGCATCTGATTCGAATTCTGAATTCTGAAAGGATTCTGATGAGAATCCTGACTGGATTGTGATAAAACTCCTGATACGATTCTGACGAGAGTCCCTGTAGGATTCTGGAGAGAATCCTGATAGGTTTCTGCAAAAGAATCTTGTTAGGTTTCTGAAAAAAATCCTAATAGGGTTCTTAAGAGAACCCTCACAGGATTCTGAAGTTAATCCTGTCAGGATTCTGAAGCAAATCGTTACAGGGTTCTGAAAAGAATCCTAACAGAATTCTGAAGAGAATCCTGACAGGATTTTGAAGATAATCCTGACAGGATTCTGACGAAAACACAGATAGGATTCTGACGAGACGAGATAGGATTCTGGAGAGAATCCTGATAGGATTCCGAAGAAACCCCTGATAGGATTCTGAATAGAATCCTAATAGGATTCTGGAGAGATTTCTAACAGGATTCTGAAGAGAATCTTGAGAAGATTCTGAAGAGAATCCTGATGGGTTTTTGAAGAGAATCCTAATAGGATTCTTAAGAGAATCTTGATAGAATTCTGAAGAGAACCCTAACAGGATTATGAAGAGAATCCTGACAGATTTCTGAAGAGACTCCTGATAGGGTTTTGAAGAGAAGCCTGATAGAATTCCGACGAGAATCCTGACAGGAATTTCGATAGAGTTCTGACGAGAATCCCGATAAGATTCTGAAGAATTTTCTAACAGGATTTTAAAGAGATTCTGAAGGGAATCCTAACGGGATTCTGAAAAGAATTCTGACAGGATTCTGAAGAGATCCTTGACAGGATTTTGAAGAAAATCTCAACAGTGTTCTGATGGAATCTTAACAGGATTCTGAAGATAATCCTGACATGATTCTGACAAGACGATATAGTAGTCTGGAGAGAATCCTGATAGGATTTCGAAGAAAACCCTGATAGGATTCTGAAGCGAATCTTAATAGTATTCTGAAGAGAATCCTGACAGGATTTTGAAGAGATTCCTAACAGGATTGTGAAGATAATACTGATAGGTTTCTGACGAGAATCCTGATAGGATTTTTGACGAAAATTATGAAAAGATTTTAACGAGAATGCTGAGAAGAGTTTTAAGAAAATCCTGATATGTTTTTGGAGATAATCCTGATAGGTTTTTGAAGAGAATCCTGATAGGTTTTTGAAGGGAATCATAATAGGATTCTTAAGAGAATCCTAATAGAATTCTGAAGAGAACTCTAACAGGATTCTGAAGAGAATCCTGACAGGATTCTAAAGAGAATCCTGACAGGATTCTGAAGAGAATCCTAACAGGATTCTGAAGATAACACTGACAGGATTCTGACGAGACGAGATAGTATTCTGGAGAGAATCCCAATAGTATTCTGCAGAGAATCCTGACAGGTTTTTGGAGAGATTCTTAACAGGATTCTGAAGAGAATCCTGACAAGATTCTGAAGAGAATCTTGATAGGTTTCTGGAGAGAATACTGATAAGATTCTGACGAGAATCCTGATAGGATTTTTGAAGGAAATTATGAAAAGATTTAAACGAGAATGCTGAGAAGATTTTGACGAGAATCCTGATAGAATTCTGAAGAGAACCCTAACAGGGTTCTGAAGAGAATCCTGACAGGATTCTGAAGAGACTCCTGATAGGATTTTGAAGAGAAGCCTGATACGATTCCGACGAGAATCCTGACAGGAATTTCGATAGAGTTCTGATGAGAATCCCAATAGGATTCTGAAGAATTTTCTAACAGGATTCTAAAGAGATTCTGAAGAGAATCTTAACGGGATTCTGAAAAGAATTCTGACAGGATTCTGAAGACAGGATTTTGAAGAAAATCTTGACAGGGTTCTAAAAGGAATCCTAACAGGATTCTGAAGAGAATCCTGACAGGATTCTGAAGAGACTCCTGATAGGATTTTGAAGAGAAGCCTGATACGATTCCGACGAGAATCCTGACAGGAATTTCGATACAGTTCTGACGAGAATCCCAATAGGATTATGAAGAGTTTTCTAACAGGATTCTAAAGAGATTCTGAAGAGAATCCTAACGGGATTCTGAAAAGAATTCTGACAGGATTCTGAAGACAGGATTTTGAAGAAAATCTTGACAGGATTCTAAAAAGAATCCTAACAGGATTCTGAAGAGAATCCTGACAGGATTCTGAAGAGAATCCTGACAGGATTCTGAAGAGAATCCAAACAGGATTCTGAAGATAACACTGACAGGACTCTGACGAGACGAGATTGGATTCTGGAGAGAATCCTGATAGAATTCTGAAGAGAATCCCAATAGTATTCTGAAGAGAATCCTGACAGGTTTTTGGAGAGATTCATAAAGGATTCTGAAGAGAATCTTGATAGGTTTCTGGAAAGAATGTTGATAGGTTTCTGGAGAGAATACTGATAGGATTCTGACGAGAATCCTGATAGGATTTTTGAAGAAAATTATGAAAAGATTTTAACGAGAATGCTGAGAAGATTTTGACGAGAATCCTGATAGAATTCTGAAGAGAACCCTAACAGGTTTCTGAAGAGAATCCTGACAGGATTCTAAAAAAAAATCATGAGAAGGTTCTGAAAAGCATCCTAACATGATTCCGAAGAGACTCCTGGTAGGATTTTGAAGAGAAGTCTTATTCGATTCCGACGAGAATCCTGACAGGAATTCCGATAGAGTTCTGACGATGGATTTTGAAGAGATTCCTTTTAGGATTTTGACGAGAATATTGACAGGCTTGTGACAGGCTAGTGACTAATAGGATTCCGACGATAATCTTAAAAATAACCTGATAGGATTCTAACAAAAACTTGGTTAAGATTTCGCTAATGGGATTGCAACGGAAACCCTTTCAGGATTCTGGGATGAATCCTGATTGGATTCTGAGATATACTTCGATAGGGATACTGAAAAGAATCCTGAGAGGATTAATTTATTTAGAGAATTAAAGCATAGCATAGACTGACTGTACATGTCAATGGTTGCTACTCCGTGATTGATCGGAACTGGTAAGAATTGCACTACGATCCAAATGAATAAGGGATGGGAGTTTCCGCTTACTCTCGAAGTGCAATTTTAGCAGATCTAATATTATTGATCAATAACGGCGCCGGCCAAGTCCTTACAGTCAGTTGGGATGGGGAAGGAATGTTAGGGTGTAATGATTGTTGCTTCTAGAGACCGAGAATACCTCTGCATCTCCACAATCATCACGGGAAGGGTGTTTATTAGTGAGGGAGGAAAAGATCTGGGAGTCACCTCTGGTCGATGATGCGATCCATGGACAAGGGGGAAATATACGACTTATATTTAAAGCTAGTTTTGTATTTTTGTCTCGAGAAGTTTTAAATAGAAGCTTTAAAAAATACGTCAACATCTATAATGTCGAACAATTCAAAAGATGTTTTTATTAATGACGAAAACTGAAAATTACATGTAGGGTAGATGTATTAATCTTCGCCCCCTCCCTAGTTTTCGCCCCCCTGGTAGAACATTAGCTTGTTCTAGATTGTAATAAAATAAAAATGTTTTACTTTTTAACTTATATAAAAGATTGGAATAAAATATACTTAGTTTCCAAATGTTACTAATTAAAGTAATCTTCTAAACCGCCAAATAATCACATATAAAAATGTGGGAAAAATGATACGCTATTTTTTGCGTTCATTGAGAAAAGCGTCTATTTTAAAAGGCAAGGAAAACATATTAAGATAACTATTTCATCTTTAAAAAATGAATAGTTCTGATAAGACATGCATCAGCAAGAGACACGAATAGATTTTTTCAACTATTTCAGCAATTATAACCAGTTTTAAACTATTTTTTCAGGGTGGCGAAAACTAAAGCACGTTTTCGTACGATTCTAATCTTCGCCCCTGGCGAAACTACCTGTAACGTTCTTTCAGTGGTGCGTGCATTAATTTTCGCCCCTCCTCGAAATTGTTCGAAAAACAAAACAAACTCATTGATTTATTAACTGTTTACAGGAGGTTACAGGAAGTTTAAAGGATTTTCTAAATGTACCGAATGGTTCCTTCTTCTTGGTATTACGTTTCACTGGGACAGAGCCTGTTCTTAGCAATATATTCTCAGCAGTATTCATATGAGCACTTGCACAGTTATTAGCTGAGAGGTTTCTTTGCATAAGCTGCCATTTTCGTATTCTTTTATTCTGTGGTAAGCACAAAAACACTTTATGCCTAACGAAGTCAATATTATTCCCGTTAAGAATAGATCTTCGACCGACCAGGAATCGAACTCAGACACCTTCAGCATGGCTTTACTTTGTAGACGCGGACGTTACCACTAGAATTAGGTGGGATTAAGAACTTCATCAACGTTTTTCAACCGACTACTAAAATCTGTTTAGTTTACCATAATCTGGTAAAAATCCTGTGCAGTAAATGTGACCATTTCCATAGTAGCATTAACTACGAAGCATTTCAATCCGTGACACCTACCGTACAGCACAGTGTAGTTCAGATCAAGTTTATTTCTAGTTATAAATATTGCAACTCTGGTTAAATAAATAAACTTTCTTGTGTATTGATGTTGACTACACTTCAAAAAAGTTAACAGATTTATGTAGTCTTGAAAATTGTTGGTGTAGTTCTTAGTTTTACCATGCATTCAGTAGTTTCTACAATAAAATTCATTTCAGTGTATGATATTTGTTGCTCATCATTATACTGATAGTCTGTGACGAAGAACAAATTGAACTTATTATTGTCAATCAAATAACCCACCATATTCAGCAAGAATGGAATAGAAACGAAATATGATCAACCGATTTTTAATATTAAATATTATTTTTACCACTACATGAGTTAATGGGTTTACCGCAGTACTTTTTTTCCGTTTCGAGTTGTGTTTGATCCTTCGACCTTGACGCTTGCTCCTACGGGGGCCGGCGATGAGGGCAGGATCAAACATGTCGCGCGTCGGTCGAGTGAAAGTGAAAAAGTGGCGTGATCGTTTAGTTATGTTTGATCCTTCGACCTTGACGCTTGCTCCTACGGGGGCCGGCGATGAGGGCAGGATCAAACATGTCGCGCGTCGGTCGAGTGAAAGTGAAAAAGTGGCGTGATCGTTTAGTTGTGTTTGATCCTTCGACCTTGACGCTTGCTCCTACGGGGGCCGGCGATGAGGGCAGGATCAAACATGTCGCGCGTCGGTCGAGTGAAAGTGAAAAAGTGGCGTGATCGTTTAGTTGTGTTTGATCCTTCGACCTCGACGCTTGCTTCTGCGGGAGCCGGCGAAGAGGGCAGGATCAAACATGTCGCGCGTCGGTCGAGTGAAAGTGAAAAAGTGGCATGATCGTTTAGTTGTGTTTGATCCTTCGACCTTGACGCTTGCTCCTACGGGGGCCGGCGATGAGGGCAGGATCAAACATGTCGCGCGATCGGTCGGGTAAAGTGAAAAAGTGGCGCGTTCGATTAGTTCTTTTTGATCTTTCGAAGTTGACACTTGCTCCTGGGCAGTGCAGCAAGAAAGCCCGAGCAGTCGTCAGTTGTTTTCCCTCTCGGGTCGTGCGCCTATTTTCTCTGAGTGCTTTTATATAGCCGATCAAATGAGTGAAGCTGAAAGTGGATTGTTGCTGCTCAAGGATGACGGATCAATTGGTGAGCTCGTTTCATGCTACTATTTCTAATCTATAAAATATGTATGACTGCACCTTTAATCGTTACAACGGTGAGACGTAAATATGATTTTTCAACAAACTATGAAAGGTTCGTCACTGTGAGTGTCGACATAAACTCTGATTCATAAATTATTAATGTCTATTTTTTTTTTTTTTTTTTTTCAAAACACCTTTTTCCTTTTACCTTTATTTTTGTAACTAAAAAAAAAAAACTTTGAATGGTTCGACACTACGAGTGTAGACTTGCGAAAGGTTCACTTTATTCAACAAACTTTGAAAGGTTCGTCACGTCAAGTGTCGGCATAATTTTTCTCTACATAGATATTGTTCATATCAAATGAAAAAATAATATTTACATATAAGCATGTTTATATCTCACCAATAATTATTTATCATGGTCTAATCGCTTATCAAAGTGAATCCTGTGACCCAACGATACTCCCCATTAGCAAACATCCCTCCCAGTAACCTTTGTGGAGATGCAGAGGCAAACACGGTCTCCAAATAGCAAAGGTTACACACTAACATTCCTTCCCCCAATCCCACCTGACTGCAAGGACGTGGCCGGCGCCGTTATTGACCATGTATAAATAGAGGCACTGAATCATGCACACTGAAGAAGATTATGGCCAATCCCAGCCGATCTTCTAGTTGATTCTTTGTGCATTTTCACTTACTCCGGTCAATCACGGAATAGCAACCATTGATATGTGTAGTCAGTCTAAGCTAAGCTAAGCTAAGCTAAGCTAATTACCGCAGTACTTTTTTTCCGCATTCAGTTTTTGGCACTGCTAACATGATTGAAAACGCTGAATATAATAAATTTCTCCCGAAATAACGGTACTTGATATAATTATTTAAAAAATATTGGAGAACTTTTATGTATGACATATCGGGGTTGATTCCGATATTCTGATATTGGATTATTTCATGTTGGGAAATTTCTCGACTTCCTGGGAATAATAACATATATCCAGGCTTCCGAATTCTCACTCACTCTCACGATAATGGATTTATCCCTCACAGCAATTTTCAGCGATTAGCTGCCTTGCGATTTTATCCGTCCACAAAACAAAGCGAAAATAGATAATTGCACATTTCCGCAGCTGTGAGAAGTTTGTTTTCTCTTTCTCCGATCCATGGAGAACTTTTCCTGTATCCATCGCCACAAGCAGCTTTTCCTGTATCCATCGCCACAAGCAGTTGCTTTTATGCACCAAATTAACCACTCCTTTCGTCAAGTTGGGGTGGTAGCATGGTTAGCGTGCACGCATCGCGGTTGTTTTTAGCAATGTTCTAGGTTCGAATCCCGTCGCCGGCACTAGTTTTTGTTTATTCACATAGTGATAATTCTCGGGAGCAGTTGGTGAGCGAAAATATGATGGAGTGAAAAATAAATTATCCTCGGAGTGGAGTGGTTTTCGGTTATCCACCATCGTAGCTCCAGGGAAAATTAGTGTGAGCGATAAAAGATGTTCACGTGAGGAAGCGAAAAAAGCATTCTCCTTACGTGAGAAAAATCGTAGATTTCGCATCATTGATACGAAAATTCAGAACCCTGCATATATCACATAAATGCTACAAGAGCATAAATAATTAATTTGCAATAAATAAAAACAATACATAGTGGAAATCAGGACCTTCCATAGCCTTCGTTAGTAGGCGGCTACAAAGCAAATCCATATTTTTGTAATGGAATTTTTATTTGAGTTCCTTGTCCATGAAGTGTCATCGTGCCTGCCACACGGTACGACTGTAGAAATGGCAACTTATGTAAAGAAACCATTTAGTTATGAACTAAGTACTCTTTGAAAATTAAGCTGAGAATCAGGCTCTGTCCTAGTGTGGACGTAATGCCAAAAAGAAAAAGACATAGTGGAAATAGGCAGGATAAGTACCAGTGAAGATGAAAAGTGAGAAGATAATAAGTACTTGATTAAACTATCGAAAACCTGTACTTCAATTAATGGGGGCGAAGATTAGAGCATGGGTGGGGCGAAAATTGAATTTGGGGGGACGAAAATTAAAGCACACCATCAATCCAAAAATTATACTTTTTTCAATAGTAAAACTTTGTTTTGGATAACTTTGCAGCTTGATCATCCTAAAATAATAGATGAATAGTTGAATAAACCCAATAACATTATTTGATATTGATTAATAGAGTCAGAAATTTATTATTCCTGCGATTACATGGTTTAGGGGGGCGAAATCTAGTGCTTCTACCCTATATTTTTTAAATTATATGAAACAGGAAAAATGCCGACACTTGTAGTGACGAACTATACATAGTTTGTTTGAAAATTAGATATGAATATTACTGTGCATTTTGTCTCGATATGGTAGAAGTTTTAAAAAATACGTCAACATTCACAATGTCGAACAATTCAATAGATAATTTTTAATAATGTCAAAAAGAGAAAAATATATGTATATTGAAATTGTATAAGAAAAAAGCATAATGCCGACACTTATAGTGACGAACCATACAAAGTTTGATTTAATATTTCTTAAAAGTTACGCTTTCAAGAAAAAATGTGTTATCACAAGCATGAAACGAACTCACCAGTTGGTAATCCATCCTCGACTGAACACAAAACTGACAGCAAAACTTCTTCGCGTCCCGAAAACAAACCGTCTTGCTTGAGCCTTCTCAAATACCTACCCCTGAGAGGATTAATTTATTTAGAGAATTAAATTTCTTAAAGTATTATTCGAATAATAATAAAAGAATTCTGAAGAGAATCTTGGGAAGAATCCTGAAATGATTCTGATTATTCCTATTATTATGTTGACTAGACTATACTTTGTGGAATTTTTGTAGAATATCATGAAAAGTACATATTTTTCCGAAATTAATTGAACTTCCTTCAACAAACATTTATGCTATAAATATTTTCAAGTGATCAATGAAACCTTAAGTGTTGCTCACTGCAAGCGTCAACTTTAAGCGAATACACAATTTGCCATTTAATCAATTTTTCAAAACTCACACCATCTACCTCTCCAAGATTCTCACGCCAATTCGCCACTTGATCGCTGAGTATATAGGTACCTATTTGTTGCTCCTCTCGAGTTTCTATGTTTCGTTTTGCTTCTCTGTTCAATCTTCATCGTTTTGCCACAATACCACTGTGGTTGTTCGAGGCACAAGCGAGCTAATAATTTAATTAGAGTACTCACAGCTTCTTAAGCGCTTTGTGTGGTGCTGTGGTTTGGCGGTTTAAGGTGAAACAGCTTGGAATCCAAATTCACTAATGTACCAAACCCAAGAAGGCACAAATCTCACGAATTAAGCATCTTATGACAATGCAATTTCTATTTAATATTTGTGCACAAGCACTTGCTGGTCGTTCTGACAGCCAAGTTCGGATTCCGCCACGTTTCACCTTAAGCCGCGAAGCAGAAAACAAACAATCAGCCGTAAACTGATGAGCCACACCGCTTTTGAATGAATTAGTTTTGCTCAGCAGCCGGCTTAGCCACTACTGCGCCAGTCGGTCTCTTGGAGGAATCCCATCCAACACTCGGAGGGTGTTAGATGAGGCGATTAAATTGCGCCACGTGATGGTTTTGGTCGGAAGTGATTGAAGCTCTGTGATAATCTTCTGAGGAGGGGTTCAATCTGGGGAATCATACGGAAAACGTATGATGCGAAGGAAACTCCATTGGAGATTTATTACCTGGATGAATTCGGAGACGCAAAAAGGAACGATAACTACCTTATCGTCTAAGGGTACATTTTTCCCAGAATTCTCTTAAAACCTTCTTGAGAATTTTCCCAACATTCTCCTGAGAACCAAAGCAAAAGCTTGCCTTATGATTTTCAGAATAACTCGGGTACACTGAATCCAATTTTCCACTTGGAAGATTCCAATTGTCTTCTTGGAAAACTCCAATCTTCCTCGTGGAAGATTCCAAACTTCCTTTTGAAAGATTTCAATCTTCCTACTGGAAGATTCTAATCGTCTTCCTGTAAGATTCCAATCTTCTTGCTGAAAGATTTCAAGCTTCCTGTTGGAAGATTCCAATCTTTCTATTGGAAGATTTCAATCTTCCTGGAGAGAGATTCCAATCCACCTTTTGGAAGATTCCAATCCTCCTCCTGGATGATTTCAATCATCCTCACGGAAGGCTCCAATCTTTCTGTTAGAACATTCCAATCTTCCACCTTGAAGCTTCCAATCTTCCTCCTAGAAGATTCCAATCTTCCTGTAAGATGATTCCAATCCTCCTGTAAGATGATTCCAATCTTCCTGTTGGAAAATCCCAATCTTCCTTCTGAAAGATTCCAATCTTTATTCTGGGAGATTCCAATCTTCCTACTGGAAGATTCTAATCGTCCTCCTGGAAGATTTCAATCTTCTTGCTGAAAGATTCCAAGCTCCCTGTTGGAAGATTCCAATTTTCCTGTTGGAAGATTCCAATCTTCTTTCTGGAAGATTCCAATCTTCCCTATGAAAGATTCCAATCTTCCTTCTAGAAGATTTCAATCTTCCTGAAGGAAGATTCCAATCTTCCTGGTGTAAGCTTCCAGTCTTCCTGGTGGAAGATTCCAATCTCCTTTCTGGAAGATTCCAAACTTCCTGTTGGAAGATTCCAATCTTCCTGTTGGGAGATTCGAATCCTTCTGGAAGATCTCATTCTTCCTTCCTTTTAAAACTTCTATTACGAATATTATTACAATTTTCCTCTTAGTAGGTTTTTTCATATTTCACATTTGAGCAAAAGTGGGTTAACGATTTCTATTTGTCATAATTCCGGTCAGGCATAAGTTAAGCAATGCTAAACTTTTTCTATCATCGTTGTTACCAGAAAAAAACAATCACTGTGACGAACTCCCAGGGGTATAAACGTTTACCCCACAATCGGATGTATTGCATTTCCCCTGCGAACGACGACGACACCTCGTCGTCAGTAGATCAGACAGACCGCCCAGCACAACTTCGCGGCTTGTGTCCCCATCAAAAGGGGTATCAAGCTGGGTTAATTGTTTCAAATTATGACGTTTAGGACCGCGGCTACCGCGACCCGGCGTGATAAAGCACTTCACAGAATGTCCAATCCGACCGGCAGGAAATTAACAATTTCATCCGATCTTGGATCTTGGAGGTGCTTTCACTGACCCACTTCTGGAAGCCACCACAGGTGCCCCGCGGTTCCAATATATTTAACAGCACGCATCTGGACGTGATGCAACCTGAATCGCGATCGGAATTATGGGCCCATACCCGATAAAGGCAACACCCGGAGGCGCAAGTGACAGTTGTCACCGATAAGTAGGCGCTGGTGGACTTGCCGGTGTCGGTTTCCTCACGCACTAGATCACAAAGTTGGCCATAAACCAATGGGAGGAGGATCCGCACAACGTTGACAGCCAATAAAAATCAAAGCTTGCTTGTTAACGAAGCTGGGTGTTTCTCTGGGCAGGAAACGATTTCACGCAACCGTGCCTTGGGCGCGATACGGATTCATTAGATTAGATTGCCGTTCGGCTTCCGAGAAACTGACCGGATTCATATCTGAAGCGGGGTTCGATTTGGACCCTTTGATTAACGAGATCATTTTATTAGACGTTAACTTGAACGGTACAGCTGGCAAATAATCTTGTTAATCGAAGCAGCCTCTTGCCCGGGCTCCTTGATTCAAGCGAAGAAGCAAAGAGTACCGCCAATCGTGATCAATGCTTCCGAATTTGCTGTATTAAGGCAGGAGTACTCAAACTCTATTAGGCGAATCAAAGTTTCCTATCAAATCTTAAACAATTCAAATCTTCCTTCTGGATGGTAACAATTTTCCTTTTAAAAGATTTCTATCTTCATTTAAAAAAAAAATCCAATCTTTCTGTAGGAAGATTCCAATCTTCTTCTTGGAATATTTTTTTTAACTTCCTTTCAGAAAATTTTATTTTAATATTTTTGGAAAATTCCAATCATTTTTTTTTTTTTTTGGAAAATTCCAATCTTTGTTTTAAAAGATTTTTACCCTTTTTTAGAAGATTCCGATAATCTTTCAAAATATTCCAATCTTCCATAAGGGCGATGTCAATCTTTCTTTAGGAAGATATCAATCTTCCTTTGGTAAGATTCCGATCCTACAGTTGGAAGTTTCCAATCTTGTTTTTTGACGATCCCTAGATCTTAATCTGCTCTTGAGAAAACTTCTATTGAGATTTAGTTTTACCAAATGAAGATCATAGAGTTGACCAACACAAAACATAATAAATGATAGATATAAATGTGAGCATTGCAATAATACTAAAAAAGAATAATGATATATGCTGCCCAGTGGATTCCATTCATACTCCCTTCGAAATCCAACTACTTTTGAACAACTGCTGGCTTTACAGCGTGCGTTAATCGGACCGGTTACAGGTGAGCTACTTGCGACTGTGTGCAGATATCAAATGAAAATTTATGGCCGGTGGCATTTCTCAATGCTAAGTCCACTGCCTTGCGTCAATAATTCTTCATTTATACATATCTGCGAGCAATCTCGACGTACGAAACCCCTTGCGTCGCCTCTCCTCGTTATCATTCGAATACTCGATCCCGAACTCGCAAATTCATGCTCAGTAGGGTGCGGCTCATTTTTCGAAAGTTCTCAAAATCAAAAGTCATCTGAATCCAAGAGAAATTTCGCTGAACTCTTCTTAAGGACTTGTACGACAATGACAGATTCTCTCCTTTCTCGCTCTCTTCCGATTATAACAGTGCAATACTGAAGCTTTTAGGATGTTTTTCACTATGGATCGAAAGGCAATGTCCTTGGCTAGCGTTTCATACAAAACAACGCAGTAGGAAATATTAATGTAGCTCAGTTATTAATTGAAGAAAAAGTAAACAAAAAAAGCCGCTCTCCTTTTGAAAAGTATCGCGAGAAATCTCGAAAGTTTGAGCCAAAGATAATAAGATTTAACGGAGATGAGAATTTTCAAGTATGTAACATGGCTTGTACTGCAGTTTACATAAGTTTGTCGTTTTTCAACGTAGTTTGATCTTCTAATACTATTCACTTCAGAACTAAATTAATGAAGAGTTTATAGAACGTCAAATTTGTCTAAAAGTATAACCAATGGAAAAAAAATCTTCAAATTTAACTATGAACTTTCAACCGATTTCATAGAATATTTGATTGTTTTTACACAGTATTAGTTCGGAAGCCCAAGTAAGTGGTTTCGGGTATTCACCACCGGGTTGAATGTTTGTTTGTTTCTCGGTTTTCGTGTTAATTTGTATGCGTTAAGTGAAGCTGAAAGTGGATTGTGGCTGCTCAATCAACGATGATGGATCAATTGGTGAGCTCGTTTCATGATTTTATTTCAAATCTGTAAGATATATATTAGGGTGCCAATGGAATGTATGGTAAAAAATTTTGCCATCGAATTTCAAAAAATGGTAGTGCTCAAAAGTTTTGTCTCCTCGAAAAAAGTCCCCATGCAAAATTTGAGCTCAATCGGACTTCATTAAGTGGACCCCCAAAGCGGTCAAAGTTTGGCTTTTTTTACCCATGAAAAATCTCCAAAAGGGGGGGGGGGGTACATGAAATTTCCGAAATCGAATTTTTTTTTGATGCCAGATGTCTTAGAAATGCATGAAACGTCGAGATCTGGTGTTATTTGGAATTTTTTTTTTTTTTTTTTTTGAAAAAATCGACCTTTTGGGACTTAGTAAATTTTTCAGTTGGGGGAGTGAATTGAATTTGGAATGAACGATTTGAATTCAATTGCTGAGCAATTCACGGCAATAGTATTGAAACATATCCTAGGGGAACTTACGTATTCTCGGCAGTCTAAGCCGATGTCGCGCTTCATTTGTAATTTTCTCGGACATCAGTAGCCAAATTACGTGTTTGTGTGTTCTCATTCATGCGTTGCTCAATCCTCTATCGATTCACACCGACAGACTTGTTAAAATTTTTCTGGGAACGTTTTTACAACGCTGCGAACATCTCCTATCAGTGTGACTATTGTCGGCAGCCTCAATCTCTTCGGCAACTTTCTCATAAGCGCTGCAGGCAAATCTGTTCGGCAGCTCCAAATCAGTCGCATTTTGAGGCGTGTTCATTTGAATTGATGACATCTCTGGCAAAATTGTTTGTTCCGTCTCGCAAATCTCGTCAGCGGGAAGCTGGCAGAGCAAAGCATCATCTGAATATTTTCATTGGTGTGTTTTGACAGAAAAATACTGTATATTTGGCGTTTGAAATTTGGTTGCCGATAATAGTCGAATGGTGCCGAAGCCGTAAGTCTCCCTATATCATTGTTGGCCACTGAAAGCATATTATGGGGCTCTGCACTGTTATGATTTTGCAAGAGATATTGACATTTACTGGCCTTGTTGTTTACTAATTTCATGAAAGAGGAAAAGAGAGAGGCAGATTTTTGTGCAGAGCCCCATATGTGATATTTCATTAGGGTGGTTCATTTACTTTCCATTAAAGTGGTCCTTTTTGTTAAAAAAAAAAAAAAAAAAAAAATAAAAAATTGAGTTTTAATTGAATATTGAAGACAATAGTATTGGAACATCTCTCACATTATCGTAAGCCATTTTCTACATTTAATATGTGGTATTTTATTAGGGTGGTTTACTAATTTTCCATTACGGTGGGCCTTTCTGTTGAAAAATCATAATTTGAATGGGATATTAAAAACAATAGTATTTTATCACCTCTTTCATCATCGTAGGCCCTTTCGTTCATTAGATTCGTGATATTTCTTTGGGAAGGCTCACTTATATTCCATTACGGTGGTCCTTTTAAAAAAATTGAGAATTTGAATGGAATAATAAATACAAGAGTAATTAAACATCTCCTATGTCATCGTAGGCCACTGTTAACATATAATAAGTGATATTTCATTGGGGCTATTGTCCTCAGTTTTTCATAAGGGTGATCATTTAAAAAAAAATATTCTCAGCAGATTTAACAAATCAACTTTGTTTGTATAGTTTTGAATCATGATTCTTCATTGGCATGCAACTCTTCGTTAAGATATTTTCATTAAGGTTTTCTTTTGAATAGTTAAAATAAAACGTTCCAATAACAATAATCAGTGAATTCAGTGAAGCACAACTCTAACTGCCATAATCAAAATACAGATAAAAAAGGAATGAAATAATTTTTGACGTATTCAAATTATGACAATAGCTTTATGGGCGACGATGAAGGGCAACAAAAGTGTTTAGTTTATATTTTCAAAAAAAATTCTCAGCCTTGGGCTCCTTCATTCCCGAAACAAAAGTACGTTGCCTTCTGCTTGCTATAGTACACGCGATTCGGTTGTGACAACGTAGGCAATTTCAGTTTTAACAATCAGTTCTCGTTTATTCTTCAAAGATGTAACAAAGTTCCTTATAGAAATTTAGTCGGATTTTCATATGGAGTTTCTTTTGGAATTTTAATCGGAATTTCCTTCGAAATTCCTTTTAAAAATTTTTATTGGACTTTTCTACGAAATTTCCTTTGAAATTTTCTACGGAATTTTCATCAAAATTGGAAATTTATCCTGAATTTGTTTTGGAATATCCTGTGGAATTTTCTTCGGTATCTTTAGAAGTGCCTTTTTGAATTTTCTGTGGTATTTCCTTCGACATTTCCTATGAAGTGTCCTTCGGAATTTCATTCTGAACTTTTCATTGGAATTTTCTTCGAAATTTACTTCGGAGTTTCTTTTTGAGTTTCCTTCGAAATTTGCTTTGGAATTTTCTTTGGAGTTTCCTTCCGAATTTACTCTAGAGTTTGTTTCGGAATTTCTTGTGTTATTATCTTTGGAGCTTCCTTCAGAATTTTATTCAAAATATTCTTTGGAATTCCTTTCGAAGCATTGGAATTTACTTTGGAATTTCCTTCGAAATTTTCCTTGGAGCTCTCTTCGGAATTTCATTTGGGATTTCTCTTGGACCTTTGACATTTAGTGCGGAATATTCTTAGAAATTCCTTTACAATTTTCTTTGGAATTTCTACAGAGTTTTCTTGAGAATTTTCTTACAAATTTGCTTTGGATATTCCATAGAAAATTCCTTAGAAATATTCTACGAAATTTCCTTTTAACTTCCTTTTTTCATTGCAATTTGCTTCGGGATTTACTTTGGAGTTTTCTTTGGATTTTCCTTAGAAATTCCCTTTTGAATATGCTTTGGATATTTTTCAGAATTGTCGTCGGAATGTCCTTTGGAATGTGCTTCAGAATTTCTTTTAGAATTTTATACAGTTTTTTTTGGGGGTTTCCCTTATATTTTGAAAATTTCCATCGAAGTTTCCTTTGGAATTTCTGTTGTGATTTTTTCTTCGAAATTTCCTTAGAAATTCCCTTTTACATTTCATTCGGAATTTGCTTTGAATTTTTTATGGAATTTCCTATGGAGTTTTTGAAATTTCCTTTGGAATTTCCCACGGAATTTTCTTCGGAATTTCCTTTGGATTTTTGTCGGAATTTCCTTTGAAATTTTCTACGCAATTTTCGTCAGAATTTCCTCTGAAATTTGCTTCGGAAATTCCGTTGGATTTTTTTTTTAGTTTCCTTCGGAATTAACTTTGGAATTTCCGTCGAAATTTCCTTAGGAGTATCCTTTAAAATTCCTTTGCAGTTTTCTTTGAGGGTGCTTATCAAATTTTCTTCAGAATTTCCTTTGGAATTCCTTTATTACTTCCTTCAAAATTCTCTTCGAAATTTCTTTCGGAATTTCGTTTGAAGTTTACTTCCAAATTTGTTATAGAGTTTCCTCGGAATTTCCTTTAGAATAACCTTTGGAATTTCCTATGGAGATTTCGGAATTTTATTTAGAAGTTTTGATTGGAATTTTTTACGGAATTTTCCTTTGGACTGTTTTACGTAATTTTCATCAGAATTTCCGTTGAATTTTCTCGGAAATTACTTTGGAATTTCCTTCGAATTGTTTTTTCGGAATTTTCTTAGAAGTATCTTTTAAAGTTCCTTTGTATTCTTCGGAACTTCATATCTCATTTACTTCAGAATTTCCTTTGGAATTTCTCCATCTGGTACGCGGCCTTCTACGGAGGCGACGACCTCTCCCTGGTTCTCTGCTGAATATTAGTTTAGCTTGACGTTCCTCCGACATGCGAGCTACATGCCCAGCCCACCGCAGCCTGCCTTGTTTTATACGCTTAACAATATCCATTTCATTATAGACTTGGTATAACTCGTGATTCATGCGACGCCGCCAGATGCCATTGTCCAATTTACCGCCGAGTATTGTTCGCAGCACTTTACGTTCAAAGACCCCAAAAACTCTCCGGTCGACCTCTTTCAACGTCCAAGATTCGTGACCGTACAGAGCTAACGGTAGAATTAGAGTCTTGTACAACGCGAAATTGGTCTTCGTCTGTAAGCTGCGGGACTTTAGCTGGTTACGAAGTCCGTAAAAAGCCTGACTCGCAGCTGCAATACGCCTTTTAACCTCGCGGGTAACATCATTATCGCAAGTCACTAGAGTTCCAAGGTACACAAATTCTTCAACTACTTTAAAAATATCACCATCTATCACCACCTTACTACCTACATCACCTATGGCCCCACGATGTCTACCAGCGACCATGTACTTTGTCTTCGTGGTATTGAGAATGAGCCCAATTCGCATTGTCTCCCTTTTAAAAGGCACGTATGCCTCTTCCACGGCTCGGCGATCAATCCCGATTATGTCGATATCGTCCGCACAACCAAGGAGCATGTACTAACGTGTGATAATAGTGCCATTCCTATGCACGCAAGCTCTCCTTATTGCTCCTTCTAACGCTATGTTGAACAATAGGTTTGACAGTGCATCGCCCTGCTTCAATCCGTCTAAGGTTACGAAGGATGTGGAAATCCGCAACCCGTATACTTGATTTCGATCCTTCCAGCGTTGCACGAATCAGTCTAATCAGCTTCGTCGGAAAACCATGTTCCATCATTATATCCCACAACTCGTTTCTTTTAACTGAATCGTACGCCGCCTTGAAATCAATGAACAGATGATGAGTCTGCAAGTTGTACTCCCGGAATTTATCGAGGATCTGTCGCAGGGTAAACATTTGATCCGACGTCGATCGGCCCTCACGAAAACCAGCTTGGTATTCGCCGACGAAGGACTCTTCAAGCGGTCTCAATCTGTTGAATAGAATACGTGACATTATTTTGTACGCCGGAGGAGTGTTATTCCTCGGTAATTGGCGCACTCCAATCTATGCCCTTTTTTGAAGAGAGGGCAAATGAGGCCATCCATCCAGCTAGCAAGCAGTTCTTTTTACTCCCATATCCTTAGTAGTATATGGTGAATTATTCTATGCAGCTGCGCACTACCGTGCTTGAGAAGTTCGGCCGGGAGCTCATCCTTTCCAGCAGCCTTGTTGTTCTTCAGCTCTTTAATCGCCTTCTTAACCTCATCTAGATATGGAGGCTTCACAGTTTGACTGTCGTTGTCGATGTTCATTCTGTTCTCCGATGTTCTATCATTCCCTCCATTCAGTAACGTTTCGAAGTGCTCTTTCCACACCGTTTTATCTGTCAGCAAACTACCTTCACGGTCGTTGCACATGACGGGAGACGGCGCTGACTTTCTCCGTACGCCATTGACAGTTTCATAGAATCGTCGCATATCGTTCTGTTCCATACAGTTTTGCGCCTCGGCTATCACGTTCTCATCAAACTCTTTTTTCTTCCTGCGATGGATTCGCTTTCCGGATGATCTTGCTTCCCTGTACCGCTCTCTGTTCAGCCTGGTACCAGACACTAACATCCGACGTCTGGCCACGTTCTTCTCATTAGTCACCCTCTGGCACTCCTCGTCGAACCATCCTTGCGTGCAAAGTAGGTGCTGCAGATGGCCAGCCCCCAGGCAGCAACGAAAGTCACTAGTCGTAGGCCGTTATCATTAGTAACGGAGTGAAGACTCTCCTTACCGATGATCGGACGGAAAAAGTCCTCTCTTCCGACCTGCGCGTTCGCATCTCCGATGACGATTTTCACGTCGTGTTTTGGGCACTCTCCATAGGCCTTATCAAGGCCTTCATAGAACGCGTCCTTCACGACATCAGATTTGTCGTTCGTCGGTGCATAGATGTTGATCAGGCTGTAGTTGAAGAATTTGCCCCGTATCCTCAGTACACAGATTCGTAAATACAAAACGCAATATCTACTTTTTCCAGCTAAACTTTGGTATTAAGGAAGCAACTATATATTCTACTTGTTAAACCATTAAAATAAATCTTATCTATGATCATCAATTCATTTTGCAACAAATGTTTTTTACACATGATTTATGGTTAAAAATATTCATTTTTTAATAGTTGTAAAAATGTTTTAGGGTATTTTGTTGAATACATATTCGTTTGTTAATGGCGTTCAAAAACAATGAAGTAAGTTTCTTGAACTTGTTAAAAGGCCTGGAACCGGTTGTGAAAATGAAGTTATATTCAAACTTAATTCGATGTTTTAGTACAATGAGAAAACATTTGGAAAATACTAATTATGGATCTAGAAAAAAAATGCAGATCTACAAACATTTTACCAGGGTATTTATCTGAAATCCTTGGTGAGGTCTTTGCAGGAATCCTAAAGAGAATTCTGGGGATAATCTAACATTTAATTGAAAGTTTTTTGAAAGATCAATAAAAAGGTAATAAGTAGATTGCTAAAAAAAAATTAAGTGGTTTCATTAAAAGATCCTTAGCTGATATTTCTTGATAGTAGCGGATTCGTAAAGAATGGAGAATGTCAAAGCCGTATAGTTATTTTGGAGATCTAGGTGGTCTTCTACTGAAATCCTGGACAGAATTAAGAATTTCGATTTTCGGATTCCTGGAGATACTGCTGCTGATTCTTGGAAAAAATATAGTTTAGACTACTAGTTTGATTAGCGACTGGTCCTTAATGGAAGGTAATGTCTTTATGAGGCAAGTGACGTAATTTTGTTTGGATTTCTTCAGATTTACAGCAAATTTTTCTAACCATTCTCAGCGAATTTCTTTTGAGATCTTTATTGAACTCATGGCGAGTTCATTCATGGATGAACGAATGATACGATCCTCAGTCCTTAGTGTTCTTGAGCAGATTTATGTTCAGTTCTTGACGAAATTCTTTGCAAATTTTTTGATTGATACCTAAGAAGCCTTTCATTTATATAACAGTAAATTTATATTTTGGAAATCTATCTGTTTCAGTATAGGCCACAATTGTGAAAGTTTTTATATGGAAATTGAAGAAAAATTGGTTCGCTCTTTGAGCTGTAGTGAATTTTTTGAATATTGTGAACTTCACTTGTTCAGTTTTGTTTAAAAATGACGCCCTAAAAACCTCATTTAAAACAAAAAAAGTTTATGTTAAACAATTTTTTCTTAAAAGTGTTCATTTTGCGATGTATGGACGGTTGGTAGTAAACATTATTAGCTATCTTGAAGCGCAATTTCAATAAGTTAAAAAAATGTTTTTCAAATTTGCTTCAAATTATGAAAATCAATATGTTTTAGTAGATTAGATTTTTTAGTATTTTTATTTAAAAATTTTGATATTCATCTAGGGTAGGTGTACCAGTTATGGCCATAGTGG
This sequence comes from Aedes aegypti, assembly GCF_002204515.2. Lineage (NCBI taxonomy): Eukaryota > Metazoa > Arthropoda > Insecta > Diptera > Culicidae > Aedes > Aedes aegypti. Next base: position 44,731,024 of record NC_035107.1, read on the forward strand.
TTCCCTATTTCGCCATACGTGATAACTTGAGTTCATTCACTTTTTGAAAAGTTTTGTGTATTTTAGGAGTGAGATCAAGCATGTATCTTGATATTTAAACATCCAAAAATATTAAAAATTTGAAACTTATCGAAATTTAACATATGGCCAAATAGGGAACCACTATGGCCATAACTGGTACACTTTCCCTACAAGTTATCCATACATCACTTATTTGTAGGAGTTGCCATTTTTCGATTTAAAAAAATTGGTCAAAAATGTGGCTTTTTTCATATGATAGTCCCGATAAATTTGGGAAAAACTCAATTTGTCAAGGTCACATTCAGAAAAGTTTATTTAACTCTGAAAGGGTGCTGTCAGCTTGGAATACGATTTGGCGCGAAATGTGTCTATTAAAGAACGAAAAATTGATTTATTGATTAGGGTAAGTGTACCAGTTATGGCCATAGTGGTTCCCTATTTCGCCATACGTGTTAACTTAAATTTCTTCAAATTTTGAAAAGTTTTGTGTGTTTTAGCAGTAAGATAAAGGATGTATCTAGGTGTTAAAACATTCAAAAGTATAAAAAATGTAAAAGTTATCGAAATTTTACATATGGCCAAATAGGGAACCACTATGGCCATAACTGGTACACTTTCCCTAATTCTGTATACCTTCTTTCAAACGTCTGTAAATATCAAGGCGCATGATAATTTTGTCAATCATTTTCATTTTTTTTGACATTCGGTAAAAACCGACGAATTTTGATTTTTAATGAACACCTTGAGTCTCGAAAATTCACCTTAAAGACGCTAAATCTTCATATTCTGGTCTTAACCTTTAAGGTTCTCATCTTTGGAATCAGAAGAACGAGTTTTTAGAAACAATCCGCACCCTAATGCACAGCGATCAACTTTTACCCCCAGATGTCGCAATAAACCAAGCATGCAAACAAGCCGCAGGTCGTCCGCCCTTCGCCAATTCCACCGTAGATGACGCAATTCTCGTCTGAATTCATCTAATCAAATGTACAGCGCGCAAACAAAAAAAAAGCCGCCGCCTGTCAAAATGCTAATAAAAATGTGCAGGGTACCACCAATCGTAATGGCTCGGTCACGAGTTTCGGACCAGAAAACCAAAGAAGCGGAAATTGAGTGATTTGGATTTGAACCTGTCTTGTGGAGACCCGGGGGCTCCTACAGCAGATATTAGAGATTGAGAGTAATTGGTGTTCGCACATGTTTGCACACTCGACTTGCGATCGGAGCGATTTGGCCGGGTAAAGTTGGGCAAGTTGGCCAAGTGGCTTGATTTGTGGCGATACGGTTGGAGAAAGGTTGCGCTGCAACGAAACGTGATTGAGATATTAAATTTCCTTAGGGTCTGGTTTTCATTTTTTGAATTACTTGAGCAGATCAGTATAAATAGGTCAATTAATTTCGTTGTAAATGAGGATTAGAATCTCCCAAGAAGAAGACTGGCATCTTCCAAAAGGAAGATTGGAATTTTCTAGAAGGAAGATTGCAATCTCTCAAAAAAAATATAGGAATCTTCCAAAAGGAAGACAGGAATCTTCCAGAAGGAAGATTGGAATCATCCAACAGGAAGATTAGATTCTTGCAAAAGGAAGATTGGAATATTTAAAATGGAAGATTTGAATCTTCCAAACAGAAGATTTGAATCTTCCAGATGGAAGATTGGAATCTTAAGAAAATACTTCAAGTTTTTAAAGGAAGATTGGAATCTTCCAGGAGGGTAATTTTAATCTTCCAAAACGAAAATTTGAATCTTCCAGAAGGAAGATTTGAAACTGTCAGAGAGAAGATTGGAATCTTAAATGTTTATGGATCTGCAATGGAAATAATCAAACAACAGGATATTAATCAGATTTATGAAACTGCATCCTAACAATGTGAGCTTTTTTCGATTCCGTCCCATAATTTGATTATGTAATCTGCCTCGTTAACAATCGCCATTACCATAACTATTCAACACAAACCCAATTCATCTTCGCGCCTCGAACAACCAAAGCCCGAATCGTTCCAAATCTTCACAATAGATATATCCATTGCATCAGAGCTTCGTCCGCCGTAAATCAGCGGGTCCAAATAGGCGACAACCTATCAATAGGACAGGCGGAAAACCGCACCCTTCAATTCGGATCGATGATTCCGCGGCCACTTCCCGACGAACCTTTTGTGCTATGGTTTAACATAATTGCACACAATGCCATGGCATCTCAGTAGGCTCCTCCATTCAGCTGACAGGCGGTGCCGAGCTTCTTCAGACGGTTGCCATCTCCAAGTCTCTGGTCGATGGGTGCTAAGCAACTCGGCAAACAAGTCAGAGTGTGCTTTGATCGCAGCGGCACGCTTCGCTTTTGACGCGCCGAAACTTGTTAATGTGCGTTTCGCACCTTGCCGGAAGCACCCGTAGAAAAATTGTCAATAAGTATGATAGTTCAAATCATTTAAATACCATACATCTTATGGTGAACACCATCAGGATTGGAATCTTCCAGCAGGAAAATTGGAATCTTCCAACGGGAAGATTGGAATATTCCAACAAGAAGATTGGAATCTATCAACAGAAAGATTGGAATCTCCCATCAGGAAGATTGAAATCGTCCTTAAGGAACATTGGAATCTTCCAACAGAGGGTTAGGAATCTTTCAACAGGAAGATTGGAATCTTCCACCAGGTAGATCGGAATCTTCATCCAGGAAGATCGGAATCTTCATCCAGGAAGATTGTAATCTTCCACAGGAAGATTGGAATCTTCCACAGGAAGATTGGAATCTTCCACAGAAAGATTGGAATCTTCCACAGAAAGATTGGAATCTTCCACAGGAAGATTGGAATCTTCCACAGGAAGATTGGAATCTTCTATAGGAAGATTGGAATCTTCTACAGGAAGATTGAAATCTTCTACAGGAAGATTGCAATCTTCCACCGGAAGATTGCAATCTTCCACCGGAAAGTTGAAATCTTCACCGGAGGATTGAAATCTTCCACCGGAAGATTGAAATCTTCCACCGGAAGATTGAAATCTTCCACCGGAAGATTGAAATCTTCCACAGGAATATTGAAATTTTCCACAGGAATATTGAAATTTTCCACAGGAATATTGAAATCTTCCACAGGAATATTGAAATTTTCCACAGGAAGATTGAAATCTTCCACAGGAAGATTGAAATCTTCCACAGGAAGATAGAAATCTTCCACAGGAAGATTGGAATCCTCCAACAGGAAGATTGGAATCTTCCAACAGGAAGATTGGAATCTTCCAACAGGAAGATTGGAATCTTCCAACAGGAAGATTGGCATCCTTCAACAGGAAGATTGGAATCTTTCAAGAGGAAGATTGGAATTTTCAACAGGAAGATAGGAATCCTCTTAAAGGAATGAAGATTGGAATCTTAGCAAAAGGAGATTGGAATTTTGAACCAGATTATTTGAATAAAAAAAATGCGAAATGTGGTATGATTCCAATAAAGCTTATTGTTTTTTTTTTTCAAAACTCATTTTTATCAGGGCATCATCGTGAGTGTAGAAACCTGTGATGCCAGAAAATCCGGCTGAATCCGACGAGAATCCCAGTAAGGCTGGCACCTCTGCTTGAATTTCCCACCGATTGCTAAATCGCCCATAAAGCAGTTTAGCATGTCTACATTGCATAATTTATGTAGCTTCCGATGATTTAATTATTCATTTTGTTTTCTTTTCTCTTTTCTTCTCTTCCAGGTGAGATTCTGCAAGCTGATCGTCGAACAAACCTATTTACTGTGAAGCAGCAGGAGGAACCAATTCCCATCACACTTTGCCAGCGCAATTATTCTGAAACGAGAGGAAGCTCTAGCCGCGGTGCACCCCACACCGTTATTGTTAGGTGAAATTTACATCAAAATTTGAAAAAAGTTCTGGAGTTCGCTGTGGAGTTATGCCCTTTTGAAAGCACAGGTCTAGAATTTCTTAGGAAATCAGTGATATTTGATCGGTTTTGCATTTGCCGTGATAATCAGAAGACATATACCATTAAAACCCAGTTAAAAGTTGGATTGTCTAGTGGTTTTTTACCTCTTGGCGGAGTTTTTGATCAAAATATCGACAAACTTGAGAATAAGCAGTCATTCTCGTAGGATTAAGAGGAAACTCTGATATTGTTGATGTTTAACATCATTCTGTCAATGATAAACTCATAAACTTTTTATTAAATCTCATACAAAATTTTCCAAACTTTATTTTTCATGGGCTCAAGCGTTTGAAGGCTTTACGGAGCCAGTTTGATAAAGAAAACTGGGCTTTTGATTCGAAACCCCATCCGAAGGTTTTAATTATCACGTTATGTGAAAAGCTGTTCAAATGTATCTGATTTCCATTGAATTTGTGTACTTATACCTTCAAATACTTCATAAAGACGGCCTGAGGAGCACCGTGCCGTCGTTAAACCCGGCGCGAGACCAATTTCCCTAAAGCGGTAATCATCGAATTTGTACGGTAGATGAGCTGCTGTCGGTTTTGTAATAGCACACATTTGTGGGAGTCTCGTGACTTGGATGGGTTCAATTTTTTGGCGTCGAACCAGCCAACGTGAGGTTCGGTAGCAGGAAATTGGCGCTATTTCCCCGGCACGATGCTGGATACATTGTAGCCTGCCCTGTTGTAACTAGCTATGGTTAGTAACTGCCCCTGGGCTGTTAGTTAGTAATCGCCTACTATGATAGGAAATTATGCCCGAATTGGATTTTTTCAAATTGGCTCCGTTTCAGCTGAAGGGAGTTTTGACCCTAATTTCAGCGTTTATGGCGCCCAATCTGACCTTTGGACGTCGATTCCCTGTTTGATGATCAATTATGCAGAAAAATTCGCTTTTACATAACCTCAAACTCATTAAACATCGCTAGAGCTGCAGGCATTTTGACACTTGCCTTCTCTCTTTCCCTGTGCCTACCCACCTAATCGAGTCACGATCCAGTGTTCCTCCGAGCAGAAGCCGCCCATGATTCTGCTCAAAAGCCGTCACGATCCAATCGAAGATTGGACCAAAGTGACATAACTGCTGCCATACCGAAGTCCGGACACTTTGTATGGAGGAGAGACTGTGCTTTCCCTGCTTCCCATGGGTACACACCTAGTCGATGATTGACGGCTGCTAGGCAGAAGTCGAACCTTTCTCCGTAAAGTAAACGTTAAGTTTGGTTTTTGCAAACTTGTTCGCTCATATAGTCGTGTTAAGCATACAACCGTCTGCTTAGGTCACGCGGAACATATGTGAAAATAATTTCACGTCACATTTATGCGGGACGCTCATCAAAGAAACATAGGCCCATATAATGGTCGACTTGCGTCATATGCGTGACGGGATTATAACGATTAAAAATTCAATTCAGAAAAATATAATTTTTAATGCAATCAATTTTCCAGTGTGAATATTGGAATATTTAATTTGGAAGATTGGAATTTTCCTTTTGGAAGATTGGAGTCTTCTAGCAGGAAGATTGGAATCTTCCAACAGGAGGATTGGAATCTTCCAACAGGAAGATTGGAATCTTCCAACAGGAAGATTGGAATCTTCCAACAGGAAGATTGGAATCTTCCAACAGGAAGATTGGATTCTTCCAACAGGAAGATTGGAATCTTCCAAAAGGAAGATTGGAATCTTCCAACAGGAAGATTGGAATCTTCCATTAGGAAGATTGGAATCTTCCATTAGGAAGATTGGAATCTTCTATCAGGAAGATTGGAATCTTCCATCAGGAAGATTGGAATCTTCCATCAGGAAGATTTGATTTTCCATCAGGAAGATGGGAATCTTCCATCAGGAAAGTTGGAATCTTCCATCAGGAAGATTGGATTTTCCTTCAGGAAGATTGGAATCTTCCAAGAGGAAGATTGGAATTTTCCAAGAGGAAGATTGGAATCTTCCAAGAGGAAGATTGAAAGCTTCCAATAGAAAAATTTGAATCTTCCAACAGGAAGATTGGAATCTTCTAGCAGGGTTTTCCAACGAGAATACTCCAATCTTCCAACGGGAATATCCCTATCTTCCAATGGGAAAATTCCAATTTTCGTATGGGATGATTTCAATCTTCCATAGAAAAATTAGGCATTTTGTAACCCACTTTCCCGGAGTCGTAAGAGCAATATGTTCGAAATTCCAGGACCAATCGGGAACTTCCACCAATAGTTTCATCGAAACAAAAATTACCGCATCTCTCGCTCTCTCGGCCGTTGCGCGATGACACAACTGTATTTAGCGTAATTGCAACTGTTATCCATCGGGGCAAATTCAGTCAACTCTCTGCTGGTATCATTCGTCGAGGAACCGGTTCTGCCTGCCTGAATGGAGCATTGCACGGGTGGAAAAAACGAGTTTCCTTGCCAATTTCGAGCAAGCGAGCTGCTGCGTAACTTACGGCGATCGTTGCCTCTCGAACCAATCAAATCCCTAATTTGGCCATTGAAACCCGGCGTTTATTACGCGCAGATCACCTGGAATCATGTCTTGACGCTTCTGTTGACGAAGCTACGAAGCTGACACTGTTGATTGATGGTCCAATGATGGAGACACGTGATACGCTAAACGACGGCTAAATAGATTGGATGGCCACTTAAGTCGCGGGAAATGTGACATCACCCCCTCAATTAGTCAAATCACTACCCGATACGATTGTCGAGCCATTGTTCATAGCAATGATATGTCAATTTTAGCATCTTTCGTTGTTGACTGGCAAGATTGTAGTGAAATATTCTTCCAAGAGAAAGATTGGAATCTTCATAAAGGAAGATTGGAATCTTTCCAAAGGAAGATTGGAATGTTCCCAAAGGATGATTGGAATCTTCCCAAAGGAAGATTGGAATCTTTTCAAAGAAAGATTTGATTCTTCCCAAAATAAGATTGGAATCATCCCAAAGGAAGATTGGAATCTTCCCAAAGGAAGATTGGAATCTTCCCAAAGGAAGATTGGTATCTTCCCAAAGGAAGATTGGAATCTTCTCATAAGAAGATTGGAATCTTCCTAAAGTAAGATTGGAATTTTCCCGAAGTAAGATTGGAATCTTCCCAAAGAAAGATTGGAATCTTTCCAAAGAAAGATTTGATTCTTCCCAAAATAAGATTGGAATCATCCCAAAGGAAGATTGGAATCTTCCCAAAGGAAGATTGGAATCTTCTCATAAGAAGATTGGAATCTTCCTAAAGTAAGATTGGAATTTTCCCGAAGTAAGATTGGAATCTTCCCAAAGAAAGATTGGAATCTTTCCAAAGAAAGATTTGATTCTTCCCAAAATAAGATTGGAATCATCCCAAAGGAAGATTGGTATCTTCCCAAAGGAAGATTGGTATCTTCCCAAAAAATGGTTTCAATCTCCCAAAAAGAAGATTTGAATCTTTACGAATATAGCTTTGCATTTTCGCAAAGGAAGATTTTGAATCTTCCCAAAGGAAGATTGGAATCTTCACAAAGAAAGATTGGAATCTTCACAAAGGCAAGATTGTAGTGAAATAATCTTCCAAGAGAAAGATTGGAATCTTCACAAAGGAAGATTGGAATCTTCCTAAAGTAAGATTGGAATTTTCCCGAAGTAAGATTGGAATCTTCCCAAAGAAAGATTGGAATCTTTCCAAAGAAAGATTTGATTCTTCCCAAAATAAGATTGGAATCTTCCCAAAGGAAGATTGGAATCTTCCCAAAGGAAGATTGGAATCTTCCCAAAGGAAGATTGGAATCTTCCCGAAAGAAGATTGGAATCTTCCCAAAGGAAGATTGGAATCTTCCCAAAGGAAGATTGGAATCTTCCCAAAGGAAGATTGGAATCTTCCCAAAGGAAGATTGGTATCTTCCCAAAGGAAGATTGGAATCTTCCCAAAGGAAGATTGGAATCTTCCCAAAGGAAGATTGGTATCTTCCCAAAGGAAGATTGGTATCTTCCCAAAGGAAGATTGGTATCTTCCCAAAAAATGGTTTCAATCTCCCAAAAAGAAGATTTGAATCTTTACGAATATAGCTTTGCATTTTCGCAAAGGAAGATTTTGAATCTTCCCAAAGGAAGATTGGAATCTTCACAAAGAAAGATTGGAATCTTCACAAAGGTAAGATTGTAGTGAAATAATCTTCCAAGAGAAAGATTGGAATCTTCACAAATGAAGATTGGAATCTTCCTAAAGTAAGATTGGAATTTTCCCGAAGTAAGATTGGAATCTTCCCAAAGAAAGATTGGAATCTTTCCAAAGAAAGATTTGATTCTTCCCAAAATAAGATTGGAATCATCCCAAAGGAAGATTGGAATCTTCCCAAAGGAAGATTGGAATCTTCCCAAAGGAAGATTGGTATCTTTCCAAAGGAAGATTGGAATCTTCCCATAAGAAGATTGGAATCTTCCTAAAGTAAGATTGGAATTTTCCCGAAGTAAGATTGGAATCTTCCCAAAAGAAGATTGGAATCTTCCCAAAGGAAGATTGGAATCTTCCCAAAGGAAGATTGGAATCTTCCCAAAGGAAGATTGGAATCTTCCCAAAGGAAGATTGGAATCTTCCCAAAGGAAGATTGGAATCTTCCCAAAGGAAGATTGGAATCTTCCCAAAGGAAGATTGGAATCTTCCCAAAGGAAGATTGGAATCTTCCCAAAGGAAGATTGGTATCTTCCCAAAGGAAGATTGGAATCTTCTCATAAGAAGATTGGAATCTTCCTAAAGTAAGATTGGAATTTTCCCAAAGGAAGATTGGAATCTTCCCAAAGGAAGATTGTAATCTTCCCAAAGAAAGATTGGAATCTTCCCAAAGGAAGATTTGAGTTATCCCAAAGGAAGATTGGAATCATCCCAAAGGAAGATTGGAATCTTCCCAAAGGAAGATTGGAAACTTCCCAAAGGAAGATTGGAATCTTCTCAAAGAAATCATCCCAAAGGAAGATTGGAATCGTCGCATAGGCATATTGAAATTTTCCTAAAGGAAGATCGGAATCTTCCCAAAGTAAGATTGGAATCTTCCCAAAGGTATCATTCAGAAATTCTTCTAGGAGTTCTTCCTGCAAGTCGAAATGCTTTCGAAAGTTTCTCAATGATTTCTACTGGAAGTTCCTCTCAAACTTACTCTAAGAATCTCTCCGGAAGCTCTTAGTACTCCTAAATTCCTCCGAAGGTTTCCCAAGGAGTTCCTATGGAAGCTTCTCTAGGAATACCTCCAGAAGTTACTTCGGAAAATCGACCGATTTTTGCCACGAAATACTCCGAAAGTTACCCAGGAGTTCCTCTGGATGTTCTTTTTAAAGTTTCACAAGGAGTTTCTCCGGAAGCTCCTCTGGATGACTTTCTGGATGTTCCTTTAAGATTTCTGCTCGAGAGTTCATCTGGAAGTTGCTGTAGAATTTGTCTTTAACTTCCAAAAACGAGTCCACTATAAATTGTTCCGGAAGTTTCTCAACGATTTCTCTTGGAAGTTTCTTTAGGAGTTTTTCCGTAAGTTCCTTTAAAATTTGTTTCATGCAATCCTCTAAGATTTCCTCCTGAAGCTCCGTTAGAAGTTCATCTGCAAGTTCCTCTAGGAATTCTTCTGGAAGTTCTTTCGGAAGTCCTTCTAGGTATTTTGAAGTTCCTCTAGGAGGTCGTCTTGGATTTTTTTCCGGAAGTTCCCGTAGAAATTCCTGTGGAAATTCCTTCGGAAGTTCATGTAGGAGTTCTTCCGGAAGTTCTTGTTGGAGTTCCTCTGGAACTTCGTGTAGGAGTTCCTCGGGATGTTTCTGTAGGAGCTTCTACGAAAGTTTCAGTAGGAGTTCCTCTGGAAATAGCTGTAGGAATTCCTCTGGAAATACCTGTAGGAGTTCCTTTGGAAATACCTGTAGGAGTTTCGGAAGTTCCTGTAGGAGTTTCTGCGGAAGATCCTGTAGAAGTTTCTTTGAAAATTCCTGTAGGACTCCCTTCGGAAGTTGCTGTAGGAGTTCTTCCGAAAGTTCCTGTAGGAGTTCCTTTGAAAGTTCCTCTAGTAGTTTTTCCGTAAGTTCCTTTAGAATTTGTTTCGTGAGATCCTCTGAGATTTTCTCCTGAAGCTCCATTAGAAGTTCATCTGCAAGTTCCAATAGGAATTCTTCTGGAAGTTCTTTCGGAAGTTCTTCTAGGTATTTTGAAGTTTCTCTAGGAGGTCGTGTTGGATTTATTTTCCGGAATTTCCAGTAGGAATTCCTTTGGAAATTCCTCCGGAAGTTTATGTAGGAGTTCCTCCGGAAGTTCTTGTAGGAGTTCCTCTGGAACTTCGTGTAGGAGTTCCTTTGGATGTTTCTGTAGGATTTTCTACGAAAGTCTCAGTAGCAGTTCCTTCGGAAATACCTGTAGGAGTTTCGGAAGTTCCTGTAGGAGTTCTTCCAGAAATTCCTGTAGTAGTTCCTTAGGATGTTTCTGTAGGAGTTCTTCCGGAAGTTCCTGTAGGAGGTCCTTCGAAAGTTGCTGTAGGAAATCCTCCGGAAGTTCTTATTGAAGTTCCTCTGGAAGTTCTTATTGAAGTTCCTCCGGAAGTTCCTGTAGGAGTTCCTTCGGAAATTTCTGTAGGAGTTACGGAAGTTTCTGTAAGAGTTCTTCCGGAAATTACTGTAGGAGTTCCTCCGAAAGTTCTTGTAGGAGTTCCTTTGGAAATTCCTGTAGGACTTCCTTCGAAAATTTCTGTAGGAGTTCTTCCGGAAATTCATGTAGTAGTTCCTGTAAGGGTTCTTCCGGAAGTTCCTGTAGGAGTCCCTACGAAAGTTCCTGTAGGAGTTCCTTTGTAAATTCCCGTAGGACTTCCTTCGGAAGTTCCTGTACGAATTCTTCCGGAAGTTCCTGTAGGAGTTCCTTCGAAAATTCCTGTAGGAGTTACGGAAGTTCCTGTAGGAGTTCCTCTGGATTTTTCCCCTCGAGATACCCCGGAAGTTTTGCTAGGATTTATTCTAGGAAAACTCACTTTCTTCAAAAGTTCTCATAAAAGTTCATTTCTGAAGTTCTGTTCGGAATTCCTCCACTTCTGAAGTTACACCAGAATTTTCTCCACTTTTGGAGTTCCACTAGAAGTTTTTCCGCAAGTTTCCCTAAATATTCCTCCCGAAGCTTTTCAAACTTCCTTCGGAAGGTCCTCTAGAAGTTCCTCCGCAAATTTTCCCAGGAGTTACACCGGAAGTTTCACTAAGAGCTCCCCCAGAAGTTCCCCAAAGACTACTCCTCTAGGAGTTCCTTCGGAAGTTTCTGTTGGAGTCCTTCGGAGGTTCCTATAGGATTCCCTCCGGAAGTTCATGTGGGATTTTCTTTGGAAGTTCCTGTAGGTGATCTTCAGAAAGTTCACTTTGGATTTCATATGGAGAACTCTTCTGGGGTTTGCTGTAATGTTTATTCCGAAACTTCTTCTGAAATCTTCCAGAAATTCTTCTAGAAGTTCTGCCAGCAAGCCGTTTAGAAGTTTTTTCTGAAGTTTCTCATGGATTTTTCTTGAAAATTCCTTTCAAATTTCCTGTAGGAATTTGTCCGGAAGCTCCTAGAACTCCTACATTCTTCCGGAAGTCTCCCTAAGAGATTCTATGGAAGTTCCTCTAGGAATACCTCCAGAAGTTCCTTCGCCAAATCGACTGATTTTTGCAATGAAATACTCCGGAAGTTACCCAGGAGTTCCTCAGGAAATTTCTTCCCCATGAGCTTCGCTGGAAGTTTTGTTGGGAGTTATTCCAGGAAGATCCGCTAGGAGCTCCTTTAAGTTTTGCTAGGAGTTCCTCCAAAAATTTCTCCACTTCCTCCCGAAGTTTCTCCACAAGTTTTCCCAGGAGTTCCCCCAGAAGTTCCCCAAAGACTACTTTCAAAAGCTCAACCATAATTTCCTTCGAAAATTCCACTAGGAATTCTTCCGAAAGTTCCTCTGTAAGCTAGTAAGTAGATAAGTTCTACAGCAACTTCTGGAAAAACTCCTATAGGCTGCTGTAGAACTTTCTCTGAAAGTTTCTCCGGACGTTGCACCAAGAGTTCTTCCGGAAGTTCTCCGGGTTGGTCTTCTGGATGTTCTTCTTGGAATTATTCTGGAAGTTCCTCCAAGATTTCTTCCAGTAGCTCCTGTACGAGTTCCTCCAGAAGCTTCTCCAGTTCTGGAGTTCTTCTGGAAGTTTCTGCAGGGTGTCTTTTGGAAGTTTGTCTAGGAGTTTCTCCGGATGTTCTTCTAAGAGCTCCTCTGTAAGCTTTATTAATAGTTCCTTCACCAGTTTTATTAATAGTTCTTCCGCAAATTTCTCCAGAAAGTACCGCTAGAAGTTACTCTAGAATTTTCCCTAAGTTTTCTTCCAGAATTTCCACAAGGAGTCACTCCAGAAGTCCACTACTAGTTCCTCTAGAAGTTCATTCTAGAATATCTTCGGAAGAAATTCTAAGAATCATTCCGTAAGTTCCTCCAGAAGCTCTGAAAACCAGTCTTCACGGTGCGACATGAACGGGATGCGCACTGATGTTTTTGTACGCAATCGAACATTGCACCCAATGTTTGAGCCATGCAAGGTACTTTGTACATCAACTTGAACACAAGTACAGTGTACAAGTTTGAGCACCGTGTTCGTACCCGTGTACAAACCCGAGTACGAACCCGAGTACAAACCCGAGTACGCACCCGAGTACAAACGAGTGCAACTGTACATTGGTTAATGCACACACGGAGAAAACGAAGTACTCAAAAATGAGTTTTTTAAAACTCAAAATTAAGTAAAGACAGTGGAACTCAAGAAATGGGTGATTTCCATTCTGTCAAATACGTATATTTAACCCAACTTTTGAGTAGTTCGACTAAAACCCAAATTTGAGTAAAAAAATACTTGTTCATTTTATTGCATTTATACCATACAAGTTTAATGCTTAAACTTGCGTACTTTCCTGCAAAACTAGTTACGGAATCACTCGAAATGTCACTTAACGTATTTATAATTGCTACGAAAACGCAGTATATATAGACTGGATATTCATTTAATCACATGAAATAAGTTAATCGATCATTCTTCTTCTTTCTGGCGTTACGTCCCAACTGGGACAAAGCCTGCTTCTCAGATTAGTGTTCTTATGAGCACTTCCACAGTTATTAACTGAGAGCTTTCTTTGCCGATTGACCATTTTTGCATGTGTATATCGTGTGGCAGGTACGAAGATACTTCTATGCCCTGGGAATCGAGAAAATTTCCTTTACGAAAAGATCCTCGACCAGTGGGATTCGAACCCACGACCCTCAGCATGGTCATGCTGAATAGCTGCGCGTTTACCGCTACGGCTATCTGGGCCCCGAATTTGTCAAACACTCAGAAAACAAATAGTTGAGTAAAAACAACTCAACGTGAGACATTCAAGCTGCGAACTACCCGTTGAGTAGTTTAAACTCAGTTTTGGATGAAAAAATGCGACAGCCATATTGAAAAGTCAACATTGCTCATTCCAGATTAGCCGTCATCGGCGTAAGACGTGATCGTAATTGTTATTGTTTTTTAATTATAAAAAATCAATAAATTACGATAGAAGTTTATTTAATACATTTTTGATAGCTAATCCTGAAGTTGTTTACCGGAATGCTGATTTACTACAGGTAAATATCCTTAATTTATTTCCCACCGAGGAGTTCGGTTTGCTGAAAAGTATAATGTAAAATCATCTCTTTCTTGTTTCAGGAATTCAGTTATCGTTATTGGTGCACGATTTCCGATGTCCAGAAGTGACTTAATGCCTTGCTCTCGATGGCTACCATCCTCTCCGAACTGCTGTTTGCCGTTACCTCCACCCACCGTTCACGATTCCCGTAACCGTTTCCGACGAACTATTGCTGAAAGTACATTGCTGCCGGTCCCGATAAGTTTGATGCTGCAGGTGAACTCACCCGATCCAAATTGTTTCCTGTGCTGATGTCGCCATTCCTGACCTGCCACCCACGCGGTTGGGTTTTGAAGCAATTTTTTACTATTTTATTTTTTATGAATTAAAATAAAACAAAATAAATGTTTGTATCATTCAAGTTGAGTTCATTTTATTTTGATTAATCACATAAACATAGCTTATGCGAATTGAATTTTTGACTACTGTTTTAGGTTGCATTTTAATCCGATTAAAATACCTATTTTTGAGTTTTTGCATCCAAGGTAACATTGGGTAAAAATCACCCACTGAGATAATTTTATGCGATAACTCAAATTTGAGTACTTGGCTATTTACTCAAATTTGGGGTAACGCACAAAGGTGCCAAGTTGGGTAGAAGGAACTCAAATTTGAGTACTTCGTTCTCTCCGTGCAGCTAGCTTGTCCATGTTCATTTGTGATCTTGTTCATATGTTTTGATTTCATTTATTGCTCTGCATAGTGCGGCTTGTAGTGATATATTTACAGTTAAATTCTTGTGGAGGCTCGTGGCTTGCTGGTTTGAAGACTGTAAGTTTATTAATAAATTTGCTTGGTTTCAAAGTTATAGTTCGTTAATTTGAAAAAACTGTACTGTGTAACATTTAGAATTAAAAATAATAATAGAATTTAAAAAAGAATAGAGTATATATCTCACAACTCATACTTACCTTACCAGTCAGGCTAAGGCCTGGGTGGCCTCTGCTGTACGTAGGAGACGTCTCCATTCGACTCGGTCCATGGCTGCCCGTTGCCAGCCACGCATTCTGCGAAGGGTCCGCAGATCGTCCTCAACTTGATCGACCCATCTTGCTCGCTGCGCACCACGTCGTCTTGTGCCGGTCGGATTGTTTTCGAGAACCATTTTCACCGGGTTGGTATCCGACATTCTGGTGACATGCCCGGCCCACCGCAGCCTCCCAATTTTTGCGAGGTGGACAATGGTTGGTTCTCCCAGCAGCTGGTGCAATTCATGGTTCATCCGCCTTCTCCACGTTCCGTCTTCCATCTGCACTCCGCCGTAGATGGTCCGCAACACCTTCCGTTCGAAAACACCAAGGGCGCGTTGATCCTCTGCACGTAGGGTCCATGTTTCGTGCCCATAGAGGAGTACCGGTCTAATCAGCGTCTTGTAGATGGTCAACTTCGTGCGATGGCGAACTTTGCTCGATCGGAGCGTTCTGCGGAGTCCAAAATAGGCACGATTTCCAGCAACGATGCGTCTCTGGATTTCTCTGCTGGTGTCGTTGTCGGCGGTCACCAGTGAGCCCAAGTACACGAATTCTTCGACAACCTCGATTTCATCACCGTCAATATGAACTCGAGGTGGGGGGGCGTGCCGTGTTTTCTCTTGAGCCCCTCGCTATCATGTACTTCGTCTTTGACACATTGATGTTCAGTCCGATTCGCCTAGCTTCAGCCCTTAGTCGGATGTACGTGTCCGCCATCGTCTCAAAGTTGCGTGCAACAATATCAATGTCGTCGGCGAAACCAAGTAACTGAACGGACTTTCTGAAAATCGTGCCACTCGTGTCTATCCCCGCTCTTCTTATCACACCCTCTAAAGCAATGTTGAACAGTAAACACGAAAGGCCATCACCTTGCCGTTACCCTCTGCGAGATTCGAAGGGACTCGAGAGTGTCCCTGATACTCGGACTACGCACATCACTCGCTCCATCGTCGCCTTGATCAATCTTATCAGTTTGTCCGGGAAACCGTATTCGTGCATCTCACAACTCAACCGATTATTTTATTAATTTTGTAGAGGGCGATTTGTAGATTTTTGTGTGAAATAGTGTCTAGGTGGGTCAACCGAGAACATTAATTGACTGTTTAACGAGAAACTTGCGACGATCGACGCACCACCATAATCCATGTAACGGAGGGTATTAGAATTAACTTGGAGGTGATGATTTCGCAATTTGGAGGTTAAAATCACCTCCAAACACTAGCGATTTTGCGGTGGGATGTTGACGTTTGATCATGAATTGGAAGGAACTATGTATATGTATTTTACTTTGGTAGTTTTGAAATTTGAGCCGTAACGCTTGCATTAAAACGCTAGACACCCCCCTCCCCTCACCCTATAGCTTTCCAATTTTGTGGATGATGGAGCCAAATTAATTTTCCGGAGTCTCCGTTTAAAAAGTGTAACAAGGCAGGAGAAGGTGGTCTAAAAATGTCAAAAATTACGTAATTCAAGTCGTTCCCCAACCAGTGTTTAAAAGGGGTGATCAGATCAATATGAGCCACCTAAAGAAAACGGCATGGAATACATGAAAAAAAAAACAGCAAAATCTATTGTTTGAATGCAGTTTACTTGTAATTTGTTTGAGCTTTGTAAATAATCTGATTTGGTTTGAAAACAGGTCAACGGATTTACCACAGACAAACGAGCGTTACACTCCATTCACTTTTTCATATATCAAAATAAGCCCTTTATCAATTCTTTGTTAAGGTAATATTGGGTTTGAAATTAAGAATTGTTTCACAATCAGAGCAAATTTACAGCTTTTCAATTTACCTATAAGCTGGATTTGTATTTTAGAATATTCCCGCTCAATGTTGATTATAGCAACTGCACTTGTTTGAAGAAATCTGCCTGAGCAGCATAGCGCTCGCAGAGCCTGGGCACAATAATCTTGATAGAATCGCGATCAGAGAGTTCGCTCTCACTTCCAATGACAAGGCTGAATATGAATGTAGGGTTTGTTTTTATACACGGAGGAAAACATTACGTACGAGTTTCATAAGAGAGCGCTTGTGAATTGATTTCTTGACTGGTTTTCTCGCTTTCATAAGATTCTTATGAAATACAAAACTATCAATATTCAAAAAAAATCTTGTTTTCATTAGAGATCTTACGAATATCATTCTCTTCTTAAATTCAAAAAAATATTCTCTAAATACATAAAAGTCCTAAAGAATTCTATAATTGATATCTAAGATTCATCATAAGAGTATTTTATGATATTTCACCCATTTATATCATAAAGGCAAAGATTGATTGAAGTTCATAAGTTTTTATTGTTAGTTTAATAAGCTGCTTCTTATGTTTTTATTCCATCAGAAATTCGTATGAAATTCTAACGAGTTTTTTTTTATTGTCGTGTTGTGAATCATTGTCATACTCACGTTTATGAATCTCTATCGTGAATATTATGTTAAAAGCTTCGCTCTTTGTAATTCATAAGATTTTCGTATGAAATCGTTACGAAAGTCGTACTTAGATTAGATTAAATTGACCTATGAATTTACGTTTTCTCGGCACTCTAAATAGATGTTGCGTTTATTTTGTAGTTTTCTCGGACATACACGAACAAATAAATAACGTGTCTGTCTGTTTACATTTGTGCGTTTCCTAATACTGTATCACAGAAGAAGAGCCAGATGGTATTGACATAATTTCGAACCTGTTTTTGGTTAGTTACAAGGAAAATAAAATATGTTCAAGAATAAATGAAAATTTTAATATTATCTGAAATACCGATAAATCTTGAACTTTTATTGTTGTCAAAATTCTGTAACCAGAAAAGGCTTTGATAAAAAATGAAATGGAATGGGGCGTTCAAAAATAACAATTGAAAAATCAAAAACCAAATTTTCGAAAGTTCGCGAATTGCCCAAAACGTGCTTAGATCGATTTAAGATAACAAAAAAATATAATGAATTTAGGTATTAAAAGGTAAATTTTATCAGTTCTTTCAATATCTTCCACTTTTCAAAAATATATACAGATTGTTATAGAAAACCTCTTCAACAAAAATTATCAGTTTTCCTCCTAAGTCTAAATTCTAAAACATGAAGGCATGTGAAAAAGCTTTTATTATATTCAAAACCATACTACCTTAATTTTTAAATTTACTAAAATGTGTACAGAATTTCATAGTTATTACAAAGCTAAACCATTTTCAATTTATAAGATTATTTGTTTATTGTACCTTAGGGATAATGGCGAAAATTGATATCAAAACCAGATTTTTCGATTTCGATGAGGTAGAAAAAATCTACAGGTGCAAGGAGCAAGCGTGTAATGGAAAATTGAAAGATAATTCCAGCTGTCTTAAAAGGCACATCGCTCAGCAACATCCGGATATCGCGGAGAAAATCGGAATAACCGGATACAAACGGAAAGATCAAAATTCAAGTCTATCTCCAGTCCCGGTGAAACGCTTGAAAAAAGTAACCTTAGAAGTGGACACAGTTAAGTTTCAGACTGGAATAATCCAAATGGTTACAGAAAAGGCGATTTCCTTCAATTTTTTTAACTCCGAAGCTTGTGGATATACGATTGGGATTCTGGCAAAGGCATTGAATATTCCCGTGTACGGAGAAGCAGTCACTTCCATGATTCCAACTACTGCCAAAATAATTCGTAGCATGGTCTCGAAAGAACTGGACTCGTTTTTTTGCCTTGAATTCGATGGTGCTGCGCGACATAATCGGAAAATTTTCGGCATTAATGCTCGAATTTTGAAAAATGGCAAAATTATTACACGGACACTGTCGATGATGGAAATTACCGAAAAACAAACGGCACAAAACTTGAAGAACGTGATTGAACGTGTTCTAGGGTCATACGGGACGGATGTTACACACATTTATTGTTGTACTTCCGATAATGGTCGCAATATGATCAAATGCGGACAAGAGCTCTCCAAGTTGCAGGAAGCAGCTCTTTGTCTTGATGACAATGACTCATATGACGAAGAAGAATTTGAGGATGATGAAGATAGTGAATGCGACATTCATGACGCTGAAGAAATCGACGAGATGTTGGAGGCTGTCGAGAACATAGTTCTCAATGGTAATGAGTCATGCATTACCACTATCAAATGTGCTGCTCATACTATAAATCTTGCGGCCAAGGATGCTGTTGATGCTGCTGACGAATCACTCAAAAAGATCCGAAATCTGGTGAAAGCATGTCGAAAAACTGAATTCCGTTCGTTTTTCTCCATCCAAAAAGTCGGACTACCTAAAGTGGATGTAGAGACAAGATGGGGATCACAATATGAAATGTTTGCTTCCATCCACAACAAAAAACAATTTTTCGAGGACATGGCACAGAAATTTGCAGAGTTTCAATTGAACGCGGAGGATTGGGTTTACATCCATGAGTACACGGCGGCTTTCGCGCCATTGTACACTTTGACGAAAGCATTGCAAGGAAGTCATTTGATTCTTGGGGACGTCTTTAAACTGTTCAAGATGTGTCAATTGAAGCTAACCCGTATTACTGCAGAAAACCGATTCATTGAAGGTCTTAAGCTTGCGCTGGATAAAAGAACCAAAGTGTTCATGGATAATGATAGCTTCCGCGCTGCCATGCTTTTTGATCAACGCTGGTGTTTTATTGATTCACCGTACATGACCACGGAAGACAAGCTCAAGGCAATTGCAAGTATGATAAAGGTATGGAAATTCGTGTCAGTAAAGTATATAATACAAATATATGTTGGAATTTTAATTTCCAATTCGCCTCTCATGTTGATACCCAATAACATTACAAACCCATGTTCTTTACTTACATGAATAACCACACTCTATACGAGTTTGAGTATGATGCCATACTGGTTGAAACCTCCATGACTCGTATGTTATACAAAATTTAATGGTTACTATCCAAAAATTTCGGTTTCATGACTCGATATTTCTATCCTCCTTTCATCCTTTCATAGGTCGACTCATGGAGGTTTGACGCAATTCATCAGCTTCTAAAAAATATCTTATTTCATTTCATCTAATTAATGTTTTTCTTTGATGTATTTAGGAACATGTTTTGAAAATCGCTAATATTTCGAAAACCTTCCGTAAGACACCATCAACTCAAAAGCTCACTCAATCACAGGAAAATCATACCAACACCATAACATCAGAGGATGACTTTGAAGCTATGCTTGAAGAAGAATGTCAGCGTGCGTCGACTTCAAAGCTAAGCCCTTCTGACATTGACCTGAAAGTCAAGCTTCTGGAGTTGGCCAATTCAAAAATACGTTTACCAGCCAATACTGATATCCTTAAGTATTGGGAGTCCCGCCGGTTTGAAGATGAAGAGCTTTACGAACTTGCCATGACTGCCCTGTGTGCTTCAGCAACCCAAGTGTCGGTTGAACGGTGCTTCTCAGACATAAAACTGTTGCTGGAACAGCACCGTCTGCGAATGTCACCTGAAACCTTAGACGACTTGATGACGATCCGCTACAACAAAGACCTTTTGCCAGCAGCTATTGAACAAATCCAAGAAACAAACGGATGATTTAATTTTGTAAATATTTTTCAAATCAACCCTGCGTTAACGTATTCCAGACAAAATTAAAAAATGAACATGTCAGTGAATTCTGTTTATAAACAATTAAAAATGTTGTCTACTTTCAGATCATGATCCTCAAAATCACATCTTCTTTTTCTTTATTATCTTAACATCCCAAATAAAAAATCCACTTTCTAACTTCATGACTCTATGATCTAAATGGATCTAATATTACGTTACGTTATTAAATCATGCGAATTTCGATATTTTGGCTCTTTTATGTTTGAATAATGTCATTCTTGGTCAATATCGTTCTCTCGAAGTGTAAAATGATTTGAAAGAAATATGAAGTTTGCTTAAGGCCTTTTGGTGCGTCATCACAAAATGGCTTTTTCCGTCATTGATTTTGGAATTTTCAAAAGCAGTTTTTTTTTTCGTTTTAAATCAAGAAAATTTTCAGGAAAATGTGTTCACTGTTATGTATTCTCCAATTGAAACACAGTGAACACATTTTCAATGAATAATTTTCAGTTTTGAACAGAAAAACTGCTTTTGAAGTTTCGATGATGACGATGATTACGATGACGGAGCGTTGAGCGTTAACAGTTTTTATAGAAATTAATAGGGTAAAGGTAAACCTGCAGCGGTCAGCCCACTAACTTATCGACATAATATTCTATGGCAAATTTAACATCCTCCTCCGTGATTTTATTACATATAATGGTTATGATGCTTTCAGATAGTTTAAAAAAATATTATGATTAATGAACGAATTTTCAATAATATGTTCAACAAAGGATTCAAAAGAGCGCAAAAAAATGTAAAGATCATTCATATATCTGTTCATGTACAAACGACGTAAAACAATGAAAATATTCTGAGATATTTCACTTTAATGTCTACAAGCTTCAGGAATCAATAGAGTATGGTCTATGGGAAATGGTCTTTAAGGAATTCCACTAAATGTTTAAATAATATTAATTTGGAGCTCATCTGTCTGATACACATTTTTTTATTGAAAAAATCAAAAGATAAAAAGGCATAGCAGAAATTCCGATTCCAAATTCAGTTGCATTCTAGAGTTGCCCAAATTTTCTATAAGAGTGAATTCATCAAGGGTTATGTACAATTTGCTTGCCATAACTAATTTCAATCAAATTGATTCAAAATTTTAATCCAATTAAATTAGATTAATTCAAAATCTGAAAAATTTGCAGATAACATTCTGAGATATACTTTTCTAATATCAATTCGAACTAATAAACTAGAAAATAAAACTTCATCGTTTATTATCTATAGCATCGGTGGAGTAATTGAAGTTTTTCTAATGGGAGTTTTTAATCCTTTCCTAGGTTGTGTTAGAATTATTTTTCGACCCTAATCTGCCATGTCCCACATATTTTTGAATTTAAAAAAAAAATTCAACAAACACGGATGAAAATTTTTGAAAGGTTCTCAATTATTTTTCACATTCTCATGAACAACACTTCGAGAAGTAATCCATTTGAAAACAGTGTGAGCAATGTTTTTACAATAAAAAGGGGTCTGTTTCTGTAAACAAACGGTTCCCTGGCCGTTGTTTTTATTTTAATGGAATACATAATTTTACTTTTGAGAAAGTACACTACCACACTTTGACAAGGTACCCGTAATTGCATCCATTGGCCGTTGCATTGTCTGAGACAGCTCAATGGACAAAGATAAATAATTTTATTAGATTATGCAACAATATTTTTCAATAATCATTGATTTTACTGCGTCAACATGTAGATATTGTAATGACCTGTAGAATCAGCATTTTCCGGAACAACGAATTATTGAATCCAACAATTATAACAATTGTTATACTGGTTAAACTATAGTTCTTGGTGAATATTTGATGAATCGTTTACAAACATTTTATTTAAGACGTCCAAGTTTATTAAAGATCAGAAAAACTCAAGTAGCTTTCTGATAGCGGTGTAATTATTTTTTTTTATTGAAAAGAGTATTATTTAAAAATAAATGTTTGCTCTGAGGTTTTTAACGTCAAAATCGCTCGCCGTGTTTTTTCATGCAGTAGACACCTCGTTATAATTAGCACTTAACCAGTGATCTTATTGCTAAACGATGTGAATATTTTCCATTCATGGAAGAAAACAAAACTGACTGTTCTGCACAGCACATTACCTCCCAGTCGCTAAACTTAAGGTGTTCACTTTATCCCCATTACCCCTACTTTAATTAGCCGAAGAGCGATCACATCACGTACTAAGAACACCCATCACGGAAGCAACTAGTGTGTTATACACAACACGAGCGTGGTAGTGCTGGCCATGGCCGAGTACGTAAACGCATAGGTACGAACGATTCCTCACTTCGCAGGGTACGATCACCGCGAGTACAAATGTACAAATGAACCATGTACAAACTCAATGTTCAAACATGGGTTCAAACAAGCTGTGCTCTTGTGTACAATCCAGGTTCATCATGTTTGCGTTTGTCTTGTACCTGTGTACAAAATTTTGTTCAAGTTCTAGATAAACTTGCACACGAAGATGTTGCACGCAAGTTGAACACGGTACATGTTCACTTGAAGACTGCTGAAAACGGATATTTTCTGAAGGTTCAGCAGCAAATTTTCTTAAGAATTCCTCTGGAAGTTCCTCTTAATGTACCTGCTAAAGTTTTCCTGGAGTAGCTCCGAAAGTTTCACTAGGAGTTCCTCTTTAAGTTCTACTAAAAGCTCTCATGATAATTCTGGAAGCTTCACCTGGAATTCCTTCGGAAGCTTCTGTAAGAGTTCCTCCAGAAGTTCCACTGAAATACTTATGGTAGTTCCTATAAGAGTGCCACAAGAAGTTTCTCCTGAAATCTCTTGGGAAGCATCTCTAGGATTTCCTCCGGATGTTTTCATAATAGATTTTCCGGAAGTTCCACTAGGAGTTTCCTTAGGAATACCTCCGGAAGGTCTTGTAGAAGTTTCTTCGGAAATTCCTCTGGGTTTCTCAAGCAATTCCTCCTGAAGTTCCCCTAGAAGTTCCTCTGGAAGTGGATATTTTCTGAAGATTCGTCCGCAAGTTTTCCTACGAATTCCTCTGGAAGTTCCTCTTGAAGTTCCTCCTCAAGTTTCCCAGGAGCAGCTGCAAAACCTTCACTAGGATTTTTTTTTGGAAGTTCCACTGAAAGTTCTTATTGAGGAAGTTTCAGCTGGAATTCCTTCGGAAGCTTCTGTAGAAGTTCCCCTAAAAATTTTGAGGCAGTTCTTCTAGGAGCTCCACAAGAATTTATCCTGGAATCCCTTTAGAAACTTCTCTAGGATTTCTTCCGGAAGTTTTCAGAGTAATTTTTATGGAAGTTCTTCTGGGAGTTCCTTCGAAAGCTCCGCAGAATCTCCCAGGAGTTCTCTCGAAACCTAGCCAAGAATTCCCACTAGAAGTTCCCATGGAATGGTTTCTGCTCAAACATTACCTGTGGATGTCCTCTATGAATTTGTTTGGGAATTTTTTTAGCAATTCCTTCGGAAGTTCATCCAGTATTTTCTCTAGAAATTTTTTAGAACGTTCTGGATTTCTGCATGAAGGTTCCTATAGAATGTCTTTGGAAACTTTCTATAAGAACTTCAGCGTTATTACCTAGTATTCCTGGATGAATCTGGATCTCTTAGTCGACTTAGTCAACAAAAACACCACATGGGTTCAACTTTTTAATACAGGGGTTGTTTCTATTTGACATTTCGGATGGGTCACGGAAAACAAAATTCACCCACAATTTAAATTTAAACCAAGAGGTGCAACAAAATCTCAAAATAATGCATTGAAATACACTGGAAAATTGATTAAATATTTGTTTCTACCCTAAAGTTAAGCGTTTGGTACTAAAATTGGGACAAGCCTTCAGAACCCTATTTACAGAACACATAATAGGGCCCTAAGCATTGTCTCAATTTCAGTATCGTACGCTTAAGTTTAGGTCAGAAACACACGTTTACTCAATTTTCAAATGTTTTTTGTTCGCTCAAGCCCATAAAACACACGGTTTTTTTGAGATATTGTCACAGCCGAAAGTTTTTTGGACTCCATTGCCTTTAAGTGACCTTTATACAATATTTCGTTATGCTCGAACATTTTTTTATCGCTTAAAGTGCATCAACACTCATTTGAACCTTCCGTTTGAAGAATGTCACTTCCAGTCTACATTGCGCAAGACGTCATTCCTTTTATGGAGAGATTGTAAAACAGCTCAAGCGTTAATCATTACACCATTACGAGGAGGAGTTATACCACATGAAGCAAACGATCGACTCGGAATTGGCGACACAGAACAAGCTAACGATTAATGTTCTGGTCTGGTCAAAACCAACCGGGCGGCGTCGGGTAAAGATAAATGGGGAAAACATTATCGTGCCCCCTAGAAGAGGATAACCATCACTAGTTTCTGCAAGAAACAGGATATAAAACAATACGATCCGCCCAGTCCAAATTTTAGTACCAGACACTTAAGTCTAGGTCAAAATCACATGTTTACTCAATTTTTAAATGGGTGTATTTTGTTTTCCGTGTCCCTTCCGAAATGTCAGATAGGAACAACCCCAGTGTTAAAACGTTGAACCCCTGTGGCGTTTTTGTCGACTAACTGAACGTCAACCATGATCAAAAATTTCAAGGTTTAAATATGGACCCATTCTTTTAATTAAAGTTTAGATATGATATAGCCGACTTTTGCTCATGTTTGACATTCACCTCGCCGACAAATTTCCACTGGGGTTTCACTTTAAAAAAAGTGAAAACACTGGGGTTGTTCCTATCTGACAGTTCGGGACGGACACGGAAAACAAAATACACCCAAAATTTGAGTTTAAACCAAGGGGTTTGACAAATTATTGGAATACATAACAAATGTTTAATTTTACTAAACCAATGAAAAATTCTCATCAATTGAGTTAATATGTGTTTTTATCCTAAACTGAAGCATTTGGTACTAAAATTGAAACAGGGCCTTAGGACTCTATTTAATGGCTACTGTTTGATAAAACAAAGAGTGCTACCCTTTTTTAAATGCTTCTTACTTTGGCTGCTAGGAAAAGAAAATGCGTGACTTGAGGCTCAACTCACCTGAACTGGATCGTGCCCCATCGTCCTCTGAGCCTCTCCCCACCATATTGGCTCGCATTTCTCCGAATCGCCATACGATTTAGTGTCCCTCCTAGTGCCATATTGGATTCTAGCATGGACGTAGCCAGGGGACAAGGGGTTTGAACTCAAATTTTCGATGAATTTTGCTTTCCGTGTCCCTTCCGAAATGTCAGATAAGAATAACCCCAGTGTTAGAAAGTTGAGCCCCTGTGGCGATTTTGTCGACTTGAACCAATTTTCTAAATTAAATGTGATATTGCCGCTTTTTTAGCGGGTAAAAATGCCAAAGTAGTGCAAGAGCACGCTCTATCATTTTATTTAAAAAAAAACATGATTTTATCGTAAATTTAAGGACCCTATTATCTATTGACGTCACTTGCCCTCTCCGATGAAAATTCTGCGCACACCTATGGATTCTTCCCATCGCTGCCGGTCGATATCAATGCAGAGTGGTCGGCTATTGTCGTAATTCATGTTTTCTAGACAAGATTTATGTCATGTTCCCACAGGGTCGTGGAAGCACTTTCACTCTCACTTTCGGTTCGGTTCGGAAGTAAGTAGCGTGGCAGGATTCGGGATTGAAAACGAAAAGGGAATGGCACAGTGGTTTTCGATCCCTCGGTGACACATTGGAAAGCAGTTCGTGAGCTTTCGCTTTTTCCGAGTGGGATTGACCCAGAGTGTTAATGATCGATAATTAATGTGATTCTAAAGCCCTATCTCAATGTTTGCAGGTATATTCAAGATCTCAAAAATGCACGTTTCCTCAGTGTTTCTAATGTTGTGTATTGGTTTGAGTCCAAGAAACAAATTCTTCCGATTTTAGAGTTTTTGCCACACTCCTAGATTTAAACTTCAGATTCTCTCCGGGATCCTGAACAGGATTCTCTTCGGAATCCTGAACAGGTTTTTTTTTTCAGAATCCCGAGTAGGATTCTATTCAGAATCCAGAGCAGGATTCGTTTAAGAATCCTATGCAAATCCTGAGCGTGATTCCCTTGGGAATCCTGAGAAGGTTTATTTTTTGAATCCTAAAAAAGATTTCCTTGAGAATTCTGAGGAGAATTCTTTTCAGAATCTAAATCAGAAACGACCGAAGATCGAAAGGACAGAAGGTTGAAAAGACAGAAGGTCGTAAGGACAAAAAGTCAACAGGACAGAAGGTCTAAACGATGAAAGGTCTAAACGATGAAAGGTCTAATAGACAGAAGGTGGAAGGGACAGAAGGTCGTCCAAAGGGCACAAAGTCGTCCTAAGGACAAAAGGTTGAAAGAGAGGTTCATTGGGCAGAAAATCCATAAGACACATAGTCGTCCAAAGGTCGTACAAAGGACAGAAGGTCGTCCAAAGGGCATAAGGTCTCTATATGGCAGAAGGTCATCCAAAGGACAGAAGGTTGAAAAAAAGGTCCAAATGAAGGTCCATTGGACAGAAGGTCAGGTCAGAAGTTTGTCCGAAGGACAGAAGGTTTCCAAAAAAAAAGAAGGTCATTCCAAGGAAATAAGTTCGTCCAAAGGAAAAAAGGTAGAGAGAAGGTTGTCCAAAGGACAGAAGTTTTTCCAAAGGACAGAAGGTCGTCCAAAGGAAATAAGTTCGTTCAAAGAACAGAAGGTCTTCTAAAGAACAGAAGGTCGTCCAAAGGACAGAAGGTTGTCCGAAGTACTGAAGATCCAAAGGACGGAAGGTCGTCCAATGGACAGAAAGTCGTTCAAAGGACATAAGCAGGGTGTCTACTACCTAGAAAAACCTGGAAAACCTGGAATTCTCAGGGAATTTGGGCCATAATCAGGGAATTAATGTTGAACGTTTAGTCCCTCATTTTTTCAACAATTTTATTTATCCGACATAATACATGTTTAGATAATTGCATTGCCATCTTAACTCCTTAACCCTTTAACTAACTCTCATCCTAACTTAAGATTAGAAAGTTTGCAAAGGTTTGCATTTTCAGTTAGCTGTCGTTCATGAGCATATGAAACTTGGTTGAAAAGATTTGAAATTTGTTTACAAAAATATTTTTCGACTATGAAACAAGTTCTGGAGGTAATTTCAAGGAATACTTCAGTAATTCTAGTGATTTTTTCTGGAATAACTTTATGAACTCCTCGAAGCATGCTACCAGCAATTTTTCAATGGATGCTCAAATGAATTCCTTCGCAAATTTTGTCACGAAAATCATAGAGCACTGCAACATTATTACCTCCAGTAATTTTCACATAGATCACTCTGGAACAAAAATGGCAGTAATTATCCCAGGATTTCATTCAAATGTTTTCCACTGATTCATTCAACGATTTTTACAGTTGTTACTTCTAAGAGATTTATCGGCTTTAGGACATTTGGTCGAAAGACATTTGGTCGAATGACGTTTGGACGAATGACATTTGGTCGAAAGTACATTTGGTCGAAACAAGCATGGGAAAATTCACTCACTCACCCGAACGCTACCGATAAAATATCTGCAAAGTATCTGCTGCCGCCGAATGTTCAATGACTGCCGAACGCTACTAGGGTGAGCGCAATCCCGACGAATCGTAAACGATTGAGATAAACCGAAAATGAAAAGACATACGGAGCGGAGAGAGCACCTATCCTCTCTTAAATTGGAGACACGAATGAACGCGTTCGCCATTCAATCACTGAAAGCTTCCTGCGAAATGTACAGATTTTGCGTTCACTGAAACATTTCGCCTTGTGTATTAACAGTCAGGGAACGCTCTTCAGCTCTCAAATACGAATGCCACTCGTGCGGAATCGGAATGTAATGAATCATTCGCTACAGCAATCGGATGCCTTCGGCACAAGGAGTCGGTAGTGAATCATTCTGTTGCCGTTTTTGTCTAACTTGTCGCTCGGCGAACAAGAAGAAAGCGCATTGGAAATTGAAACACTCAGCTTGGTCGGAGAAACGGCAATCTCGCTCTTAACCGCTTGTGGATGTGAGCGAGAGGAATGCAATATTCGAGTGAATGTTTCCCATGCTTGGGTCGAAAGGACATTTGGTCGAATGGACATTTGGTCGAATGGACATTTGGTCGAATGGCTTTAAAACTTTTTCGTCGAAAGATTATTTTGAAATGATTGATCGAAACATCGTTTGGTTCAACTGATATTTAACCGAACTAGCTTTGTTGCACAATGTTTTATTTAACGGTCATTTTGGGCAAACATTATTTTTCTTCATAAGACAATAACGAATCTATTTACATGATTATTAGTACCTACGCTCTACAACGTGATTAATATATGTTCTAGTGTCTATATAGGATACATTATTCTTGTAAATTTTCTTATTCATCAATATTTTTTATTTGAAAGCGGGTAGAAGGTAAAGGTAATCAAGGACTGTTGAATTTATTATTCTTTCAGAAAATCATCATTCTTTTGAATCCATCCACCCCCCCAATATTTTTGTCACTTAGTTATTGGAATTTTAAACATTGTTGAGTTTATTATTCTTTCAAAATGCCATCGTTGTTCATATATAACTGCTGATCTTTATCCAATAACAACTTCCAGTGTGAGTGCTCGGATTCTTTATTAAGTATAAAGTTTTGCTGCCTACGATTGTTCGTAAGAACAAACCTGATAGGCATAGAATAAATTGGTCACCTAGAAGCAGACAGCTATATAATTCACACGTAGAATAAAGAGGCAATTTTGATTGGCTTTAAATGAAGATTTTGACGAAGTGCATCAAAAGCTTTGTATGTAGGACACGTTTTCCTACTCATGATGAATTATTGTAGTGATTGTGACTTCAAGCCAAATGAAATTCTTTGAGAAAATATGTAGCTTTGATCGCATAATCGATGATTCCGATGGATAATAAGTTGATAATTATTTCAATCGAAATAAATCAAAGACGAATTACAATTATATTATATTTAAGTCTTAGGTGACAAAAGTTGACTTGCTTCCATTTCAGATCTGTTTATTACGATTCATCCAATTCGTAGAATCAGCTGGAATAAAATAAATGACATCATGTAACGTCTACAACGCAAGGGGTCAATCGTTTTTGTGGGTGAGTATGGGTGATCAACTGAATACCGAAATATCGCTCGTGACTTACTGAAGGCTTGAAGTTTCTTCAAGAAATACCAGTATACCAATGTAGATTCCTTGTACTTTATCATGTTGTTCTAGCATATACAACTCCCAGTAATAGCACCTAACATAACGCTTTCAATTTAAAACACGCTGTGTTTTAAATCAAAATATCACTCTGTAAAGTAATCTGAAAAATTCCTTTTCGACGAAATATTCGACTAAATGTCCGTTCGACCAAATGTCATATTCTTCTTAAAGGAATTAAATTCTTTTCGACCAAATGTCCATTCGACGAAATGTCCATTCGACCAAATGTACTTTCGACTAAATGTCATTCGACCAAACGTCATTCGACCAAATGTCATTCGACCAAATGTCATAGATTCGATTTATCACATAACCTAATGAAGTTCTTCTACAAAGGATTATTCCATAGTTTCGATTACGCCGATGTTTTCATTTTTTAAATGTATTTTTCACAAAAAAAATCAGCCATGATTACTTTTAGAAATTGTTCAGAATTGCTTCCTTCAGGCTTTATACGATGAAATATTTTATGAACTTTTCCAAGAATTCCTCAGCAAATTTGACCCTGAATTCCTCATTAAGTTCCCCCAGAAACTTCTCTCAGAATTGTCCCAGCATTTCATCAAAATATCATTGCTGAGGTCCCAACATTTGTCTTATAAGTTTTCCAAAAATGTTTTCGAACTCCATAGACTCTTCAAAACTTCATTCAGGGTTCCGCATCAGTTATTACTACAGTCATTCTTACAGGTATTTTTCAAATTATTCTTACTTAAATTTCTCCAGGCAGCCTCTCCGAATTTCTCCAATTGTAGGACATTATTCAGAGTTTCGATGTTCTCTTTTTCAGTTATATTAGCATTTATCAAGACACTCCTCAGAAGAATTTCATCAAGACTACAGGAGTTTTTTTTTTCAGAGATCAACAAGGCATACTGAGAACTCACACAAAAATTTTCTCTAGAAATTCCACGCAAATTTTTCTCAAAACCTCCTCCAAAAAAATCTGAATTAAATCCTCGACATTTCCCCGGAGAAATTTCTGGAAGAATGGCTAGTATTTTTTTTTAAATTTCTTTGGGAAATAAAAAAATAACAGGAATTACTGGTTGAATTTTAAATTTTGAAGTTGCTCTAAACGGGAATGTTGGAGAAAGTCCTAGGGAAATCGATGGAAGCATTAATGAATATATTTCTTGAGAACATGAGATTTTCTTTGAAAATTTCTTAAACGGTCTTTGGAGGGATTTCTGATGGAAACTACTATGGTTCTCCCCAGAAAAAAAACAGAAAAAACTCCAGATTCAGTTCATGAAGATATACAAAACTAATTTTTTGGAAGAATTTTTTGTGAAAGTTCTTGAAAACAAAACAAACTCCTGTAGAAATCGTTGAAGTAAGATGTGAAAGAAATCCACAGTAAAACAAGCAATAATACTTGTCGTAATGTCAAGGGACTCCAAAAAAGTCTTAAAATCATTCCTAGAGTTCGTCCATATAAGGAACCAAAATCTCATGACGTCATGTTGGGTTTTTGCGTATTCATAATTCATGTATGGTCTCTTTAAAAAATGCTTTGAAATTTATCGTTTTTTTTTTTTTGTTTAAGTGCGTTGAAGCACTTTTTGAAAATAAGTTTTAAGTCATGTAAAATAAAGTATTCGTCAATCATTTATGTATTTTGGATAATTTCTAGAACCTATTT
This sequence comes from Aedes aegypti, assembly GCF_002204515.2. NCBI lineage: Eukaryota > Metazoa > Arthropoda > Insecta > Diptera > Culicidae > Aedes > Aedes aegypti. Next base: position 44,762,017 of record NC_035107.1, read on the forward strand.
TTTTTGTTAACCTGGGAAACCTGAAAATGTCAGGGAATTTCATTTCTGTAAATGAGTAGACACCCTGATAAGGACAGAAGGTCGTCTAAAGGACGGAAGGTCGTCCAAAGGACGTAAGGTCTTTAATTAGCTCAGAGGTTTTTAATAGAGCAGAGCAAAGCAGAGCAAGAGCAAGAGCAGAGCAAGAGCAGAGCAAGAGCAGAGCAAGAGCAGAGGCAAGAAGCAGAGCAAGAGCAGAGCAAGAGCAGAGCAAGAGCAAGAGCAGAGCAAGAGCAGAGCAAGAGCGAGAAGAGCAGAGCAAGAGCAGAGCAAGAGCAGAGCAAGAGCAGAGCAAGAGCAGAGCAAGAGCAGAGCAAGAGCAGAGCAAGAGCAGAGCAAGAGCAGAGCAAGAGCAGAGCAAGGCAGAGCAGAGCAGAGCAGAGCAGAGCAAGAGCAGAGCAAGAGCAGAGCAGAGCAGAGCAGAGCAAGAGCAGAGCAAGAGCAGAGCAAGAGCAGAGCAAGAGCAGAGCAAGAGCAGAGCAAGAGCAGAGCAAGAGCAGAGCAAGAGCAGAGCAAGAGCAGAGCAAGAGCAGAGCAAGAGCAGAGCAAGAGCAGAGCAAGAGCAGAGCAAGAGCAGAGCAAGAGCAGAGCAAGAGCAGAGCAAGAGCAGAGCAAGAGCAGAGCAAGAGCAGAGCAAGAGCAGAGCAAGAGCAGAGCAAGAGCAGAGCAAGCAGAGCAAGAGCAGAGCAAGAGCAGAGCAAGAGCAGAGCAAGAGCAGAGCAAGAGCAGCAGAGCAGAGCAAGAGCAGAGCAAGAGCAGAGCAAGAGCAGAGCAAGAGCAGAGGCAAGAGCAGAGCAAGAGCAGAGCAAGAGCAGAGCAAGAGCAGAGCAAGAGCAGAGCAAGAGCAGAGCAAGAGCAGAGCAAGAGCAGAGCAAGAGCAGAGCAAGAGCAGAGCAAGAGCAGAGCAAGAGCAGAGCAAGAGCAGAGCAAGAGCAGAGCAAGAGCAGAGCAAGAGCAGAGCAAGAGCAGAGCAAGAGCAGAGCAAGAGCAGAGCAAGAGCAGAGCAAGAGCAGAGCAAGAGCAGAGCAAGAGCAGAGAGCAGAGCAAGAGAGAGCAAGAGCAGAGCAAGAGCAGAGCAAGAGCAGAGCAAGAGCAGAGCAAGAGCAGAGCAAGAGCAGAGCAAGAGCAGAGCAAGAAGCAGAGGCAGAGCAAGAGCAAGAGCAGAGCAGAGCAGAGCAAGAGCAGAGCAAGAGCAGAGCAAAGGCAGAGCAAGAGCAGAAGCAAGAGCAGAGCCAAAGAGCAGAGCAAGAGCAGAGCAAGAGCAAGGAGCAAGAGCAGAGCAGAGCAGAGGCAAGAGCAGAGCAAGAGCAGAGCAATGAGCAGAGCAAGAGCAGAGGCAAGAGCAGACGCAAGAGCAGAGCAACGAGCAGAGCGAAGAGCAGAGCAAGAGCAGAGCAAAGAGCAGAGCAAGAGCAGAGCAGAGCAGAGCAAGAGCAGAGCAAGAGCAGAGGCAAGAGCGAGAGCAAGAGCAGAGCAAGGAGCAGAGCAAGAGCAGAGGCAACGAGCAGAGCAAGAGCAGAGCAAGGCAGAGCAGAGCAAGAGCAGAGCAAGAGCAGAGCAAGAGCAGAGCAAGAGCAGAGCAAGAGCAGAGCAAGAGCAGAGCAAGAGCAGAGCAAGAGCAGAGCAAGAGCAGAGCAAGAGCAGAGCAAGAGCAGAGCAAGAGCAGAGCAAGAGCAGAGCAAGAGCAGAGCAAGAGCAGAGCAAAGAGCAGAGCAAGAGCAGAGCAAGAGCAGAGCAAGAGCAGAGCAAGAGCAGAGCAAGAGCAGAGCAAGAGCAGAGCATCAGAGCAGAGCAAGAGAGAGCAAGAGCAGAGCAAGAGCAGAGCAAGAGCAGAGCAAGCAGCAGAGCAGAGCAGAGCAAGAGCAGAGCAAGAGCAAGCAAGAGAGAGAGAGAGAGAGAGAGAGAGAGAGAGAGAGAGAGAGAGAGAGAGAGAGAGAGAGAGAGAGAGAGAGAGAGAGAGAGAGAGAGAGAGAGAGAGAGAGAGAAGAGAGAGAGAGAGAGAGAGAAGAGAGAGAGAGAGAGAGAGAGAGAGAGAGAGAGAGAGAGAGAGAGAGAGAGAGAGAGAGAGAGAGAGAGAGAGAGAGAGAGAGAGAGAGAGAGCAAGGTTTCCTCATTATTTTGGTGAGCTACTTCAGGAAGCTTTGAGTGCTCTTTCAAAAAGCCTTAAAGACGTTTTCCAGAGCTCGAAAATATTCTCGAAGAACGTTTTGATAAAGCAAAGGGAATCAGTTTTTTTTTTCTCGTATCTGAGAATCTTCTAGGCACTTCAAATAAGCTTATCACAGAAATTCAGAACAGTTTGCTCAAAAAGCAGGAAGCGGGAGACTTATCTCAGAAGCTTTTTCTGAATCTCGGAAGAATTCTACAAAAAGTTTGAAAGATTCTTTTTTTTCATAAGCTTTCAAGGTTTCTCCAAACACATGGAAATGCAGCCTTCAGAAGACTTCTCCATGTTTCTTTGGCTTATTTTGAAGATTTGATAAGCTACGAAAGTATCTCTAAAAAGTTTAGATGGCTTCTCTAAGAGATGTGAAAGAGTTCACAGATGGCTTGATGGCTGATTTGAAAAGTTTGAAAAGTTTGAATTAATCTCCATAAAGTTCTTCAACTGGAAAAACTAAAAAATTTCAATTGTTCGGAATAACTCCTTTAACGCAAACTACATTATTTATCCATCTGGCACAGGTTGAGAAATCTGAATAGCTTTACAAACAGACCCGAGAAACTTCGTATAAGTATCTTACGTGTTTTCTAAGTGCCATATCTAAGAAATTGAGAAGCGTGTCTAAGAAACTTAACAGGATGTGCAACAGCTTGGAAGGCTACTCAAGAAACTTGGCAGGTGATTCCAGGCAGCTTTGAATAGGCTCCAGAAGCACAGAAATATTCTCCAAAACTCTTCAAATGCCTCTCTGGAAAACTTGCACCAATTCTCCCAGAAGTTTGGACGCTACTCCATGAAAGACTTATTGAGTTTCACAGATTTATCCTTAAAGATTCTAGTGATACGAAGGAATCTCGCAGGACTCTCCATGAAGCTTGGAATGTTCAGATAGAACTTGAAAAATCCAAAAAGCTTTAAAGATTTTCTCCAACAGCTCAAGACTGCTTCAAGAAACTATCGAAGGTTCGCTGCGTGTAGAGGTGTTAAAATCTACTTGCTTCACTCGCCCTTTTTGCCATTTGATTTGCAATTCAAGTAGGGGGATGTGCATCGTATTAAGCTTTGATCAGTGAGAAGTTGCAATTTCCCCAGTATTGCAGTGAATGATGCTGATTCAAACGATTTCTTTCTTACTACCGTTGCCTCTATTTGTCGTATCCATTTTCGTTTCGGTCGCATTCAGTTTTCATTTTCGTCTCACAACTAACGACTCACTGTGATATTGTGAGTGGTCAGAATAAAACACTTCAACATGATGATAAAATGTTTTTCTAGAATATCTTGATCTACAGACATTTCCTTCCATTACTTGAGCATGTTGAAATATATGGATTATCTTTAAGATTCTTTGGCGCCATCAAAATACAGCCTACACACATAAGCATAATTCCTTTTGACCGAACAATCATGACAGCTGCTCACAGTGCAGCGAAAACACCACAATCAAAGGAAACGTTTCCTACGACGAATATCACGCACATATTGATGCACACAAGCTTTTTTTATCAGTCCAGACGGATGGTAAACTTTGTTTACGTTCTCAATTATATGCGTCGTCGAGGGAATTTCTTTAAATTCCGTGAATTACACTGTTCGACAAAAAAATTTTTTTGGCTGGATCAGGGACGCGGTTATATGGGTCTTGAAGTGCAAGAAAAGTGTAGAAAGAGGCCGTTTTCAAATGATTTGCAGCACCCCTGGATTAGTTTTTGACAAAGTTTGAAAATTTTGCATTTTTCATCAAAAAAAGTGTAATAAGCAAAATATCAATATATTTTCAAATTCAATTATTCAACCATTGAATTAGTCAAATCAATATTGTTTAGCCCTAGATCGCTTCAGGGAAACGTGCACCATTTCAGAAGAATATTGGCATCATTTTTATATATGAATTTGGAATGTTAACGATCATCAAACAAGCACATGAGGATGTGCACCATATAAATACTACTTATTCTTCTATTCCACACATCTGGTTCATTATATAATAATTATTATAGGTTCAAGAAGACGCTTGATTAGGATTTAATTTTTTGCTCCATTTTATAAAGCAATGAGCAATGTAGTCCAGTAACATTTGATTTCAACAAGGATACAACCAAAAATCGCATGGAAGTTCACGTTACAACTCGTTTATTCATACTAATTACATCAAACTCGCAGAACACATTGGATATACTCGTCAGATTGATGAGTTTCCTCGCATAAAACACTTCTTTTCTGAGTTAATTTGTACATTTTGTTTCGTCCCGTACACTCGTACTAAGTAAGTCGAATCAATCCGTAGCAGCTGTCAGATCAACATTTGTTATCATAAGTTAAGTCGCATAAGATCACAGGTTAGTTCGGTAGAAAATTTATACACTCGCATTGTATGCTACTATTCATCACATAATTTATGCACGTATATCGCCTCCACTTTTGTACGTAGAAGGCCTTTTCGCGACATCTTATAAGTGAAATTTTGCACATATAAAGCCTCCAGGTGATTTCGTTATACGTACATTTTGGTTGTCTGGGATGTGATGTGATGCGAATATATGGGCTGGTTGGTCTAATAAACTCTCAGCAGAGATACAAAATTTATATAGGTTGGACACTGACATGTAAGTGGTCTTTCATGCGCTAGTCGGTTTATCAGGAGACGATGTCTGTAAAAAATGTGATAACATTGTTATTTGCAATTTCTAAATATATCGATAGGTACTCATTAATAATTGTTTACTTATCGTGACATTCATTTTCCTCGGAATATCCCTAGGAAAATTACCGAATAACATAAAATAGCAACAAATAATTTAGTAATCATCATTATCACATTTTTTGCGAAAGCCGCTCAGGCAGGCATGAGCTCTTTTTGATTCAGTCTGTGCACAATACTAATCATTTGTGATAATTGATTTAGTGGTAACATGCCTGCTTCTTACTTGTAAGATAAAACAATTTCTGGTTAAATCATTTCCGATATTTTTTTATTTTTCGGTTCTAAATTCCACATGTTTTTTTGGCAATTTTAATCAAACTTTCAGTTTTGAGATTTGGAATGAATTTCACAAATAATTGCGATATATTCAAAATGAGTAAAACACTTGTTTAAAGAAAGAAAAATAGAAATTACGTGAAGTTTCGCAAAATTGTTTATCACAAATGTATGGATAAACTGTTTCTTCACTTAATTGAAAAGCATTTTTACTCGTTTCAAGGATATGGGAATGGGGGCTCATAAATGGATACGTTTGTCCTTATATGGGAGACGAGTTTAAAATTAACCTTAATGGTCGACATCTTTATGTTTCCAATATGCTTACAACTAAACCCATTTGAAGAAAACATCCCATTGAACAAGAAACTAACGCTCCATTTGAAAGTTTGATTAAAATTGCCGAAAAATATGTAAAATGTAGAACCAACAAAAAAATCGGAAATGGTTTAACCAGAAATTGTATCATCTTACAAGTAAGAAGTAGGCATGTTACCACTAAAAGTATTGTGCACAAACTGAATCAAAAAGATCTCATGCCTGCCTGAGTGGCTGTCAAATGTTGTCACAAAAAATGTGGAAATGTTGATTACTGAATTATTGGTTGCTATTTTACGGTAGTCTGTAATTTCTAGGGATATTCTGATAACAAATGGACCTCACGATAGGTAACACCAAGGTATCTATAAGGGAGGTAAATCAATGTGTCATTTAAAGCAATCCGCCATATTGGCAAAACATTTGACAGCTGGCAAGTTTGTGTTACTCCATCAGAACAGCAAGCCTTGAGATCCTAGCAACTTTTTCCCCTCACTTTTTATTTTGTTTCGTAAACGTCATTTAACAACCAACAAGAAAACTTGATGCTTTCTATTGGTTTTATTCAATTGAAGAACCTAAATGATATTGAACCAGTTGACCCGTTAAATAAAACAAAGAAATAATAGATTACGGTGACAACATGATAATTGCGCTGGAAAAAGTGGCTAGAAAGTCACATTCGACATTCTTCCAGCTGTCCCTTTGTCATTCATACCGCTAAATAGGACGTAAAGGAAGTAAGGATCTTTTATCAACCCCTTGCTTTTAAAGAAAATGTAGTGATGGAAATCCCTTTCACACAATTCTGATAACTTCAAATTTCTTTCCGATCATATTTTTTTATTTGTAAACAATAAACACAATTCATGACTATCACTAGAATTTCACGGACGTACCACAATCCTACATGATATCAAAGCGTTATGCAAAAGTATCTGAAATTGATGAATTCACTTAGTTTTGTGTAGTACATAATGAACTCCATAATTGAAACTGTCCTCGAGACCAAAAGGAAGGCACCACGGTCTTGAGTTGTGCTACGCAATTGTCTGTATCACCATCACTTTAGGATTTCGTTTTATTTCGAATATTTTCTCCCATTGTGGAACAACAGCATCCTGAAACACAACAACTGATAATAAAGACCCAATCTAAAAATATGTAAATTTATTTTGTACCTGTATCCTGAAAGTGTCGTTTGTATCAGCAGAAAATTTTCCTTTTCATTTTTCAATCCGTAATAATAAACATTACGGCCCCATGGATACGATAGCAACCATTGGAGGGGAAAAATGCATCAACAAACTGGCCAGCTCGCCGACTCGCCAGCCGTCGTTTTGCTCCCCTCGCTGTTCAGCACTTCCCGCATCCACTGACTGCTTAGATTGCTGTACCTTTCTTTAATATACCTTGGGTAACACTGCGGAACACGTTTTTGTCTCCAGCATCAAAATACTTCTATTTACTCAATTAAGGATTGCTGAATCCATTGCCGTTTACAGAAATATCATAACACGTCTAGTTTTTGAGATATTGGTTGTCGAAAATGTAAAAAAGAGTTCTGTTTGATCTTTCGACCTTGACACTTGCTTTTGCCGGGGCGAGTGACGAGGGCAGGATCAAACATGTCGCGCGTCGGTCTCGTAAGTGAAAAAGTGGCGTGATCGGTGAGTTCGGTTGAAGAAAGTGAGAAAGTGCTGCGATCGGTTAGTTCTGTTTGATCTTTCGACCTTGACACTTGCTTTTGCCGGGGCGAGCGACGAGGGCAGGATCAAACATGTCGCGCGTCGGTCTCGTAAGTGAAAAAGTGGCGTGATCGGTGAGTTCGGTTGAAGAAAGTGAAAAAGTGCCGCGATCGGTTAGTTCTGTTTGATCTTTCGACCTTGACACTTGCTTTTGCCGGGGCGAGCGACGAGGGCAGGATCAAACATGTCGCGCGTCGGTCTCGTAAGTGAAAAAGTGCCGCGATCGGTTAGTTCTGTTTGATCTTTCGACCTTGACACTTGCTTTTCCCGGGGCAAGCGACGAGGGCAGGATCAAACATGTCGCGCGTCGGTCTCGTAAGTGAAAAAGTGGCGTGATCGGTGAGTTCGGTTGGAGTAACTGAAAAAGTGCCGCGATCGGTTAGTTCTGTTTGATCCTTCGACCTTGACGCTTGCTCCTGGGCAGTGCGTCAAGAAAGCCCGAACAGTTTTTTTTATTCTTTTTGGGTCGCGCGCTTATTTTTTTTCCTGAGTGCTTTTTTATAGCCGAGCAAACGAGTGAAGCCGAAAGTGGATTGTGGCTGCTCAGTCAAGGATAACGGATCAATTGGTGAGCTCGTTTCATGCTACTATTTCTAATCTATAAAATATATGATTTATCAACAAACTATGGATGGTTCGTCACTGTGAGTGTCGACACAAACTCTGATTCATGATTTATTTATGTTTAACATTTTTTTTTTTCAGAACACCTTTTATATACCTTTATTTTTGTAATTAAAAAAAACTTTGAATGGTTCGACACTACAAGTGTAGACTTGCGAAAGGTTCACTTTATTCAACAAACTTTGGATGGTTCGCCACTGTAAGTGTCGGCATAATAATAAGAGTGTTCTATGATGTCCCAACCAATCGAGTTTTTTGTTTCTTTTCAAATGAGTAAAATATAATAACACATGCTTTCGTCCTGACAGCTGTAGGAATGTTACATTTAGGTATTTGTTCAACAAACTTTGAATGGTTCGTCACCTCAAGTGTCGGCATTATTTTCCTCTACATAGAAATTGTTCATATCAAATGAAAATATTATATTTACGTATAAGTATGTATATATCTCACAAATCATTGTTTATCATGGTCTAATCGCTTATCAAAGTGAATCCTATGACCCAACGATCCTCCCCATTAACAAACATCCCTCCCAGTAGCCTTTGTGGAGATGCAGAGGCAAACACGGTCTCCAAAAAGCAAAGGTTACACACTAACATTCCTTCCCCCAATCCCACCTGACTGCAAGGACGTGGCCGGCGCCGTTATTGACCCTGTATAAATAGAGGCACTGAATTATGCACACTGAAGAAGATTATGGCCAATCCCAGCCGAACTTCTAGTTGATTCTTTGTGCATTTTCACTGACTTCGGTCAATCACGGAATAGAAACCATTGATATGTGTAGTCAGTCTAAGCTAAGCTAAGCTAAGCTATTGGTTGTCGAAAATGTAAAAAATGACTATTTCAGCCAACTTGCATGCAAGTTTGCCAGCTTGTAAGGCAATTTATTTGCTTAATTTGCCACAGAATTCAAACTTTATGTGTATAACAATACTTATCATCAAAGTTTATAATATTTTTGATGTGGGAAAGTTATTTTTTGATGGTTTAGAAAAGTATTGCATTTTGCCATATAAGAGAAACGAAGAATTTTGTATGGAGACTGCAAGCATGTTGAAAAAGATCGGTTCAATCTAAATTTAATCGTGAAATTTAAACCAAAATATATCTAAAACGAAAGTTTAAGTCCTCTATTGCCTGCTTGGTGGATAAGATCACAAAAAAGTTTGATAAAATATGCTTCAAATTTTAGGTAAACATCAACTAAACCAATGTTTTATACAACTTAGGCGACCTGTAGCTAAAAATTGTGACGTGCTGGGAAATTTCTGAGAACGGCATCAGATTCAGCAACCCCAAATCTACTAGAGACACATAATTTGATCCTTGAGACACGCAAAACTGTCATTTTTGTTGCGCTGTGTAATCTATTCTTAATGAGTACCTTTAAAAATCTTTGGAAATCGCAAATAACATTATTATGACATTTTTCACAGACTTCGCCATCGGCTCCTGATAAACCGACTATCTCATGTAAGACCACTTACATGTCAGTGTCCAATCTAATTTTGTATTACTGCCAAGAGTTTATTAGACCAATCAGCTCATATAAACATAACAGACACATCAATTTTCCGTATTCGTATCCTTGTTGAAATCAAATGTTACTGGATTACATTGCTCATTGCTTTATAAAATGGAGCAAAAAATTTAATCCTAATCAAGCGTCTTCTTGAACCTATAATAATTATTATATAATGAACCAGATGTGTGGAATATAAAAATAAGTAGTATTTATATGGTACACATCCTCATATGCTTGTTTAATGATCGTTAACATTCCAAATTCATATACAAAAATGATGCCAATATTCTTCTGAAATGGTGCACGTTTCCCTGAAGCGATCTAGGGCTAAACAATATTGATTTGACTAATTCAATGGTTGAATAATTGAATTTGAAAATATATTGATATTTTGCTTATTACGCTTTTTTTGATGAAAAATGCAAAATTTTCAAACTTTGTCAAAAACTAATCCAGGGGTGCTGCAAATCATTTGAAAACGGCCTCTTTCTACACTTTTCTTGCACTTCAAGACCCATATAACCGCGTCCCTGATCCAGCCAAAAAAAATTTTTTGTCGAACAGTGTTATAGATGTTTTACGGTGTGAAAAAGTACGAAGATTTTCCGTAGTGTAAAAAAGTACCCAGTCACACAGGGGGCGGAAAGAAATGTGAATCGTAATGTGGCGTAGGTAGCTCAATGGTCGCTAATCAGATTTCGTTCGGTACGTCTTAGTCCATGCGATTTCGGTGAGAAAGTGCAAATTGGATAATTGAACTGAAGTTATTTATCGAAATACAGTAGTTTTATAGAATTGTTCATGTACCAGTGGACGAATCTATGCTGCAGGCTAGTTTGAATTCCGCCGTAGTGGAATATTTTAAGTTTGATATGACGAATAATAGCGCTTATGACGAAGTTGATCCAAATCCTAATTGATTGTTTATCGTTCCTAATTGTTTGCATTTTCATCCTATTACTCAAATCTAATTCCAACGTCCATTATGCCAAATCAATCCACAACAATGTAACTAATTTACAGCACATCAACTCTTCGTGCCCATAAAGCCATCTCATCTCATCCTGTCGCCAAGTCGTGACCGATTCTTCAACTACCGCTACTCATTGGGCACGATGTAAACGAAAGGGTCGTGACCCGATTATCCAATGAGCGACGCGCGCCAGCATTTGATCATCCCTCTTGTCATCCAATCACGGTTCGCCTTCCCATTCCTCTCCTCCGAAGCGTCGTGTGAAAAATGTGCGAAAAGTGCAACACCAATTGAGCGTGATCCTTACGATCTCGCAGCATTTCCAGCAGGTTGTCGTTGTCGAGCAGTTCCAGCTCATAACGAAAATGATAAACTGACGCTTTCCATTTAAACGAAACTTGCTATATGTCTGAGCAGCTATACGATATGACATGTTCCTTAGCCTTCCTTAGCCGAGTGGTTAGAGTCCGCGGCTACAAAGCAAAGCCATGCTGAAGGTGTCTGGGTTCGATTCCCGGTAGGTCCAGGATCTTTTCGTAATGGAAATTTCCTTGACTTCCCTGGGCATATAGTATAATCGTACCTGCCACACGATATACGAATGCGAAAATGGCAACTTTGGCAAAGAAAGCTCTCAGTTAATAACTGTGGAAGTGTCATAAGAACACTAAGCTGAGAAGCAGGCTCTGTCCCAGTGAGGACGTAATGCCAAGAAGAAGAAGAAGAAGATGTTCCTTTTTTGTAAAATTTCCTAGACTACGTTTGGAAAAAGATCTATCAAATAAGATGATTTTGTAATTTGAAAATTTGTAACCGTTTCGGTACGGACATTTAGGTTTTTGATTTTTTTCAAAAGTTGTAAATTTTGTTTCCACATGGTAGCTTAACGTTTTTTTAACACTATACTTCGTTCACGCGATTTCCGTTTTGAGCTGGAAATGATCCGTTGTCGTCCCTCGACGACGGTCACATAATCAATTTTCCGTCCCATCACCACCAGCCGCAATCGGCAATTTCGCTGCCGATGTCTGTAGGTAATTTAGGTGTAATTTTTCATTCGCGGAAGCTTTGGCTTCGTGAGCAGCGATGGAGATCCACCTGCTTGTTCCTTCCAAGAGAACGGTTATGGATGATATGATGATAAGTGTAGGTAAGTGTGTGACGAGGTGACGCGGTGATGGCATAAGCGCGTGAAAAATTAATTAGGAAAACAAATTGGGTGAAAGGAATTATGTGCCGCGAAAGTGTGATATTTTGCGACGAGTCGTTTATCGTTTGGAAAATGGGGAAGGTCATATCGTGCTTATCCAGCTAGGAACTCCAACAAACATGGATTGACCTATACTTTATTGGGATTAGCCTTTCCAAGTGCTCGTTAACAAATTTTCCTTTCGACCATATGTCATTTCGACCTTCTGTCATTTCAACCTTTTGTCATTTGGACCTTCTAGCATTCCGATCTTCTGTCCTTTCAACCTTGTTTTTTCGACCTTCTGTTTTGTCGACCATCTGTCCTTTCTACCTTATTTTTTTGACCATTTGTCCTTCCGATCTTCTGTCATGTCGACCTTCTGCCCTTTTACCCTTCTGTTTTATCTTCTGTCGTATAAACCTTCTGTCTTTTCGAACTTCTGTCATTTCAACCTTCTGTCTTTTCGAGCGTCTATCCTTTCGATCTTCTGTACTTTCGACCTAGTTTTTTGGACCTTCTGTCTTTTCTACCTGGTTTGTTCGACCTTCTGTCCTTGACGCCTTGCGTCCTTTCAACCTCCAGTCGTTTTGTTCTTTCGACCTTCACACTCAGTTGAGCTCGGCTTATTTCCATTCTTTTACCGAGAACCGCACATTGTTGTTTGAGGAGGGGGACTTTAACCCGAATGTCATTCATCCCTCCGAGAGATTCGCACAGCCGAGAGGTTGTAACCCGGCAGCCTTACGAGTTTCCCGGATGTAAGTTAAAGTGGCTTATGCGCCACTCCGATTGGAGACCACTAACCGTTTTTGGAGGTTGCCCGACCTTTTGAGACCCTTCAGGGGAGGGTTAAAGATTTTCCCAAAGTTATTGGGCGGGAAACGAGTTGGCTGACCTAGGGAAACAAGATGCCTCACGACTGTGAAGTCGTGCGAATCAGAAAATTTGTGTGCGAAAAAGCGAACTCTGCCGGTAACTAGACAATTGTCGCGAGGGGTATCATCACGGGCAGACTTCACCAGTAAACACTTCGAACAAGCCACGTTCGATGAGAGAAAAATCCTTGGTTGGATTCAGGACCAACCTTCCCAGAAAATACTCCAAAAGAGACTACAAAAAAAAAAAAACGACCGAAGTGTGAAAATACTTCTACATTTACCGCTTCAGATTTCTCTCATACGAACTGCTGTTCAAAAACTGTTGATCTATCGTGTAACCCAAACTCCCATTTATTCAACTAATTCAACTTTTCATTTCAACATTTGTATTTACAATTCTTCTTTATTGACATCGAGTTCATTTGCTTATAGGCCTATCTATCTACTATTCATTCTAGTTCATTCCCTCTTTCGCTAGCTAACTATAAATCTAATATCGTGCGGTATTCTTGTGCGGTGCGGTGTTCATTTCGATGAGCGACTCAAATTCAAAACTTAAAGCCTGCTACCGGCGCTCACGCGCGGCCAAACGGTACGGCTATTTGCAGCGGCCACACTAGCTGATTTGGCTAAGGCTAGGGGCAAATCTCACCATGCGCATGGGAATCAAAAAGCATGCATGCTACTTACGATTTGGACGCTGTCTACTGTCGTGGGGGCATCTGCGGTTTGCTGACTCGAACTATTAGTACCACGTGTACTACACGCGGTCTCCTCTCCGGTGCTCGACTCTGGATGCTACTTGCTCGCTCGCTCGCTCGATGATAGTCTTGCCTGCCGTTCTCAACGGCGCATCCCACGCAGATTTGTGGTCTTCAACGACGGGGTACGGCCGTCTCACCAACGATCGACACTGACGGTGGTCTAGTGGATAGGGTCCTCGCCTCTCACGTTGGTGGTCACCGGATCGAATCCGGTCGGGGAACTTTTTTCCTTCACTGTTTCTCACTCGGACGTAACGTCGTCGGAGCTGAGAACCTCGCCGGTAGAAACCGGCCTCGTTGCTTGGCGCCCTGCCAAGGGCGCGGGAGTAACGTACGCTGCCCTCTCCGGCCACGTGTACCGCCGGGACTTCCTTCGCAGCAGGAAAGCGGGGTCAAAAACGGTCTCTAACGATATGGGGGTGGTGCGACGGGCTCGCAACGTGCCACAAATCTAATTAAAAAAAGGTTGATGGCGGGTGTTGAACACTGTACACTGCACCATTATGCACAAAGGTCTTACCGCTTAATCCGCAAGTCTACACTCGCACTTAAACCGCAATAAACGCACTACTACGCACTTTCTGCTAGCAAATCTACCTAATCTATTCGAGGGAAACGAAAGAAAATCTAATTAAGTAAACTCAAAGCACTTTCACACTTTTTCTAAGTTCACCTTTTCGAACACACCACGGCGCGATAACTAATTCGGACCGTTCTCGCCTCTTCCGCGGACCTGAACGAAGTGAACGAGCTAAGTCTGAAGATCCTCAGATAAGGCGCGAGATGTGAAGGTCTTCGTCACCGGATATTACGCGAAATTAACGAAGTTAATTTCGCGAAGGTCAAGACTTCGCTTTCACGCACACCAACGTTCCAAATTCCTCGGGTGAAAGCATCCCCTTTCCCCAAGATAGATCCTCCAAATCGCTGCCCTCCCGAAGATTATGAATAGGAAAGGCCGGGTCAACGATTCTTCAATACGATCTCGACAGGTCGATGTCCGAGGATCGTCACATGGTCGCTTCAACAAAGTTCGTATGGCTGCTGAGGTTTGGCGCCAGAAGGCTAGTTGGAACTCATTTAGTTTATGGACTGCGGTGTGGAGTAAGTGAGCTCAGTGAGTTCATTGAGTTCTATGCTAATATTCACTCAAACTGAGCGGTCGATTTCAAGGGGTAGTTCAATGGTGAAGTTCATTACATTTACTACTGATATTTATTTACAAATTATAATTACAAAATCATGGTACTGCTACATCATTCCTTACTAAATTTTCGAAAATTTGATTGAGAATCGAAAACGGAATTTCGAAGATCAATCAAATTTTCGAAGGTCATTCGATTGATTTTGTATTCACTTTTAAATCCTGGGGTCATATGGTTTCATCGCCTTAACAGACTCTCCCTCAATTTACAGCGCATGATCAACCAATCACGTCTGCTACTGACCATCAGCGTTTTTTTCAACTCCGGTCTCCAGCAGGAATTAATTAGTAAATGAAAAAACAATCAGACCTTATAAACTATTTATATACAAAGCAACAAAGAAAAAAAAAATTAACAGCAAAAAAATGTCTATGTACAAAAATGACTGGCTATGGAGTTTTGATCTTGATCAGGCAAATAAACGTGAAAAAATAAACTGTCATTCAGATTGTTGGCAACGCATTCTTACATATAAAAATTCTTGAAAACAAATTTCAAATTATAGTGATAAATAGAAAAAAAGAACTACAACACAAACAAAAAATGTACTTAAAAAGAAGTCTGCACCAACCTCAGTATATCAACTAAGCAACGGGTGAGAATTCTCGGTAAACTATCACCGTAGTGAAAAAATAAACTGACGAAGAATATCCAAATCCAACCTCAGGATCTTCCCGAGAATTGCGGATCTGAGAGTCTCCATCTTAAATGTGGGGGTCTGCTTCGACTCACAGATAATCACCCAGAAATTAATCCGGAAACTTCTATCCATGCAGCCGAAACTCAAAGAACGTAAATATCCGAACATTTCTGACCGTCAGTGTGAACACCGATAACGAAATTGTTCTTCAAATACACAGCACAAAATTTTCCATTCGAACACCCCTTGCATACGCGAAACATTCATCCACCCATTCATTTCGTTCATTCATAGTCACTCACTCTTGCCAACATCATGAACCCTATGCGAGAACCAAAACAAAGTTTGACAGTTCGTCGCGGAAAACTAAACACGTCGCGGAATCGGAATTGTAAAAAAGTAGTGAAAACGGTCGGAAAACAGTGAAAATTGATGGAAAAGGTGTTTTAGTGCTGTGCCAGAACCAGAGGGAAGTGATAATTTGTCGTTCGATTGATGGTGTTGAGTTTGAAGAGAGCTTTTTGTGTGTTTTTGTTTTGTTCGCAGCTGCCGCAACCTACGGGCGGTGCAGTCGCCGTCTGGGAGGTGTTGCTGAGGATTCCAACAAGAATTGCTGTGACGGAAAGTATCTGACGGGGATTGGAATGCAATTGGACGTGAATTGCTCAGAAATGGAATGAGCGCGACCCCATACCGGCTCCGGAAATTCCATCGAATTGCACGGGAAGGAAAACTGCTCTGATGGACGGAAAGGTAAACAAAGATGGAGATGGAAGGATGGACGGATAGGACTAAAAATAAACCAGTAAACTATATGGATCGGTAAAGAAGGACTGTAATTGGACTGGATCGTGTGGGCTGCAAAGGAGATTATCGACAATGCCAGGAAAAGGATCTTTAAAATCGAAAACGAGTTCAACTATTTGAGGAGCCTGCCAACTGAAGGAAAAAAGGTAAATTATTGTTCTAATTTTCAAAATTCACTTTACCTTGCAAATTATTAATGCCACCTTTCGACTTTTAGGTACTAAACAAATCGAAGGACAGATGGAAGGAAGAAAAAATACGTAGGATACTAAGAATTCATTCGAAAAAGGAAACAAATGGGAAAAATTCATGGAAAATCGTGAGTAATTTCAATTTTTCAATACTAACCTAATCTAAGTACTAATCTAGTTATAATTCAGGACGAAGTGTAGGACTTATTACTAACTATTTAACCTATTCAACTATTTACAAAGATATTTACAAGGGATTCGTCATAGAATGAATCACTTCACGTCCTATTCCATCAAACAAAATTGCGTCTACCCGTAGTTGGTGTTTTTAGGGGACTTCTCCTCATTGTCACTCAATAGAGATTGTACATAGCTTGATCAATTTTGAAAAAAGTTGTCGATTTTGAAGATTCTACTCAAGTACTCTTGGGTAGGTCGTTATGTTAGCCGCTTGCTCTTCCCTTCTAGTACTTCACTACTTTATTTTAAGAAATCATTACCGGTACTCGCTTTATGCAGTCGTGGCGATCCATTACTTTGGACAGGTCATCGTCCGGCTCATTCTTTGCTTTGTGAAGTGAGATGTTGATGACGGGTTTCATCACAAGCAAACAAGGTTTTGCTAGCAAGCTGACCCTTCCATTTTCCCTGGTCGAATTCGACTTTTTATCGAATAAATGTTTACTCCGTAGGTATTTTATTTGGATTTCGTACTCATCGTAATCATTGTTGCTCATAAAGAGGCACATAGCTTTAAATTAGTTTAATTAGTTTGGATGAGACGATGCATTTAGCTTTTTGAGCTGATCTGCATAGAAAACCCCAATCCGTTTCCCTGCATTGTCTTCTAGTTCGTAGGTGTGGGAACCCAGTACTTTCCTAATCACGCAAGGTTCAAATTTAGGGGCTAGTTTCTTACAGAAACCTTTGCCCTTATCAGAAAGGTCAAAAGTTTTCTTGAGGACTCTTTCCCCAGCAACATAACGTGGACAGCCAGCATTCGAACGAAGGTTGTAGCTCTTTTCATGTCTTCGATATGCTGCCGATAGGTTCGCCTTTACTTCCTCAAACAGTTTTTTCCTTGAAGCAGATATTTCTGTCTCATCCATTGTGCTCGCTTGTGTTACGTCTCTCATTTGAGAGTATTCTCTTCCGTCGGAAACTTGATTTCGTCCGAATACGACGAAATAAGGACTATATTTGGTAGAGCCATGGACCGCCGTACGGATAGCATTCGCAATCGCTTGGATGTCGTCGGCCCAATGCTTATGTTCTTTCTTAAGGGTCGCTCTGATTGCCGTTGTTATAACTCTATTCACCCGTTCCGTGTTATTTACTTGCGGATGGTACGCGGGGGTTAACCAATGGTTAACATTGTATTCCTGCAGTAGGGTTTTAAACGCTTTCGATACAAATTGAGTACCATTGTCCGTTAGTATGATCTCAGGGACTCCAAATAATCTGAATATCATATTCTCAACGAAATCGACTAATGGTTCCGCTTTGGCCTCTCGAAAAGGCTGGACCAGTACAAACTTACTGAAAACGTCTGTCGCAACCAATAAGCATGTGCTTTGCTTCTTTCCTGACGCTGGTAGTGGTCCGATGAAGTCCAGTGTGACAAACTGCCAGGGATATTCCACTGGTTTCTGCGAACCCATAGGAGGAGTTACATTTCTATTCCCTGATTTGCTCGTCTGACATGTTAGGCATTCCCTGCAAACCTTTCGTATTTGTTGAGCCATTCTTGGCCAAAAGAATCGCTCTTTAACCGCAGCAAGAGTTTTCTCGAACCCGAAGTGGGCCTTCTCATGTTCTTGTTGAACGATAGATGCTCTTTCCGTTTCTATGGGAAAACGTTTCCATAGAAATCTTGGGTCTTTCTGGCGGCTTGAACCCTTGACGTATTTCCAAATCTGTCCATCTATCACGCGATATTCTCCGTGCTTGATGGGGTCTGCCAAAATATTTGCTGCAAGTTCTTCGTAATCTGGGTCGGGTCGGACTACCATTACTGTGTCAATGGACCTTGAAAGACAGTCCGCCGTTATATTATTTTTACCTTTACGATATTCGAGTTCAATATCATAAGATTGAATTCGGAGCGCCCAGCGTAGCAGCTTCGAATTTCCCGATTCCGCTCCTATTTTAAATAACCACAACAAGCTTCTTGCATCTGTTATGACTTTAAATCTTGTCCCTTCCACATAATGTCGGAAGTTATCGATGGCTAACAGAACGCCTAAGCATTCCTTCTCCACGGCCGAGTATTTCCTTTGAGTGGAACTAAGCTTTTTGCTGAAGTACCCTACTACCCTGGTCTCCCCACCCTGATTCTGAACTAAGGCGGCACCCACAGCGTTTTCCGAGGCGTCCGATTCAATTACGAATGGTTGTGTGAAATCTGGATTCGCCAAGATGGGTGCTGAAGTCAGTACAGATTTTAATTCATTAAAAGATGCCTCTGCCGCTTCCGTCCACGTAAACTTTTTCTTCTCTTTTTTGAGCAGATCAGTTATTGCTGCTGTGATTCTGCTGTAATCTTTAATGAATCTCTGGTAGAATCCAGCAAGACCCATTAGTCTTCTAATGTCCTTAACAGACTTTGGTCGGGCATAGTCTAAAATTGGCTGAATTCTCGATTGATCGATGGAAACCCCTCTCTCCGTCAAGAGGTAACCCAGATACATAACCTTCTTTCTACAGAATCGTGATTTCTCTAGAGAGATGGTTAGTTTGGCTCTTCTAAGTCGTTCAGCAACTATGGCAAGTAAACGGAGGTGTTCTTCAAGAGTTTCTGTAGCGATCACGATATCATCGAGATACACGAAAACAAAAGGTTGTAAATCAAACCCAATAACCTTGTTCATTAAACGGCACATCGTGAATGGCGCGTTTGTGAGTCCAAATGGACACACTTTAAAACGAAAAAGACCTTTTGATGTACGGAACGCTGTGTAGTTCCTACAGTCTTTTTTCAATGGTATTTGAAAATACGCATCTTTTAGGTCAATGATTGAATAAAATTTCGCATGACCTAGCCTGTGAAAAATATCTTGCATATTTTGCATGGGATACGCATCTTTCACCGTCATCGCATTTATGCGTCTCGAGTCTAGACAAACTCTAATTTTTCCATTGGACTTCCGCACTGGTACAAGAGGATTTGTCCATTCGCTGTAACATTCCTCAATTGCGTCCAGTTCCTTAAAGCGTTCAATTTCAGCGTCGATTTCCTTTTGAATGAAAGGGGAACATTTGTAAACCGGATGGTTCCTTGGCTTTGCGTCTTCTTTAAGGATGATTTCATGTTGAATGAGATCAGTCCGCCCTAGCTTTCCGGGTGCAGTAAAATCAAACAATTTAATCGTTTCAATAAGCTTTCGTCTGTCGTTTTCCGACAATTCATGCTCTGTTTCTATATCTTCCGGAACTGGTTCCGGAGGTACGTCGAAAGCTGGAATATCTAGAGTGTCGTCTGGTTCATTTTCTTCCACCTTCGGTAGATGTGCTGTAGGTTCGATATTGAACACAATGTGGGATCCGTCAGATGCCTGTAATGTTTCAATCTTCTCTGGACCATTCCCGACATCGATCATGGGTTGAATGCCAAAGCTTTCCCAGAAGTCAGCTCCTAGAATGAGCGATCTTGATATTTGGGGAACTATAATAGTTGGTACTACTTTAGTTATCTCCTTATATGTAAAAGGAATATTGAGATAGCCCAAGCACCTATATTCTGTTCCATCAGCAGTGCTGACTCGAACTGCAGCTGGAAGAATTTTCAACCCATATTGTTCTGCCAAATTCTGTGAATTAATTACGCTAATGCCGGCTCCTGAGTCCAGTAGCGCGTCTATCTCAGTTTCGAAAACTTTTACTCGAATGTGTGGGCATTTTGTTACACTGACCCTTATATGGTGTATTCTCCTTAGAGGGTCAAAATCTGCTGACATGGTCGTCGGTTTGGGAATCTGCTTATAATGAGGGGTGGTTCGATCCCCGCTACCACCTCCCTTGTTTAGTTTCCCTGACTAGAAGAAGGACGATTCATCGCCGAGCATCGCTCACAGCAACGAACCGTGCGTCCCAAATTCCCACAGCCGTAGCAAAAGATCACTTTTGGTCTTCTACATTCTCTCCAGTTGTGGCCCTGTTGTTGGCAATTCCAACAAGATCGTTGTGTTGATGGTTCCGTGTTATCCGCCCCTGGTTGATTTGAATCCCGGGTTTGTTGAAATTGATTTTGTAATGGTGCAGGCCGGTTCTGCTTGATCTGACGTGGCTTCATACTATTGACCATAGCGGATTCGTCACTGTTGTAATCCGACTCCTCCGCTTGAACTGCATTTATTGTCCGCCTTGGTTCACCCAACTGATGTAAAGTCGGATCTACTGCGTCAATTCGATGGTTTAGTTTTACCAGTTGTTGAAGGTCCTGAACGTCGACTATCGATATCTTTGACCGATAATGTTGACGCATATTATCCCATATGACTTCAAACTTCCTTGTATTCGATAAGGGTTTCGAAAGCATACGGTTCAACTTCTCTATCTCAGTTACGAATGCAATGAAGGATTCGCCACGCAACTGTTTCCTATCATGGATTTTTTGTCTAATTCCCTGATCTTGGTTTGGGTTTCCAAAGCGATACTTAATTAGTCTCTCAAATGTCTGCCAGTCCTCCAGCTCGTCAACGAAGGTAAAAAACCAATCGGACGCTGGACCTTCTAGAAGAAGATGTATGTCCCTCAAGAGTTGGTGGTCGGAAATGCCTTCCCGTTCTGCGATTTTCTTCAGTTTGTATAGAAAATTCTCAACGGTGACCGACCTTGAGTCCCCCGAAAATCTCAACTTCCATTTTTCTACTCGGTTTATATGGTCTCTAACTCCGTCGTCTCGCCTGCGTTTATGACGATAACTTCTCCACCCAGTACTTCTTCTCCCTCCTAAACTCGATTCAGTGCTACGTTCTTCCTCAGAATCGTAAGGATCCTGAAATCTTTGTCTATTTCCAAATACTCGTTGCTGGTCGCGAGCTACAGCATAATGTCTTCTACTCTTGAGTACATTTTTCGGATCCTCGTCTCCGCTCGAATCGGAATGAGGCCGTGTGAACAAACCTGAATTGCGTGAATTACCTATCGAGGGTCGAACTCTCTGTCCCCTCTCCTGTTGCATGTCCTGCGACTCTCGCTCCAACAAGAGCTTTGTTACGCTCTGAAGCATTCGTTCTAGATGATCTATCTTTTGTTGCATTGCGTTCTGGACTTCTCCAGCCTTTTCAATATTCGCGAATTTATTTGCATTTGCGTCTCCAGGCGTAAACCCTTGGGCTTTTGGCGTGGTACCCGTATATTTTGGTGTAACCTGCGGAGTACCAATAGGTTGGTCCTGATTTACTACCATCTGTTCAAAGGAAGTTTTACCCATGGCGATTGGAAGAGCTTGAGCTAAATCAACCTTGTCAGCCTCGTTCGATCTGCTGTTCATTTGCTGTTCAACCGGTGAAACCGGTGGTTCTATTTTAAACTCCTTCATACAACCTTCAATTCGACGAATCAAGTTTCTTTTTAATTTATTTTCCTCTGGTTGTTCTGAAAGGCAACGTTTTGCGCGATAATAGTAATGAAGTAAGCGAGAAATGTATCGCTGTTCTATACCTCGTTTTAGTGCATTCATCAAATCTGATACACGACCGTCAACATAATCATATTCCTCAGTAATAT
Source organism: Aedes aegypti (assembly GCF_002204515.2). Lineage (NCBI taxonomy): Eukaryota > Metazoa > Arthropoda > Insecta > Diptera > Culicidae > Aedes > Aedes aegypti. The sequence goes on from NC_035107.1 coordinate 44,783,801, forward strand.
TGTATGGCGACGGATAATTTTTCATATTCTTTATATCGGACTTAAATAGAGTCCTTAGATGTCTTTGCTTGCTTGCCAGATCAAGATTACTATTTTCCTCACCTAATTCACCACGAATAAGAAGTTCATAGTCAACCTCTTCTTGGTTCAAATGTTCAGCGTAGGGTAGCTTTTCCATTTTAAATGATTAGCTGGCTATTATGCTTTGTGTATAAGTTTCTACTAATACTTTTATGGTAAGAAACGATGTACCAAATGTTCAATACAAATTCAATCAGTTCAATATTTAAACAAACTAAACAAAATTACAAATTATAATAATAATTGAAGTAATGAAATATAAAGTAATACGCTTAGTAATAAAAAGGAAAAAAAAAACGAGAAAAATATACTTCCACCAAAAATTATTTATATACAATCAAAAAAAAAAATAAAAATATGTTTTGCCAATTCTGTTGGGCGCCAAATGTAACCCGGCAGCCTTACGAGTTTCCCGGATGTAAGTTAAAGTGGCTTATGCGCCACTCCGATTGGAGACCACTAACCGTTTTTGGAGGTTGCCCGACCTTTTGAGACCCTTCAGGGGAGGGTTAAAGATTTTCCCAAAGTTATTGGGCGGGAAACGAGTTGGCTGACCTAGGGAAACAAGATGCCTCACGACTGTGAAGTCGTGCGAATCAGAAAATTTGTGTGCGAAAAAGCGAACTCTGCCGGTAACTAGACAATTGTCGCGAGGGGTATCATCACGGGCAGACTTCACCAGTAAACACTTCGAACAAGCCACGTTCGATGAGAGAAAAATCCTTGGTTGGATTCAGGACCAACCTTCCCAGAAAATACTCCAAAAGAGACTACAAAAAAAAAAAAACGACCGAAGTGTGAAAATACTTCTACATTTACCGCTTCAGATTTCTCTCATACGAACTGCTGTTCAAAAACTGTTGATCTATCGTGTAACCCAAACTCCCATTTATTCAACTAATTCAACTTTTCATTTCAACATTTGTATTTACAATTCTTCTTTATTGACATCGAGTTCATTTGCTTATAGGCCTATCTATCTACTATTCATTCTAGTTCATTCCCTCTTTCGCTAGCTAACTATAAATCTAATATCGTGCGGTATTCTTGTGCGGTGCGGTGTTCATTTCGATGAGCGACTCAAATTCAAAACTTAAAGCCTGCTACCGGCGCTCACGCGCGGCCAAACGGTACGGCTATTTGCAGCGGCCACACTAGCTGATTTGGCTAAGGCTAGGGGCAAATCTCACCATGCGCATGGGAATCAAAAAGCATGCATGCTACTTACGATTTGGACGCTGTCTACTGTCGTGGGGGCATCTGCGGTTTGCTGACTCGAACTATTAGTACCACGTGTACTACACGCGGTCTCCTCTCCGGTGCTCGACTCTGGATGCTACTTGCTCGCTCGCTCGCTCGATGATAGTCTTGCCTGCCGTTCTCAACGGCGCATCCCACGCAGATTTGTGGTCTTCAACGACGGGGTACGGCCGTCTCACCAACGATCGACACTGACGGTGGTCTAGTGGATAGGGTCCTCGCCTCTCACGCTGGTGGTCACCGGATCGAATCCGGTCGGGGAACTTTTTTCCTTCACTGTTTCTCACTCGGACGTAACGTCGTCGGAGCTGAGAACCTCGCCGGTAGAAACCGGCCTCGTTGCTTGGCGCCCTGCCAAGGGCGCGGGAGTAACGTACGCTGCCCTCTCCGGCCACGTGTACCGCCGGGACTTCCTTCGCAGCAGGAAAGCGGGGTCAAAAACGGTCTCTAACGATATGGGGGTGGTGCGACGGGCTCGCAACGTGCCACAAATCTAATTAAAAAAAGGTTGATGGCGGGTGTTGAACACTGTACACTGCACCATTATGCACAAAGGTCTTACCGCTTAATCCGCAAGTCTACACTCGCACTTAAACCGCAATAAACGCACTACTACGCACTTTCTGCTAGCAAATCTACCTAATCTATTCGAGGGAAACGAAAGAAAATCTAATTAAGTAAACTCAAAGCACTTTCACACTTTTTCTAAGTTCACCTTTTCGAACACACCACGGCGCGATAACTAATTCGGACCGTTCTCGCCTCTTCCGCGGACCTGAACGAAGTGAACGAGCTAAGTCTGAAGATCCTCAGATAAGGCGCGAGATGTGAAGGTCTTCGTCACCGGATATTACGCGAAATTAACGAAGTTAATTTCGCGAAGGTCAAGACTTCGCTTTCACGCACACCAACGTTCCAAATTCCTCGGGTGAAAGCATCCCCTTTCCCCAAGATAGATCCTCCAAATCGCTGCCCTCCCGAAGATTATGAATAGGAAAGGCCGGGTCAACGATTCTTCAATACGATCTCGACAGGTCGATGTCCGAGGATCGTCACATGGTCGCTTCAACAAAGTTCGTATGGCTGCTGAGGTTTGGCGCCAGAAGGCTAGTTGGAACTCATTTAGTTTATGGACTGCGGTGTGGAGTAAGTGAGCTCAGTGAGTTCATTGAGTTCTATGCTAATATTCACTCAAACTGAGCGGTCGATTTCAAGGGGTAGTTCAATGGTGAAGTTCATTACATTTACTACTGATATTTATTTACAAATTATAATTACAAAATCATGGTACTGCTACAAGGTCAGCAACTGAATTTTAGCTGATAAGTCAGTAACGAATCAAGTTTGTTTATAGCCGCACCTTTGGGTGCCGCTGACATCAAACATCACTTTTGCTGAGAAGTGTGCAAGCGAATTTTAACCGAGATTTGCACAGCTGAGATCGGTATTCTGATTTAAGTGTGTTCTGTCCTTTCTACCTTGTTTTTTCAACCTTCTGTTCTTTATACTTTGTGTTCTTTCGACCTTCTGTCCTTCGAACTTCTGTCTCTTTGACCTTCTGTCCCTATGACCTTCCGTTTTCTACAACTTATGTTATTTAGACCTTCTGTCCTTTCGAACGACTGTCTCTTCGAACTTCTGGCATTTCAACCTTCTGTCCTTCCGATCTTCTGTCCTTTCGAACTTCTATCCTTTCGACCTTCTGCCCTTTCGACCTTTTTCTGAAAAGAATCTTGTTTAGGAATCTGAGGATTATCCTGTTCAAGGAATACTGTTCAGGATTCTGAAAAGAATACTATTCAGAATTCAAGGAGAATTCTGTCAGGATTTTGAAGAGAATGCTGTTCAGTTTTCGGAAGAAAATCCTGTTCAAGATTTCGAAGAGAGTCCTGTTCAGAATTTTAGGAGAATCCTATTCAGGATTCTGAAGAGAATCCTGTTCAAGACTCTGAAGCGAATCCTGTTCAAGAGTCGGAAGAGAATTTTGTTCAGGATTCTGAGGAGAATTCTTTACAGGATTCTGAAAAAAATCCTTTTCTGTATTTTGGAGAGAATCCTGATCATGATTCTGAAGAGAATCGAGTTCAGGATTCTGAAGAGAATCCCGTTCAGTATTCTGAATAAATTTCTGTTCAGGATTCTGAGGAGAATCTTGCTCAGGATTCTGAATAATTGTTCAGGATTCTGAGGATTCATAAGAGAATACTGTTCGAATTCTGAAAAGAATGCTGTTCAGGATTCTGAAGAGAATACTGTTTAAAATTCAAAGAGATTCTAAGGATCCTGATAACAATCTGAGAGAATTCATAAAAGAATCTTGTTTAGTATTCTGAAAAAAATACTATTCGGGATTCTGAAGAAAATCTTTTTCAGGATTTTGAAGAAAATTCTTTTCAGGTATCCGAGGATAATTCTGTTCAGGATTCTTAAGGGTATACTGTTTAGAATTCAATCAATTCCAAAGAAAGCTATGAGCTGTCCCATCAATGGTATTCTAGTCATTTGTTTTCGCATTACATAGAAAGCTCGCTGTCCACTGAAAACGCTCAGCGAGTTGACAAAATCAAGATAACGAAATTATTCCTATCAGAGGTAAATAACTGTGCAAGTGCTTATGATCACTACGTTGAAGAGCTGGTTTTGTTAAGTATGACACGTAACGCCGAAATGTATTTCCTCTCGGTTCGATACCGGCTGTTTTGCGACTTTGCTACTTTCCCATCGAGAGTCCGATAAGAAAAATCAGACTCACAAAAGATTGCTGTGGCGCTGTCGATAAGAGTAGCACATTGAAAAGAGAAAGATTAAAGCAATTTTATTGCCGTCCCTACATTTATGGATCGATGCGTTATCAGTGTAAACAGACGGTAGATAATGGCTTCGGATTGTGTTATTAGTACAGCCAAATTGGATTCTATTTTGACCACAGTGAAGTTATGTTCAAACAAATTGAATGGTGAACAATTAACGAAATTTGAAAATGTTAAGCATAGTTAATAAGAGATGGGACTTTTCGCTTACTCTCGAGGTGCACGTTCAAGCAGCTCTCAAATTGTTGATCAATAACGGCGCCGGCCAAGCCCTGGCAACACTGAAAAAAAAATTTCAAAGTTAAAATCTTTAGCTCTCATTTCGTCCAAGAAAATTGAAAATCAGTCAAACGGTTCAAAAGTTATATTTTTTTTAAATTTTTTTTGCAAAATCGCGATTAATCTGGTCACCCTATTTCGGAAATGGTCACCCTAATCAAAAAATCCAAAAACACGTGTATCCTTATTTCGGTTGAGGAACAAAATAGCAAATTTTCACGGAATTCGTGACCCACTAGATCGATTTTTCATGGAATGGCTGTATAATAAGCTTGAAACGAGCTCACCAGTTGGTAATCACGATTGATCTTGATTCCGTCGCTCATCCCAAATTAAATCGAAAGATCCAACACTATTGTTCGTAAATTTTGAAATGTTTAAAGTGCTATAAAACTTCAAGAGCAATTAGTTGGAGTACACTTTTTTTTCGGAACAATACTACCTCACTGCGCAACGGCGACACATCAAAGTACCAATAACAACTGCCCTATCTTACAGTCATTAGCCGCGCACTTCAAATTAAAAGTGTTTCGTCGTAAAACCACTTGCCCCTTAAAACACAACAAATCCTTTCTAAATGTCAAACCTTTCGGCATGGTCCCATGTTCGTGCGGGGTTTTTTTCTCCCTCCTCGCATAAATTGTCATCCATGAAAGCATTCCACTCGGATCGGATACTTACGTTTGCAACTAACCCGAACGTCAAAACACTTTTACTCCGAAAGCCCCCATTTGCATATGTCACACTGACTGCCGGGGAAGTCCTCGACTGCTTCTTAGCGCAACTTCAACTTAGCCTGACTAGCTGAAAGTATTAAAATTGTAACTTGATGTGTTATTCGTTACGGTTATAGATGCAAGATGATTAGTACTAGGAAATATCTCAATCAATCTATCCATCTAGCTCTTATTATCTCAAATCTATTTTCTTGGACGAAATGGAAGCTAAAAATTATGACTTTCCAAGAAAAATATAAAATTTCACAATTTTTTTCGTTTTTTTTTTGTGTTTTGGAAGCCTCGGGACCAAAGGGGCTATTGCTGTTCTTATTTTTTCTTAAAAGTTCAGAAAATTTTACGTTTACTGTCAAATTTTCAGCGATGTATGTTTTTTTAGTTTTTGAGATATATATTTTTGAAAATAAAACATCAGTCATTTTTTATCGGCGCACACTGCAGGTCTCAGCGCATTAGATTTTTTATAAAAAAAAAATAATAACTTTTGAACAGCTCAACCGATTTTCAATCTTTGTTTATGGAATGAAAGCTTAAGATTTCAACTTTTCAGAAAAAAATATAAAAATCTGATTTTTTTCAGATTTATATTTTTTTCTGAAAAGTTGAAATTTAAGCTTTTATTCCATATAAAAGATTGGAAATCGGTTGAGCAGTTCAAAAGTTATATTTTTTTTTAAATAAAAAATCTAATGCGCTAAAACCATGAAAATGTAATAAAAAATTTCTATTTTTTTGCTTTATTTTAGTTTTTTTTTGTTTATTTTTACGTATACCCTCAAATTTTTAGTAATGTATGTCTTTTGTTTTTGAGATTTATTTTTTTTGAAATTTAAATATCAGGTATCTCACAATAAAACATTATTTAAAATTCAAATGAACTTTGATGTAAAACAGCTTATACTGATTTGTGGCTTTAGGACATTTCGTCGAATGACATTTAGTCGAATGACGTTGGGTCGAACGACATTTGGTCGAAAGTACATTTGATCGAAAGGACATTTGGTCGAATGGCTTTAGAATATTTCATCGCATGAAATCATTGCAATTTTAGAGAAAACTTTCCGTTTTACGGTTCAATGACAAGCTACCGCAGCTGTCACATCACTGATTTGCACTGGTAAATCATCAGTAGGCTTCAATGATACCTTGGATACCGTCTTGATGATTGCTGTTTGTTGCAAATTTCCATAGCGTTTTCTCTTTCAAGCATACTATGATTGAATTGTTTGCTTCAATGATAGAATGATTTCGAAGCCTGCGGTAGAACTTTGACAGCTGCGGTAGAACTCTGCGGCTATCGCAAACCGGAAAATTTTCTTAACAACCGTAATATGTTGAATGAATTTATGTTGAACAGAAATTTTGTTGAAAGCTTGTTTTGAAATAGTTTATTGAGAGATCATTTGGTAAAATTGAGTGGGATTGTTTTCTAAGTTTTGCGAAGTTAGTAAGATTTGACATTTTGTGTAGTAATATTTGCAAATTTCATTCCTCTTGTTGTTCATGGTTTGAATTTATGCCAATATCTAAGATTTCGTTGATCATTCAAATAAACTTTAAGGAAGCAGTTTTTTTTTTGTACATAGACTGAAATATTTAGCTCTAGTGAATTTATTATTCTTTCAAAATATTATCAATCTTTGAAAAATTGCTAAACAAGTTATTGTAAGTGGGTAAGATTTTTGAATGCGCAAATCAGACTTAAAACGGCAGGTAAATTTTGTTTTAAGGATTACCTTTATGGTGAAGTGAATGTTAAGTGTCGGTTACTCTACCTATTGTGACTTCCAGCCTAATAACATTCCTTAAGCTACGGCTCTTGCTGACAGTGTTAATGACCTCGGCTGAATTACAGAGTTTGCGATAGATGCTTTGAATAATTAAACAAAGAAAAAAATGTGCTTATTCTATGTATCGTGTGAAGCAAGACTGCTGTTGTCTGTTGAGTTGACTGATGTGACAAAAGATCAGCTTATGACGACTCGCAGAACATGCCTGAATAAAAATGCAGCATGAAACATAAAAAAACAGTTGGGTGAGTAGCGTTCATCTAATTGGCTAACTGCATATAGGTTGTTGGTAAAAGCGCTGATACTGTTTTAAATTTTTTAATCACTTTTGTATTAGCGACAAATTGCTTCTCTGGACGACGAACGGACTAAACGTAAAACTTTGATTCCATACTATTAAGATTCGACCACATGTCCTTCCAACGAATTGTCGCTTCGACCAAATGTCATATGCTTTCTGATGCAATTAAACATTTTCGACCAAATGTCCATTCGACGAAATGTCCGTTCGACCAAACATACTTTCGACCAAACGTCATTCGACTAAATGTTTTTCGACCAAATGTCTTTCAACCAAATGTCATAGATTCAGATTTGTATTTATCAATTAACTGGAGTCTTAGTAAATTCATAAATAAATGGAGGAAGGTAAAAATAGGCAGGGACGACCAGTATATAAAAACTATTATAACTCAAATTCGATATCTTGTATTTTTATCATATATTTGTCTCAATGTAAATAAGCTATACATTTATCATTGTTTAACACTTTAAATAAAAGACATTTTAAGCATTCATTCCATGGAAAAATATTGAAAATCGGTTGAGCTGTTCAAAACTTATGATTTTTTAAAAATAAAAAATCTAATGCGCTGAGACCTACAGTGTGTGCCAATGAAAAATGACTGATTTTTTATTTTCAAAAAAATATACATAACACATAAGTTTTCTCATGTTTTTCCGACTATTCCAGAAGGTATACTGAGCTTTTTCTTTACTCACACTCGTCGGACAAATGCAACAATGAATTCCATGAAAACCCGATCTAGTGAGTCACCGAATTCCGTGAAAAAAAAAAAATTTCTTGAAAGTTCAGAAAACTTCACGTTTTCTGTCAAATTTAGCGATGTATGTATTTTAGTTTTTGTAATTCCACAAAAATTGTTTTTTTTTACATGAAAAAAAAAATTCCGTGTTTTGAATGTCTCGGGACAAAAGGGGCTATTGCTGTTCTCATTTTTTCTTGAAGGTTCAGAAAATTTACGTTTATGGTCAAATTTTCAGCAAAATATGCTTTCTTGCTTTTGAGATATATATTTTTGAAAATAAAAATCTGTCATTTTTCATCGGCACACACTGTAGGTCTCAGTGTATTTGATTTTTTATTTAAAAAAAAAATCATAACTTTTAAACAGGTCAACCGATTTCCAATCCTTTTTTTTTTTTGAATGAAAGCTTTAGACTTCAACTTTTCAGAAAAAATATGAAACCCTGATTTTTTTTACATGAAAAACTATGAAAATTTGTCTTAAACCAGAAAAAAAGATTCAAAATCGGTTCAGCCGTTTAAAAGTTATGATTTTTTTTTGAAATAAATAATCTAATACGCTGAGAACTACAGTGTGTGCCGATGAAAAATGACAGATTTTTAATTTCAAAAATATATAGGGTGCCGGTACCAATGGTTGTAATGTACCAGTAGATTGGACTATGGAATAAAACGTACATTTTTTATAAAAAACGACATGTGCTATTTTTGGTGGATAGATCGCCTCTAGTTTAGTCGATTTGCCAAATTTCAGCTTTTTATTTCATCAAAAAGTCATATAAATAATTAAGTTTACGCAAAAATTTTTCTCCCTTGCACCAATAGTTGCCGTCGTGTTCCAGTAGTGGATCAACGAATGGAAGCAGTTTTTAAAATGGATGTATAAAAATGAAGAAAAGTCCCAGAGATGATCTTAACGCTTCATTTGAAAGATATTAGTTGCTGTTCGAAGGGAAAAATGTTAAACCTGTGTAAAAATTTGCCTTTTTGTTTAAAATTCCTTGTATAATTCCCAAACGTCTACTACTGGAGCACTAGCGCAACTACTGGAACACGTGTACCAATAGTGGCTCAAGCGATTTTATGTTAAAAAAATAGTTTTATCACTCTTTTTATATTTTTCCCATATAGTAGAGGTTGAAATCTTTCTGTTGACGCCAAAAGATCTCTGCTAAGGCTTTTCGATATTTTGTTATGATTTTTTATAGCTTAGGTAGTCCACTAATGGCACTGGCACCCTATATCTCAAAAAATAAAAAAAAAACATACATCGCTGAAATTTTGGCAGTAAACGTAAAATTATACGAACTTTCAAGAAAAAATGAGAACAGCAATAGCCCCTTTTGTCCCGAGGCTTTCAAAAAACGAAAAATCAGAGGGGGTTGTGTACAAGACACGACCGCATGACGTTAACTACGCCAAGTGATTTTCTGCATTTAAATTTTAGTCGATTGTCATAGTTGCAGCCTTCCTATAGTTCGAAATCTGACATCATATCATGACGGTCGCAACATTTTAGATTTTCAATTGACACCCAGTATATTGCCGTAAGACGTAGTTAACGTCAAAAACGTTTTTTGAAGAATTTTTGTGAAATTTTATATTTTTCTCCAAAAGTCAAAATCTTTAGCTCTCACATTCCGTCCAAGAAAATTGAAAATTTGTCAAGCGGTTCAAAGGTTATAATTAATAAAAAAATAAAAGAAATGATAATTGCGATTTTTCAGGTCACCCTATTTTGAAAATGGCCACCCTAATCAAAAAATCTAAAAACGCGTGTATCCTTATTTCGGATAAGGAACAAAATAGCAAATTTTCAGGGGATTTGTTGACCCACTAGATCGGTTTTTCATGGAATGGCTGATAATATATTTGGGATACAACTTTGATATGACCAGCTTGTCGGGAACGCAACGAAGTTACACATCCCATTAAGACGGTACACTGAGAAAAACCTACACGTCAAGATCGTGTGTTTTACTTATAGATTTGCGCAAAGAGGAAAACCACATGACTTGAGTGTGGTAGCCATATGGATTTCGTAATTGACTTCACGGTATAATAACATGTGTATCAACATTAGGTTGTCATGTGAAGCAAACATGAATGTCTAAATATTAAATCATGAAAACCAACTGATTTGCTTATTGAATTCGAAATGTAGTGGCTTTAGATAGTTATGTGTGATAGAACATGAATGTCATGAGACTGAAAGAAGAAATTTGGTAGAAGAACTCTTGCTCCCCAAAATATGGATTCGAGGTTCCTCTGCTTGTCGCAAGCTCACTTGAATGTTTTTTTTTTTTCAAGCTAGTGAGTCAGCAACAAGCGTGGCGCCGCAAATCCATATTTTGGGAAGCCCGGGATTAGCATATTTCATTTTATTCGAAGCAGAAAGCAAGGAAAATCTGTTAGTTGAATTCGATTCTCTAACACCATACATTATATCCAATGCTGGAAGTAATGCATTTTATTTATAGAAAATTAGAATGAACTCATCATCTTCACTCGGATATCTTCACTAATTGAAAGAAAAACGAATCCGCAAATTTTCCTCTAACACTTTCAGCTTCAGAATTTGCTTCTTCTCTTTGGAACATGATGATGACTGTCGTTCGACATGAGGTCCGACCGCAATTTAGTTCACTATGGGTTGATCACTAACAATTTAGAAATTTGGAACACGGAAATCTACAGCAAGCTCATCGATTTCAAATCGACCAACTTGAACATGATGAGCATGACACAAGATAACCATAAGTTGAACACTCTGAATCCGTGTTGGATGATGATATATGCACCCATAGGTTGACACACACGAATTTGAAATGGAAAGCTTCAGGAACTTATGTGGAAAATTATGGAATTCATGTTGTCGGTTGATGAATCGGTCCATGAAGCAAAGCTAAAGAATTGAATGTGTAATACACACGAGGTTTGTAAGAAAATCACAACAAATCGATATAGACGTTCATGAATCAATCCATAATTTCAAGCACACGGATCAAACGTGTGGATTTTTCTCAGTGTACACACATTCCGCTAGAGATTGGGGCGACAAGACGAAAATCGTCAATGAACCTACAAAAGCTAATGAACTTGTCCTATGGTCGTCTCTTTGGTCGTGGTTTGCTAGAGAAGCAGTATCTAGTGCCGAGATATGCTATGTTGGGACCAGCAAGACGACACGCCATGGTGGTGACAACCGCCAGCATTGCTTTTAAGGTGCTGCACGCATAAACAGGATTGATTCCTCTGTTGGGGGTTTGAACTTTGCTTATGAGTTGGAGTCCAAGAAAAATGTTTTCAATTTTTTTTTTTGGGAAAACTTACACAACTTAACTTTGATTGCTTCAAATATATTCACAGTTCCAATTTTAGCTTCAACAACAACTCCACGACAATAACTTTTGACAAAGTTTTTTGAATTCCACCAGTTTTGACATGTAAGTTGCCAAAGGTTCATCTTTTCCATTGTCTGAGCGCAACAACCATCAATAGGGTCCCAAAGTCCTGTCTCAATTTTAGTAGCAAGCTTAAGCTTAGACCAGAAACACATGCTCACTCAAGTTGTGTTGTATTCGATGGTTCAAGTCCAAAAACAATTTTCCTGTTTTTGAGATTTTGTCACAGCCCTTAGCTTAAACTCATGTTTTGAGTGTATTTTGTTTTCCGAGCCCTTCCGAAACGTCAGATAGGAACAACCCCAGTGTTAAAAAGTAGAACCCCTGTGGTGTTTTTATCGACTGTGAACGTCAAACATTATCAAAAAATCTGAAGGTTCAAATTTGGACTCATTTTGAAAATTAACCCTCTAATACCCAAATTTTTATTTTCGATCTAAATATCATTTTTAGTTATCTAATATCGTTCTAATTGCGTTTTGGGCAATGATTTATTTTTATTCGTAAATCTATGAATTTTGGTTTTCGATTTTTATATATTTTTTTTTTTTGAACATCCCTATCCTTTTTCATTTTTTCTTGAAGCCTCTTTTAGTTATTTAGTTTTGGCAATAATAAAAATTCAAGTTTTTACGGTACTTTTAAAAATAACAAATTTTAAATATTTTTCTGAAAATATTTTCATTTTCCGTATAATTGACGGAAAAACAAGTATGAAATTATTTTAATACCACCAAGCTCTTCTTCTGTTATAGGTTAATAGTAGAAAAATATAAAAGGTACGATTTTTTATATTACACGTTAAATGAACCCCAAGTATTTGTAGGTTATATAAGAATACAATTTTTCAAACAATTTTCAAAATACAAAAAAGTTTCAAAAGTCTTAAAAAACTTTTCTCATATGCGTGTTATGAGTCAAGGTTTAAGCCAAAAATAAAATCATTCTGATTTGCGAGCTATGAAAAAATACACAAAATTTCAAAGTGTACCCCGTCTAAAGGCGGGGTTGGGTATTAGAGGGTTAAAGTTTACGAATGATATAGCCATCATTTGAGTGTGAAAATTTGCCAAAGTAGTAGCAAAAACACGCTCAATCAATGTTATTGAGCAACAACAAGATTTTATCAAAAGTTTTAGGACCCTATTCCATCTGATTCCAATACTACTCCAACACCAAGTATCGCCAACATAAAAATGCGATGTGTGGTCAGTCTATGTTGCTCGCTTACCAAGTGGCTTTAGGGAAAAAAAAAACCTGCTCCAAGTGGACAACACCTCCTACACGACCACTTCGACGTCGACGGAGTAGATTTTGAGCATTCCGGTCATGCGTGGCCTTTTTGAGAAATGGCAACAACAACAAAACCAGCATGAACCCTTGCGCACTGCCAGGACTTATCTGCAAGCTCTTCAACCGGTTCCAATCAAAGCGTTTGTGATGTATGTATGAAATGCGAGTGAAATTGACAGCAGGGCATTTCTCCTGATTCTGTTACACAATACACAATTTGTGGGCTGCTGGAACAGGACACTGGAAGCCGGCCGGTTCCTTGGGCGCAGTGCTCTGCTATCCAGTAAGATCTTTGTTTGTGTGGAGTCGAATCCAGATAGATCGAAGTTGCGAAACATTATCGGTTTCGGTTTTAATTTTCGCAACACGGTCGATAAATTCAATAATAGTTGGACGGGAAAGATAACTCTTATTTGATGAGAGATTAATGACTTTTGAAATCTATAATAGTTTCGTTAATGTCAAATTTGCTTATTTGGCTTCAACAAAGCTTTGTTAAAGCCAAAATGGCTTTTTGAAGCCATAATGGCTTTACTGAAGCCAAAGTGGCTTAATCAAAGCTAAAATGTCTTGTTTGAAGCCACAAGGCTTGGTTAAACTGACTTAGTTAAAGCCTGGCATCAGGTATCAGAAGGTTGGCTTCAAACGCAAGTACCTCTCCAATCGAGAGATTTGTGGCATCACCATATTTGAGCCTGAGGTAGATGATGCCTTGTGGGATGAGAAAAACAGAGGAAAGACAGAAGGAAGCAGCGATGTATTCTTTTGAAGAGGAAACTTGGTATACGCGAATTGACCATCAGACTCCAATTCTGATTTGTGAAATACTTTGCGACCCCTGTAGATGGTTTAGAATTATACAATTTTTTTTGACGGCATGAACCCAAAATATTCCAGTATTATTTGTACTGGGTGTCCGCCCAGGAATTGATCTGGAGCTTTAACCAGCGTTTTGTGATTTAAATAGTAGCACTCCCGACGTCCTCTCTTCGGTTAAAAGTCATTTTGTGGAAAATTTCATGTGAAGAAAAGACAAGCGATTGGAACATGGAGAGTTTGGAACATAGAATGGATTCGGCATACTTTTAGATCAGTCACTTAAACCTCAGAGTCCAAAAGACGCACATCTTCCCGTAAGAAGTACAGAGGATATTTTACTTGACTTAACCAAAATGAAATATTGACTACACAAACCCTTAGCTACTTTACTGCTATACCGTTAGTAGATCCATTGATAGGACAACCGTTATTATCGAGTTGCCTCAATAACGTATCTACTTCGAAATTCTACAAGTGGTAGTATGACCTCCGCAAAACATAGTTTTGAATCGCAGCTTGAATTAGTGTTGACAAATGATGCATGTTTTTGAGCTTTTGAATAATCTAATTTTATAACAGACGGGGTTGGTGATCTAATGGCTACCGGTCGTACTTAATAAGCACAAGGTCATGGGTTCAATCCCAGGCCCGTCCCTGTCCTCGTACTTTGTAGTACTTGCTTCTATCTTCCATTTTTAATGAGTGCGTCGAGAAAGCCCGAGCAAGTGTCATTTTTCTTCCTCTCCGGTTGCTCGTTCACTTTTTTTTAAGTGCCGAGAAAACGAGTCGATTTCGTGCCTCGTTGTTGTTGTTGTTATTATTCGTTCTTTCGGCTTGCGTGCATTTTGCTGGGCAGTGCTTCGCGGAAGCACTGTCGAAGCAAGTGTTCGTGTTTTTGCTTTGTGTCATCAGAGCGATCTTTTGCATGAATAGCAAGTGTTATTTTTCTTGCGTCTCAGAAGTGATTTCTTTCTCAGTTAGCCTGTACGCGTTAAGTGAAGTTGAAAGTGGATTGTTCTGCTCAGTCGAAGATAAATGATCAATTGGTGAGCTCGTTTCATACTGTTATTTCAAATCTGTTAAATATGTATGAATGCACATTTAATTATTACAACGTTGGGCCGTAAATACGATTTTTCAACAAACTAAGGAAGGTTCGTCCTGAGAGTGTTTGCATAAACTCTTATATATGAATTATTTATGTTATGCGTACTTCATCAAAACGCACCTTTCTTTTTACTTTTATTTTTGTAATAAAAAAAAACTTTGATAGGTTCAACACTATAAGTGTATACTTGCAAAACTTTATTCAACAAACTTTAAATGGTTCGTCACTGTAAGTGTCGACATAAGAGTCCATGGTGTCCACCGAACCGGGAAAAACGGGAAAAGCGGAAAAAAGATAATCTACAAACCAACCTTCAAAGTAAGTTATGTAAGTTATGAAAGTAGTTATGTTTACTGATAGTGCCATGAGGTTTTGTTCTCGCACTATCAGGGCTAATATTGTTCTAACTTTTTTTACTCGATTGTCCTTACCTGTAATTGCTGAATACACTGCGTAACAAAAATGACATTTTTGCGTGTCTCAATGATCAAAATATGTGCCTCGAGTAGATTTGAGGTTGCTGAATCTGATGCCATTTTCAGAAATGTTCCAGCACGTCACAATTTTTATCTACAGGTCGCCAAAGTTGTATAAAACATTGATTTTATTGATGTTTCTATGGAATTTAAAGTATAATTTATCGTAAATTTTTGTGATCAAATCCACTGAGCATGCTATTTTGCACTTAAACTTTTATTTTGGAATAAATTTGGTTGAAATTGCGCGATTAAATTTGAATTAAACCGATTTTTTCGACATGTTTTCTGTCTCCATACAAAATTCTTCGTTTCTCTTATATGGGAAAATACAATACTTTTTAAAACCATCAAAAAATAATTTTTCCGAAAGTGTTATAAAGTTTGCCGATAAGTATTGCTATAAAGATAAAGTTTGAATTCTATGGCAAATTAAGCAAATAAATTGCCATACAAGCTAATAAACTTGCATGCAAGTTGGCTAAAATAGTCATTTTTTGTATTTTTCAACAGCCAATATCTCAAAAACTAGACGTGCTATGATATTTCTGGAAACGGCAATGCACATTGGTCCCAAAGCCATATCTAGGAAGACAAAAACAATTGCGCCTAAACCGTCAATTTTAGATATATGGTGTCTTCGGCAAAGTTTCTACATATTATTCAGACATTTTTTTCAGACATGTGAAATTAGGGTGGCCCACATGGTTTACGAGATCAGCACATAAACTTTTTTGCTGACGCATTTAGGAATACACAATGTTCTACAATGTTTTAGAACAATCGATTTGGAGCAACTTTGCCGAAGAACCCAAATTTCTATCTATTATGGTTCGCGAGTTATGATTATTTTTTTAACAAAAAAGTTATGGTGGTAGCGAAAAATCAGTTTTTTCTTGATAACTTTTCATACGATAATTTCTCGCAAAAACTTTGTTCCGAGCACTTTTAGAACTTTTGATTGCGCAACTTTTTGCCGAAGAAACTACTGCTCTATCTCTTATGGTTACAGGGTTATCAAAAATTTTCTTCGAAAAAATGGTTGTTTTCAAATGCCGATATCTCCGAAAGGCGCAAACGGATTTTCAATCTTTTGTCGGCATTAGAAAGATTATCTTTTTTTATGTTTATGGTGAAAAAACTGTGAGGACGTTTTTTGTTTGAAAAGATTGACCAAAATTTGAAAATAATATGTTTCTTAACCGAAAATTGTCCATAACTTGAAAAATATTCGAGATAGCTCTTTGGTGCCTTCAGCAAAAATGTGCATAATTGAAAGTTCTGAATGTGCTTCATACAAAGTATTCATGAAAAATTATCGCTTTAAGATATATTCACCATAAACCGAATTTTATATGGTAAAGAAAGCGATAAAAGAGATATTTGCTGGAACAACCGGAATAACTGTATGTAAAGTCATTTAAAATTGAATATATATGTAATGAAATAAGATCGATCACAATAAGCGAAATCTAAGGAGTTAGGGAAATTTAGTTGCTGAAGCAGTTTTAACAGTGATCCATGGAACATTAATCCATAAACGAAGTCTTGTTATTTCACGCGACATATTGTTTGTCCAGCTAATCTATGCCGTGGGTGGTTATAAATTGCTAACGCTTCGGCTTACTAAGCAGAAGGTCATGCGTTCAATACCGGTCCTGTTTATTATATTATCATCCCTAAACGATAACAAAACGTATACCTTGAAGAATTCCTTCAAATTACCAAAACCATACTTCCCGTGATATCCTCCCATAGAAATATAGAAGTATCTGCAATTATTCTATCTGGGCATCCAACTTATCCCATTCAATTCAAACAAATCCAATAAATCTGCCACAACGAATGAGTCAGGGCAGCATTCGCCTGTTGAAGAATGGATGAATCTTGAACAAGAGCCAGATATAAATCCCAAATATCTGTCTAAGGTAAAGAACCAGAAGTTGGACCTTGATCACTTGAAAACTGCTTCAGCAAATAGTTTTCCTTCTTTCAACTCCTTAGATTCCGCTTACTATGATCGATATCAATACATGTGTATTCAATTTTAAATGACTTTACATAAAGTTATTTCGATTGTTCCAGCAAATATCTCTTTTTTTCGCTTTCTTTACCATATAAAATTCGGTTTATGGTGAATATATCTTAAAGCGTTGATTTTTTATGAATTCTTTATATGAAGCACTTTCAGAACTTTCAATTTTGCACATTTTTGCTGAAGGCACCAAAGAGCTATCTCGAATATTTTTCATGTTATGGACAATTTTCGGTTAAGAAACATATTATTTTCAAATTTTGGTCAATCTTTTCAAACAAAAAACGTCCTCACAGTTTTTTCACCATAAACAGAGAAAGAGATACTCTTTCTAATGCCGACAAAAGATTCAAAATCCGTTTGCGCCTTTTGGAGATATCGGCATTTGAAAACAACCATTTTTTCGAAGAAAATTTCTCATAACTCTGTAACCATAAGAGATGGAACAGTAGTTTCTTCGGCAAAAAGTTGCGCAATCAAAAGTTCTAAAAGTGCTCGGAACAAAGTTTTTGCGAGAAATTATCGTATGAAAAGTTATCAAGCAAAAACTGATTTTTCAGTACCACCCTAACTTTTTTGTTAAAAAAAATCATAACTCGCGAACCATAAGAGATAGAAATTTGGGTTCTTCGGCAAAGTTGCTCCAAATCGGTTGTTCTAAAACATTGTAGAACATTGTGTAGTCCTAAATGCGTCAGCAAAAAAGTTTATGTGCTGATCTCGTAAACCATGTGGGCCACCCTAATTTCACATGTCTGAAAAAAATGTCTGAATAATATGTAGAAACTTTGCCGAAGACACCATATATCTAAAATTGACGGTTTAGGCGCAATTGTTTTTGTCTTCCTAGATATGGCTTTGGGACCAATGTGCAATGGATTCAACAACCCTTAATTGAGTGAATAGCGGTATTTTGGTGCTTGAGACAAAAACGTGTTCCGCAGTGATATCACAACTTATCTTGAAAACAAGCCTTTATTTATAAAAGCTTTTAATATGTCACTAGTTATCTAATCGACAAAGTTTTGAGTAAGGGATTTTGTTGGTCATATTATCTAAAATTCAGCATTAAGATGCAGTGAAGATAATTATAAGTCAGAGCCAAACCTTCGAATTTCAAGAGCACGAGTCTAGAGCTCTGAGCTTGATCGTTGTAATGTACGTGTAACGAAATCATCTGGAGGCTTTATATGTGCAAAATTTCACTTATAAGATGTCGCGAAAAGGCCTTCTACATACAAAAGTGGAGGCGATATACGTGCATATCATATGTGATGAATAATAACATACAATGCGAGTGTATAAATATTCTACCGAACTAACCTGTGATCTTATGCGACTTAACTTATGATAACAAATGTTGATTTGACAGCTGCTAAGGATTGATTCAACGTTCTTTGTACGAGTGTACGGGACGAAACAAAATGTAAAAATGAACTCAGAAAAAAAAAGTGTTTTATGCGAGGAAACTCATCAATCTGACGAGTTTATCCACGGTGTTTAGCGAGTTTGATGTAATTAGTATGAATAAACGAGTTGTAACGTGAACTTTCATGTGATTTCTGGTTGTCTGGGTCTCTTTTCCATGATAGATAGCTCCAGAACACCATTGATTTTCAATGAACGCGAGACAAATCGATTCAGATAAATTGGGAGCTAGATCCTATTCTTGGCATTTTTAATTCACTTCGGCAGAAGAATTTTTTGAAAGCTACTGAGCTCTAATTGGGCCACAATATGCTTCGTATTGAAGTGCTTCTCATTACAAAGTTTCAGACAATTCAGCCGAGAAAAAAACCCATGCCAAAGTGAAACATGGAAGTGCCCAAGTAGCTCTGCACCCTAATATTCTGTGCCATAGTTTTCAGAATAAGATTCTATATCGATTACATCAATCCAATAGTCAACTAATTGTTCCAATAGTAAAGCTATTTATTAACGAATCTACTCCATTATCCCGAATCACAATAACACGGGGCAAAATGTTCAAGGTATTTGTACATTCGGGGAAATAGCAATCGGGGCAATGGAATTCGGGGTAATGGGGTAGAATCTTTTTTTGTAGAAACGATTTTTGAGTCAATTAAAGTCGTTGACAAGAATGGATTATAAACCGGGAAAATTATGTAAAATATACCAGAAAATCGGGAAAAAACAGGAATTTTAAAATCGAAATTTAGTACCCACCCTGTAGAGTGTTCTGTGATGGTACAGTCAATCGAGTTTTTTCTCTTTTCATATGAGTAGAATATGTAACATATGGTTTCGTTTTGACAGCCATGGATAGGAATGTTGCGCGTAGCTGTTTGTTCAACAAACTTTGATTGGTTCGTCACTTCAATTGTCGATATTATTTTCTTCTTCATGGAAATTTTTCATATTTATTGAATATATTTAATGCATGTTTTTATTTCACAAATAACACTGCGGAACACGGTTTTGTCTCAAGAACCAAAATACCGCTATTTACTAAATTAAGGGTTGCTGAGTCCATTGGCGTTTTCAGAAATATCATGGCACGTGTAGTTTTTGAGATATTGACGGTTGAAAATTCTAAATTTGACTGTTTCAGCCAACTTGCATGCAAGTTTTCCAACTTGTACGGCAATTTGTTTGCTCAATTTGTCACAGAATTCAAACTTTATGCATAGAACAATAATTATCAATGGAGTTCATAATATTTTCGATGGTAAAATGCTATTTTTTGGTGGTTCAGAAAAGTATTGTATTATGCCATATAAGAGAAACGAAGAATTTTATATGAAGACTGCAAACATGTTGAAAAAAATAGATTCAACCTAAATTTTATCGTAAAATTTCAACTGATTTGTATCTAAATTGAAAGTTCAAGTCCTATTTAGCATGTTTGGTAGATTATATCACAAAAAAGTTTGATAAATCATACTTTAAATTTCATGTAAACATCAATAAAACCAGTGTTTTATACAACTTTGGCGACCTGTAGCTAAAAATTGTGACGTGCTGGAACGTTTCTGAGAACGGCATCAGATTCAGCGACCCAAAATCTACTAGAGACACATAATTTGATCCTTGAGACAGGCGAAAGTGTCATTTTTGTTACGCTGTGTAATCATTTATCATGGTCTAATCGCTTATCAAAGTGAATCCTGTGAGCCAATGATCCTCCCTACTAACAAACATTCCTCCCATAGGCTGTATGCTAACTAAAAGCAAGTCTCTCTGCCATAGAATTACCTTATACCCCTATACCTTCCCGCATGAACTGGTTTAGATACAGGGGTATATCGAGTCTACTGTGGACTGCATTGGTCTGCATTTTGACGTGGCAGACGCCATTGTTGCCTGAAAATAGAAGATCACCAGCACTTACACACTGACGGTGCCTGTTAGTCCCAAGCAGTCATCCTGTTCGTTTCTTGTGTAAGTGCAGCTGATCTGGTGATACTGAAGTAGCAACGACGGCCGGCCAATCAACATCAAGCTCCAGCTTTGATGAATACTTTTTTTATCATTGTGGGTGGCTTGTGATTCCGTGCAGAGTCCAATATGGCGTAGATCAACATGTCACGAAAGTGCTTTCAATATCTAAGAAACATTGTCCAAATCAGGATTGCATAACTGGTAACTGCGAAGCTGCGATCGGAAGCTAGAGAATCGTAACTATATGAAGAGACATTTGCTCAACCAGCAGTGTGTGTATAAAAATTATTTTGAGTCACTTACTTAAGTGAATTTCGTTCATTAAAAAACATCGGTTTCGTACAGTTTCTCTAGTAGATTCGTTCAATATATCGAAAAGCTTTCTTGCGGGTCTTGTTAGCTGACTTGAACGATTCTTGTTCAGATAACGACATCTGTTCCTATTTCTACTACATTATTTTCTGAACTTAGCCAGATTGGAACTCTGCCATGGAATCAGTGTAGTAAGCTTCACAGATCACAGAAGACAATTTTCTTTAAAAGCTATCAAAATGAAAAATATTGCAATGATATCAAATTCACTTGGATTTTCAATGAACGGATTTCTATTCAAGTGTTTAATGGATATATAGTGGTGGTCAGATATGGATTCATCATCTGACACATGCCAACATTAAAAAACATGCATGGAAATGGCATGACATGCGAGTATTTTATACCTTGTTTGTTAAAAGTAGAATAAAAATGTGAATACGGTGTTATCTAGATAGATAAATTAGCATCACTTGAATTTTACCATTTCTGCAATGGTTTTTGTCTTGTGCTCAACATTGATCAGAGCTATGGGGATTTTTTTTTATTTCCGTACAAAGTGGGCCGAAGGGTCTCAGATTTTCATGAAACTTTTTCCACAGGCAGGGCTCATCAATATATGAATAAAAAAACATTGAGAAAAGTTCAGGGTCGCTTATTTTCCCGGAAAACTCAGTTGGAATTTTTTTGTTTTCTTCTGGCACTACTTACTTTGAAAAATCATAACTCAAGAACGAAGCATCGTAGAAACAAAGTTTTTTTTTATGAAAATGAAAGCAAATTTTCTCAGGAATAAAAAAAAATATTAACTGGAAAACGTTTTCCACAAAATTTTCCACCGTTGAGAAAATTCGTAAAGAAAAGCCGGAAAAACTATGTTCCAATTAGTGGAAAACTTTTAAAAATATATTTTTGAGAAGGTAATTTTTGAAATGTACTTGTTTTTTTCGTTTTTGAGTTATGGCCAATTTTGTGGAAAATGACCATATAAGCCTTTTCTTTGAGAACTCATATTTCAATCGAAGCATCGGAAAGACAAAGATTTTTATCAAAGCAATTGCAAATTTTCTAAAACATCTGAAAAAAAGATATGGGATTGGTTTTAATGAAGTATAAGTCGGAATGGATGATATTTATTTGTCCTATGATGATAAATTTGTCCTTACTGATTTGTGGCCGTCCAGTCCGAAGGGGTTACAGCATAGCGAATAGTATTCGTAGTATTGAGCTTTGTCCATTTCAACAGCTTCGGCAATAACGAGTAATATACAGCTGACGACACTTGCACTTTCTCACTGCTCTTTGTTAGTTTTTTGGTAAACTTACGATTCTCAAGCCATTTCAACGCTTTAAACCAGAATTGGTAAGTACCTAATTGCCATATTGTCTACCCATTGATTTACCTGTCAATTTTGTAGTTACCTAACAGGTAGCTGGAAAAAATGCCTACATTATGATTGAAGAAATCTTTGTTTCTATGCTGTTTCGTTCTTAAGTAGTTTTGTTTATAAACTTATAAATTTGAAAATAAGCTTTATAAACTTATAAATGTATAAATTTGTAAACAGCTCATCTTGGCCATATTTGATCATGTTTTAGGAACGAAAAATGAGCGTATTTAAAAAATGTTTAGGATTGAATCTTATTGATCGCTCTTTTCAAATATACTTTGTTTGTAAGGTGGAATAGCTAATCGGATTATCATCATTTATTTTCCTTAACGGTGAAAAATGTCCTGGAAAACTTATTCCATTTAAAAAAATCTCAAAGTTTTGAAAAAATTTGATTCCGATTTGACAAAAAAAAATGTTTCTGTGACACTTTTATTTTCAGTTATGATTTTCGAACGAAAAGACTTGTACGAGAAATCTGGGCATTTTTCACAAAACTATGACCAAACGCAGGAATTAAAAAGCAGTACATCTTAAAAATTTCAGTGATTGAAATTTATAAAATTATGTTCTCAAAAATATTTCTTTGAAAATATTACACGAGTTGTAACATAGTTTTCCCGGCTTTTCTTTACGAATTTTCTCAACGGTGGAAAATTTTGTGGAAAACTTTTTCCAGTTAACATTTTTTTCTATTCCTTAGAAAATTTGCTTGCATTTTCATAAAAAAAAACTTTGTCTCTACGATGCTTCTTTCTTGATTTGATTTGATCTTCTTTGATTTTTCAAAGAAAAGGCTCAAAATGGCACATTTGCACATTTTTTACATAATTGGCCATAACTCAAAAACGATATTTAAAAATCATTTAAAAAACTTCAGCGATTAAGCTTATAAAATTACTTTCTCAAAAATATATTTTTGAAAATTTTCCACGAGTTGGAGCATAGTTTTTCCGGCTTTTCTATACGAATTTTCTCAACGGTGAAAAATTTTGTGGAAAACTTTTTCCAGTTAATTTTTTTTTATTCCTGGGAAAATTTGCTTTCATTTTTATAAAAAAACTTTGTTTCTATGATGCTTCGTTCTTGAGTTATGATTTTTCAAAGTGAGTAGTGTCAGGGGAAAACAAAAAATTTCCAACTGAGTTTTCCGGGAAAAAAGGCGACCCTGAATTTTTCTCAATTTTTTTTTATTCATATATTGATGAGCCCTGCCTGTGGAAAAAGTTTCATGAAAATCTGAGACCTTTCGGCTCCAACCGGTACGGAAATAAAAAAAAATAATCCCCCTATCCTAATCGTAGTAACTACCTGAACTAGTGAAGAGTAATTTTCATATAATCACAGCACTAAAAAGAACCTCATGAAAAACATCCAAATCGGTACCTATTAAGTGACGTAAAATTCAAAAAAGTACAGAATACACTGTGTTAGACGCATGATACGAAGCCATATTGGTGGCAGTCTGAGTGGACTTAAATTATATCAGTAATCTTACTCTCATTTAGACTCAGGTTTGAGACTGAAGACGCACAATTCGAATCCGTTACTCTGAGCGAGGTATTGCTGAATAGCTGCGTGGTTTTCGGTATGCTTTTTGGGTCCCATATGGTCGGTGTTCAGACAGACCGGACTAGGTGATATTTTGAAGTTCTTAAGATACGTTGAGAACTCCATCAATTCTGATTTTATCAGTGTTATTTCGATACAGACGTATCATCAAATAGATATGTTATATTTGTCCAGCAAATATTTCTAATATTTTGATATTTAGAAAGCCTGGGGTACGTTTTCCTGCAACTATTGAAAACACTTAGTCCAGTCTGTCTAAACACCGTTTATTTTTAAAGATCTTCAGCGAATTTGTAATGCTTCTAAATATACCTTTAGTAACTTAAGTCCATTGCCATCATAATTGAACACTTAACATATCCATACCACTCCAAAGCGGATATTAGTAATCCACGTTCAACTCAATCAACAAATTATCACGTTCTTACATATTTATCAGCCACCTCGCCGTGAAAACCTTGTGGGCTTGTTTTTATTTTTGCATGCCATTGATTGAGCCTCGGTCCGATAAAGAGATAGCTTAGTCGATCGACACGCAATTCGAAAAAAAAAACCGTACAAATCGTTCGAATGGTTTTATTTATTCGCGGAAAAAGGCTCATAAATTCACGACTTTTCATTACTTTCATGCTTTGATTGCACATTTTTTCCGCGCGTTTCTTGTGATCGAGGGTCGCACGTGGTTAATTGCCTACCGGTCCAAACCGTTCGACGTCGACGACGACCACCACGTAGATCTTGGAATGATGACAACCATTGAACAAGTTCCTCGTCGCATTGGAACTTCCGCCGTTTTGCGTTTCATCCCATCGTCATCATCATCATCATCTGATTAGCTCTAACGCAACGCTGTTTTTTCCGGTTCACATCGCTTTCGATTGGGTTCGGAAACTGGTCGGACGACCTTCCCCCTTCATCCCTAGGAGAGTATGTTGTCGTCCCCAACGTGAGCATGCCAAGATATGTCAATTATGACTTAACAACACTGTGTGATCTATGGTGGACTTCCTTCTGACGGATGCTGTATGTTGTTGTTGATGGTTGCATCTTACTCTTTCGGAGCCCAGATAGCCATTACGGTAGACGCGCAGCTATGCAGCAAGATCATACTGGGTTCAAATCGCGCCGGTCAAAGATCTTTTCGTAAGAGAAATGAACACTTGTCACAATTGACAAAGAAAGCTCTCAGTTGATAACTGTAGAAGTGTTCGTAAGAACACCAAGCTGAGTAGAAGGCTCTATCTCAGCAGGGACGTTACGCCAGACATAAGAAGAGCTTACTCTCTCACGGCGCCCGGCGCATTTCCCGACTGACCCGAGGCGAAATTAGCTCGTTCGGTTGAAGGCCAATCCATTGGAGGCGAATTGATGGTGCTAATCGGTCCTTCCGGTCCGTCCCGAGCGAAGAGGTACGGTTGGTAATAATTTACGCACCTCTAGCTCCTACAGCCTGCTAGAGTGAGGCTAATTTAAGCGAGGTCTAGCAATGCGCAGAAGTTCGTTAAGTTCGTTGAGCTTGCGCGGCCACAGCGATAACGATTCTGTTTGTTTAGGCCCCTCGATATTGGCTGGCCCTTCGAGTGAGTACCCGAGCAGGGGATGAGAATTAATTGTAAACAAATTTGTAATATCATAGTATCTGATAACTTAATACGATAATATTCTGATAGAGTTAACAATAAGAGATCAAAACTTTGTAAGAAAATAGACAGAATCATAACGAATTTTAAAAGCACTATATAAATCCGAAAACTTGGATTGATATATTTGGATTTAATTTTCAGATCTAGAAATTTTTCATCGAAAACTATGATCAATATGTTATGAAAAACAAATTTCGATTATATTTTGAAATCAAATTCTGTTCGGTTAGTCGATGCGAACACATTATTGGGTGCAGCGCGCGCGATTTTAGTTTCCTCCGAAAGGCGGGAAATGCTTATGGGCAATCGAAATGAGTCGTGAAGAATGCGTATGTATTTGCAGGCTGGGGTGGGTGGATTGGATTAGGGCGGAAAGAGGCGATCGGTTGGGTAATTTTCAAAGCCAATTTGTAAGGTAATCATTTGGGGTTTTATTGGGTTCGTTTTCCAATTAATTATTTGTTCTTTTTTTGATGAAGGTGCAGAACGGACAGAGGGCTGCAGCTCATTCTTTGGTTTTTATGTGAAATTTAAAGTCGATAATGAACGTGGCCATTGGATTTATTTTTAGTTACTACTGCTAAATTGTACTCAAAATCAGTTGAATGGGGCTTTAGACTAGCACAGAATTCTTAAAAGACACGTCATGCTGAGAGATGTGGATTTGTATTCCACCGAGCGAGGGTAATTGTAGGGTAAAAATGGTTAAATTATAAAACTTCATTTCATTTATTTAATTAACATCTACACAATACTCGGTTCGTGGCCGCGTCTCTCCATCCTCGGTTCTGCCCCACGCTCGCCAAATCGATACGCACTTACTTGATCCGCCTACCTAGCTCGCTGCGCTCCACGCTTTCTTGTACCAACCGCATCCGAAGCGAACACCATCTTTGCAGGGTTGCTGTCCGGCATTCTTGCAACATGCCCTGCCCATCGTATCCTTCCAGCTTTGGCCACCTTAAGGATACTGGGTTCGCCGTGGAGTTGGGCGAGCTCGTGGTTCATCCTTTGCCGCCACACACCGTTTTCCTGCACACCGCCAAAGATCGTCCGAAACACCCGACGTTCGAAGACTCCAAGTGCTTGCAAGTCCTCGAGCTGCGTCCACGTTTCATGCCCGTAGAGGACTACCGGCCTTATGAGCGTTTTGAACATGGTACATTTGGTGCGGGTGTGAATCTTTTTTGACCGCAGCTTCTTGTGGAGGCCACACACTGGGGCAGGAACGAAAAACGCGGAAACAACCTAAAGTTCTTCGGAATGAAGAGATAGACGTTTGGTATTTTCAGCGAAAATGATCCTTTCAATGAGGCCGATGTTTTGAGATAAAGTAATATTTTTTGTGTTATTCGCATAAATGGCTCATATGCCATTTCGGCCAAATGGCTTTTGAGGTGATTGTTTTCTTCGGCAAAGTTGTTCATTGTATTATGCTGACAATTATTGCTGAAGACGTCAAATTTCCAAGGTCAACTATTTTCAAAATAAAGACAATTTAAAAAAAAATGATGCTAAAACCGCAATTTTTTAGTTTTGCTTGTATTTTTTCAATTAAAATGCCGTATATCGCATATGAATATATCATTTACTGGCATAAAGCAAGTCTGGTAAAAAGCTGATGGTAAAAATAGAATGTTTTTTGATTTTTTTAAAGAATATTTTCAAAAAACAGATTATTGCGTATAGGCCATTCTAGCGATCGGGCAAGTTCGGGCAGGTGTTTTCATCGTCATCCACTTACGAAAGGTAAGAGCATTACTGTGTTTTATTTTCTAGGATATGATATTCAATATATTTTTTCTATGCGATCTGGAAAAATGCAAAGCTTATAAAAAAATTCAAAATTATTTTACATCACAATGTACAGTTTTTCAATGAATACAAAAGTTCAAAATAATAATAAACATTCTTGCGGTTCGCTGGTACCTAATATACTTATTTTTTTAAATACAGTGCTTATGAATTTTCTTTTCACAAAAAAGCCCTAAGCGCCAGATTCACTATGTCAAACCATTTCGGTCTTTTGGATATTTAGGTAGGTATAAGATTTCTTCCGAAAAGTTTATCGTTATTTTATGCTGAAAATAATTGCTAAAGTTGTCAAATTTCCAAAGCCTACTGTTTTTGAAAAACTGATAAAATTTTAAGAAATTTTGTTCAAAATATTTGTTGTTGTATGTAAGTTTTGCTCGGAAGTTTAAATTTTTATACAATACATCGCCTATCCCTATCTCATTTTTTGGCATAAAGCAGAGGTGTTTTGCTATCCACTTATTAACGGCCAGGGCAATAATGTCCATTTTTGCCATGAGCATAATATTTAATATATTTTCCCAATGTTATCTGGAAGTGGGCTTAGCTATAAACAGGCTTGAAGTAAAAGTTTTCCAAATAAAAAAGTTCCAAAAAATAATGCATGTTCTTGCAGTTAACTATTTCAAACCTAGTACAGCTTTCTCTATGGGATATGGGATTTCAGCCAATGATTCCAAAACGTAAACTTATCGCAATGCACATATGTATTCTTTCTAACCAAAGGCGAAATAAAGACGATCATTATTTATCATTATTTTGAACTTTCGTTTTCGTTGGAAAACTGCTATACTGTGAGGTAGAATAATTTCGAAATTTTTATAAGCTTTGCATACTTCCAGATCACCTAGAAAAAAAATATTGAATATCATATCCTAGAAAATAATAGACAATAATGCTCTGACCTTCCATAAGTGGATGACGACGAAAACACCTGCCCGAACTTGCCCGATCACCAGAATGGCCTATTCGCAATATCTCTGTTTTTTTAGAAATATTCTTTAAAAAATCAAACAAAATTTTATTTTTACCATCAAATTTTTACCAGACCTGCTTTATGCCAATAAATGACATAGTCATATGCGATATTTGGCATTTTCATTGAAAAAATACAAGCAAAACTCAAATATTACGGTTTTAGCATAATTTTCTTAAAAATTGTCTTTATTTTAAAAATAGTAGGCCTTGGAAATTTGACGTCTACAGCAATAATTTTCAGCATAAAACAATGAACAACTTTGCCGAAGAAACCATACACCTAAAATGACATTTGATCGAAATGCCATATGAGCCATTTATGCGAATAACACAAAAATATATGACTTTTTCTCAGAACATCGGTCTCATTAAAAGGATCATTTTCGCTGAAAACACCAAACGTCTATCTCTTCATTCCGAAGAATTACAGGTTGTTTCCGTGTTTTTCCGATTCTGCCCCAGTGTGGGCCATAGTAGGCCCAACTTTCACTGATGATGCGCCTCCGTATTTCACGACTAACGTTATTGTCAACCGTCAGCAAGGATCCAAGGTAGACGAACTCGTCGACCACCTCGAACGTATTCCCGTCTATCGTAACACTGCTACCTAGCCGACTAGCCGAGCTCTGTCGCGCTCTGTGCATCATTCCAAAGAATTGATGCTGAATTTCCCTTGTTTTTGGGTTTGTATTTTGTTCTATGATTGTTTATAAATTTTATTTTCTTAAATTTGATTCTCTTTTTCTCATTTTACACCCACAATTGTTTCTCTTCTTCATTTGTTTTAAATTATCACAAGTTTCACCCTTATTCCTGCATTTCTTATTTTCCTTGATTCTTTCTCGGGACCGTAGCGGTGAACGCGCAGCTATTCAGCAAGACCAAGCTGAGGGTCGTGGCTTCAAATCCCACCGGTCGAGGATCTTTTCGGGTTGGAAATTTTCTCGACTTCCCAGGGCATAAATGTATCATCGTACCTGCCACACGATATACGCATGCCTAAATGGTCATTGGCATAGTAAGCTCTCAGTTAATAACTGTGGAAGTGCTCATAAGAACACTAAGCTGAGAAGCAGGCTCTGTCCCAGTGGGGACGTAACGCCAGAAAGAAGAAGAAAGAAGGCTAATGTATGCTTTTAAGAAGCTTTTCTGAACGCGCTCTTCTGAACTCTTCAGTAGCTTCGCCTAACCCATTTCCATTTGCTTATCTGAACGCATTCCAGAAGCTCTCTGAAAGTTTCTCAGGAAGAGTCCCAGAAGCTTCTTTGAAGCTTTCCAAAAGCTTATTTGAAAGCTCTTGTTAAAGCTTCACCGAAAACTTCCCAAAAGCATCTTTGCGAGCTTATCAGAAGCACATTTGAAAGTTTTTCCAGAAGCTTCTTAGAAATCTTCTCAGCAGCTTCTTTAAAATTTCTCAGATTCTCTGGAAGGTTCCTAGATGCTTTCCAGAAGAATCATTGAAAGCTTCACAAAAGCATGTTTGAAAGCATCAGAAGGTATTCGCAGTATTATTTAATAATGGACACAAAGAACCTTTCTTATAGTAGTGGTAACGTTCGCGGATGCATAGCAAATCTGTGCTGAAGTTGCCTTGATTCGCGTCAAATCTATGAAAATCGAAAAAATGAAATTTCGCACATTGAAAGACGGATAGCATATTGAAAGCTCACTTTTTATTATAACTTAGAGTAGTTTCGATTTGTTTACAAATTGCAAAAAAAAAACATGTTGCGAGAGTGAACTCCAGGTTGTCTGGACAAAGGCGATGACGTAAGCCAATCAGTGCTGGGAATGGTAATAGTAGTAGGCTTGAATTTTTGCGAAAATCACGTGGCTCTCCAGTACAGTAGTTCCAAAAACGTGAATCTCATCAAGTAGCCTATGTTGGGTGCACGAATTTTCTAAATCATGAGTGTCATTGAAGGCTCCAAATGCGGGAAATGCAGCGGGAAATAGAACATTTTTCTACAGTAATTCTGGGTTGCCCTTAGCAACGGGTGTTTTGCTATTTTCAAGGCTTTTGCCTACAGCAGCGATGGGCGTGAGTTTCACTGGCTTCGCTGACTGTGATTTGCTTTGCTTGGCTACTGTAGAGTGAATTTCAAGATTTTTCCCAACCCTAAGCCAACAATTAGCAATCCAACATTGATTGAACATGCCGACCTATGTTCTTGTTTTTTTTTTGGAGGGACGAAATATACGTTTTTATGGCAGGAGACATTAATGATACTTTGCTGATGCGTAAAAAAAATGAACAAAATGATGGAAAAATTAAATGCGCGTAAATACGACAATTCAATGCGATATGTTAAACCCTCTAATACAAAACCCTGCCTTCAAACGGGGTACACTTTAGAATTTTGTGTATTTTGTCGTAGCTCGAAAACAAAAATGATTTTATTTGTGGCTTAAACCTTGACTCATAACAAGCATGTAGGAAAAGTTTTTTATGACTTAATTTTTTTTTGTATTTTTGAAACTTGTTTGAAAAATTGTATTCTTATATAACCTACAAATGCCTGGGGTTCATTTAACGTGTAATATAAAAAAAACATACCTTTTATATTTTTATACGATCAGCCTATCACAGAAGAAGCGCTTCGTGGTATTATAGTAGTTTACGGAACAAGTTGAATGAATGATGATTTTTACAGCACAAGTCGTAAATTTATCATACGAGGCTTGCCGAGTAGCATAATCACGATAAGTGCTGTAGAAATCGAGTTTTGCAACGAGTTACATACAACAATTTTTGCCATTTCGTAGAAGACCACTTTAGGGTATCTGAAATTATATCGTGATGCATTCACCATTATTTTACTATTTTTGAAAAATTGTTGTGTTATGATTTATTACGCAACTGAAAACAGTTGCATAGTGAGAAAGCGTTGCTTAATGACTCATTACAGCACTGGTTTCAGTTGCGTAATGACTATTCTCGCACTGCATACTTCAGTGCAGGAAAACAGGCTGTTTCATGACAGATTTGCATGATTAAAAACAGCCTATTACGATGAGAAATTGCAAAAAAAATATTTCGAACCTGTTCTTCGGTTAATTATACGGAAAATAAAAAAAAACAGAAAAAAAATATTGTTAAAAGTATTTTGAAAACTTGAATATTTATTATTGCTAAAATCAGTTACTAGAAGAGGCTTCAAGAAAAAATGATAAGGATAGGGATGTTCAACAATTTATAGTATTAAAACCAAAATTCATAGATTTGCGACTAAAAATAAATCATTGTCCGAAACGTGTTTAGAACGATTGGTTTTGGAGTCAATTTTAAACGACAAATCTTAAAAAAACTCAATACTACAAAAAACATTTTATGACGCGCAGAGATAAGCGATTGTATCACAAAATTTGAAAATAAAAAAATAACCAGTACTGAAGCGTTTTTTGGCTGTGAAAAATAACAAGTACATAACTCATACTTGGTAAAAAGGCCTATTGAATGTAAATCATATTCATGAAGTTAGAAATAAACTATGTTTTGAGAATATCTTCATAACTGGGACTTTGATTTTTTCCAAGAATTGTCTAATTTGGTTTCCCCTTGGTATCTTAGCCTTATCAAGCACAAAACAACACTATTTTTACATTTATTTTTTCATAGGGGGTTTTACGGCTTGACATCATTCGACTACTATCGGCAACCAAATTTTAAACGCCAAATAGACAGCATTTTTCTATCAATACACACCAATGAAAACATTCAGATGATTCTTTGCTCTGTCAGCTTCCCGCTGACAAGATTTGGAGCTGTCGAAGAGAATGAGGCTACTGACAATAGTCACACTGACATGAGATTGTTGTTAAAACATTTTCTAAAAGCACAAGTTTGTCGGAAATTTGTCAGCTGATGTCCGAAATAATAATAAAATAAGCATGGCATTGGCCTAGACTGCTGTAAATTTCCCTATATGAATCACGAGAAATCAACAAAAATGATAAAATTAAAATTTCGCTCAGTGGAAGACAACTTATATAATGAGTGGATTCGGTTTATCGTTTTGTTTACAAATTACCAAGCCCATGGCAAGAGATAATTTCTAGCGTAGTCAACATCTTGATTTGTTTACCCATTTTTCGATAAATTAAATTGAGAGTGGAGTCAGCGATTGTTTATTCATTGTTTAATCTTTATGATCCGTAATAGAGCAAGCATTAAAATATTCAACTGATTTCATGCTTGGAGTCCTGCAGGATGCATGTAAATGTTTGCTTTCCTTCCAAAAACATCGTAATATTGAATGTGCTTCAACTTTTTGCGCGTTATAGGCTGATTTGACGATATTGAAAATTGACAACTAAACCATGATAATAAATCTTCGAGCTGTTTAGTAGAGTTTAGTACTAGAGTCGAGTCTAGTACACGACACTGAAGACGGCCTTACAGTTGAGGTCGAAATACGCGTATCTGTCAAAGGATACAAACTCTAGTGGAATTCAATGGTATAGTACTAAATTCGTTTTTTTCATCTACTTAACTAAACCATAACAAACATTAAACAAAGCGATGGTCTATATTTTGTGCTCATTTGGATGGAAACTGAGACTGCACAAGTCCTTTAAAATTTATATGGGAATTACTATGAGAAAAGCAACCAATTCATTCAATCGGTCATAGTGTTTGCCCATGTGCTCTTGGGGATTAGAGCTACATTGATACTGTGAGATACATCTATCAGCTACAACTTTGCCGAAGACGTTTTTGTTTTAATTATGAATTTAGTGTAGTGTGCTATTCCTATATCTAAAAGACGTACTTGTTTTAATTATGAATTTAGTGTAGTGTGCTATTCCTATATCTAAAAAACAATGCGCTCTCGGGCTAGGCATTGGATATATATAGAAAGCGTTGTGTTTGGATGGGCATCTAATTCTTCCGAAAGAGGTGCACTTTGCGAAAGAGGACCACGTGATTATTGAGCTGAAATCGAATTCAGGTTAACTTCTGCGTTCATGAGTCCTCTCATGGCGTAGTGGTTAACGCGCCCCAACTAGAGATCGGGGAGTCGTGAGTTCGATTCTCACTGAGAAGACGTGTAACTTTTTCGCAAATCTTCACATCAATTTGTCCATCTAATCCAATTGCAAATTATATGTAATGTTTAGCTTTTCGGTAGTTGTTAAACTTCCACTCGGCTGGTTGGCCGTAAACCACGATTCATAATTAAAACAAGTATTTATCGAGCAACGGACTCATGTTCCGTAACCGGTCGTTTGAGAACGTCGCGACCCATTGGAAGCCCACACAATAGAAACCTCAGCCAGCGCAGTTGCTGGCTAGTGTAGTGTGCTATTCCTATATCTAAAAAACAATGCGCTCTCGGGCTAGGCATTGGATATATATAGAAAGCGTTGTGTTTGGATGGGCATCTAATTCTTCCGAAAGAGGTGCACTTTGCGAAAGAGGACCACGTGATTATTGAGCTGAAATCGAATTCAGGTTAACTTCTGCGTTCATGAGTCCTCTCATGGCGTAGTGGTTAACGCGCCCCAACTAGAGATCGGGGAGTCGTGAGTTCGATTCTCACTGAGAAGACGTGTAACTTTTTCGCAAATCTTCACATCAATTTGTCCATCTAATCCAATTGCAAATTATATGTAATGTTTAGCTTTTCGGTAGTTGTTAAACTTCCACTCGGCTGGTTGGCCGTAAACCACGATTCATAATTAAAACAAGTATTTATCGAGCAACGGACTCATGTTCCGTAACCGGTCGTTTGAGAACGTCGCGACCCATTGGAAGCCCACACAATAGAAACCTCAGCCAGCGCAGTTGCTGGCTAGTGTAGTGTGCTATTCCTATATCTAAAAAACAATGCGCTCTCGGGCTAGGCATTGGATATATATAGAAAGCGTTGTGTTTGGATGGGCATCTAATTCTTCCGAAAGAGGTGCACTTTGCGAAAGAGGACCACGTGATTATTGAGCTGAAATCGAATTCAGGTTAACTTCTGCGTTCATGAGTCCTCTCATGGCGTAGTGGTTAACGCGCCCCAACTAGAGATCGGGGAGTCGTGAGTTCGATTCTCACTGAGAAGACGTGTAACTTTTTCGCAAATCTTCACATCAATTTGTCCATCTAATCCAATTGCAAATTATATGTAATGTTTAGCTTTTCGGTAGTTGTTAAACTTCCACTCGGCTGGTTGGCCGTAAACCACGATTCATAATTAAAACAAGTCATTTTTATTGTTACTTGAATTGAATCTTGTATCAGAACTAGTTTGTTGTGAACCAACGACAAGACATAGTAGTCGGGCTCAAAATGGGGACCACTTTTAGTACTACATTTGGTCCCTTGGTACAACACTTGGCACCGAAGTTTGACAGATCGCAGTAAACTTTTCTCAGCATTCCAAATTTTGCTCTATTACATTCCGCGCCATAAAATTTTGGGGTACTACACGAGGCATTGACGTCTTTATTTCGTCTTAGGATGAGCTAAACGTTGCCACAGTGAATCGGCAATGTGAATGCATCAATGCATTTTCGCTTGAGAAGCTTTGCTGTGCCAGATTCGTAATTGTTAAGGACTGTGAAACACGTGTGCCGGCTGCACTGTACACCAACGAACTAGTACAATTCAACTGTGAAGCAGCTATTGAATGCGCCAAAATGTAGGCAACCGATGCATCTACTACTTCATTTTGACGATTGGAGCTTATAGTGAAGCGAATAAGGACTTCAAAGCTTTAGCATCTTCATATCAGAGAGTTCGAACCCGTATTGAAGTACTAGATTGGTACAAAACTCATAGAAGCTTCAGCTCATGGACGCATAGATCCATCATCGTCGAAGATGTGGTTGTTGCAAGCTCTCCACTGGAGAGCCACTCTCCCCAAACTCTAAACAAAGCCAGTTGCGCGCGTTGAACGCCTTCACCAGCGCAGGTGCCCGGTTTTTAGGTAGCCTTCTGTAGGTACTTGCAGTAGCGGCGGGCAAAGCTCTTCACTCCCCGATTGCGATTGTGAAGATTTGATGATACGCGGTGAGCGTGCCCATAATTGATGGTAATCGGACCGATAATTGGAAGCATTGCTGGTTGAGGGGGTGGTTTGCCAATCACCGCAATCGCGAGAGGAGACACCGTCCGTCACCAGCATCTTACAAGAAGGGGCCGAAACCTGTCGTCTACTAGGATCTTTCTGTTGGAAAGGTGGAGCAGCTATACTGCGATTATGTGCTTCACGCGGGGTGAAAGAAGTAGGCGATGCTCTCCGGTCATCATGGCGGATACGACGAAGACCGGCAGTTGACCCAGAACTGTCAACGCAATTCGTCTTCGTCGGAAGTCTCGTCGTATTCAATGATGTAATAATCGTAGGTCGGATACTTTACAACTACCGTAAAAAGGGGTAACTTTGATAGTTTTTTTTTTGAAAAAAATAATCTTTTTTTCTAATTTCTGTTTGAAAAATTTTATTTTTTTCATTTGAAACAAGTACTGGAAACTTAGTTATTGTTGATTTGAAAGATTGCAAAACGTTTCATTTAGAATAGAACTATATTTTTTGTACAATCGAATGTCGAATTTTGGTATCGGGGTAAGAGGACAAATATTTTTTTATGTCTTTAAAAATTGTATAAAATGTTATATCTGAATTCATATCGATTGATTCCTAGGTTTCGACATTAAATTAAGCATAAGTCGATCGTTTTTTAATATAAATTAGAATATTTCCAACAAAATCGAATAAAATTCGTAAAGTATACATTGCGTTGCATACATCTAGGCGTTTAATGTTTCATGGAATTAAGATTTTTTTTCAGCATATTGTGAGTTCCATACTGTCACCCGCATTATCAAAGATACCCCGTTTTACAGTACCGAGAAGTTACATATGTGGGGGAGTCATCAGGAATGTAAATGACCGGGTTTCAGACCCTGCGTTGTCGGCGATGGTTATTACCTACGACAACTTAGGTGACTTTAAATTAGCCTAACGCATGCGTCAGCGTTTTTCTCAGAGACAGCTTAGGTCAGTTATGTAAGAATGATGGCTTCGAGAACTAGGTTTCTGGAGAGTGTTAAGTATGGTAATTGACCATGAACAGTGTAGGAGAGAAGCATTAGGGATGTACAAGTTGATTATTAGTATCGCTTCTGTGATTTTTTTAATTCTTCATGGAATAGCATATTATGTCTATGTCATTTTCATTTTTCAATGATTCCAATTTAAATACCTTTTTATTGTCTTTCAAGTTCAATTCTTTAGAATACTGTTTTTTCTATTAACTATTCATTTCTTTTACTGTTCTGTTTTCTTTTGTTTGTTGTCCTTTTTCTATTTAGAGATATTTATTACTTTCCTTATTTTATTTAAGTTTTATATTTAGGTCTTCTTCATTTTTAAATTATTATTGCTTCGTTTTTTATCTGGTTTTCTTCTCTTTTATTATTTGTGTTCTCTTTTTTTTCTGATTTAATTAATTTCGGTTAAACTTTTTTCATTATTTCCGCTTTATTATAGTTCATGACTTTCGTTGTGTGTTTCATGTTTTAACCCTCTAATGCCAAACCCTGCCTTTAAAAGGTACTCCTTTAGGAGTTTTTGTTTTTTTTTCATAGCCTCGCAAGCAGTTTAAAACCATTTGAAATCGTTTTAAGCCATTTATAAGCTATTTCAATCAATTTTAATCTGTGCGAAAATCGAATCGAAATCGAATCGAAATCGAATCGAAATCGAATCGAAAATCGAATCGAAATCGAATCGAAATCGAATCGAAATCGAATCGAAATCGAATCGAAATCGAATCGAAATCGAATCGAAATCGAATCGAAATCGAATCGAAATCGAATCGAAATCGAATCGAAATCGAATCGAAATCGAATCGAAATCGAATCGAAATCGAATCGAAATCGAATCGAAATCGAATCGAAATCGAATCGAAATCGAATCGAAATTGAATCGAAATCGAATCGAAATTGAATCGAAATCGAATCGAATCGAATCGAAATCGAATCGAAATCGAATCGAAATCGAATCGAAATCGAATCGAAATCGAATCGAAATCGAATCGAAATCGAATCGATCGAAATCGAATCGAAATCGAATCGAAATCGAATCGAAATCGATCGAAATCGACGAAATCGAATCGAAATCGAATCGAAATCGAATCGAAATCGAATCGAAATCGAATCGAAATCGAATCGAAATCGAATCGAAATCGAATCGAAATCGAATCGAAATCGAATCGAAATCGAATCGAATCGAATCGAAATCGAATCGAAATCGAATCGAAATCGAATCGAAATCGAATCGAAATCGAATCGAAATCGAATCGAAATCGAATCGAAATCGAATCGAAATCGAATCGAAATCGAATCGAAATCGAATCGAAATCGAATCGAAATCGAATCGAAATCGAATCGAAATCGAATCGAAATCGAATCGAAATCGAATCGAAATCGAATCGAAATCGAATCGAAATCGAATCGAAATCGAATCGAAATCGAATCGAAATCGAATCGAAATCGAATCGAAATCGAATCGAAATCGAATCGAAATCGAATCGAAATCGAATCGAAATCGAATCGAAATCGAATCGAAATCGAATCGAAATCGACGAAATCGAATCGAAATCGAATCGAAATCGAATCGAATCGATCGAAATCGAATCGAAAATCGAATCGAAATCGAATCGAATCGAATGAATCGAAATCGATCGAAATCGAATCGAAATCGAATCGAAATCGAATCGAAATCGAATCGAAATCGAATCGAAATCGAATCGAATTCGAAATCGAAATCCGAGAATCGAAATCGAATCGAAATCGAATCGAAATCGAATCGAAATCGAATCGAAATCGAATCGAATCGAATCGAATCGAATCGAAATCGAATCGAAATCGAATTCGAATCGAATCGAAATCGAATCGAAAATCGAATCGAAATCGAATCGAAATCGAATCGAAATCGAATCGAAATCGAATCGAAATCGAATCGAAATCGAATCGAAATCGAATCGAAATCGAATCGAAATCGAATCGAAATCGAATCGAAATCGAATCGAAATCGAATCGAAATCGAATCGAAATCGAATCGAAATCGAATCGAATCGAATCGAAATCGAATCGAAATCGAATCGAAATCGAATCGAAATCGAATCGAAATCGAATCGAAATCGAATCGAAATCGAATCGAAATCGAATCGAAATCGAATCGAAATCGAATCGAAATCGAATCGAAATCGAATCGAAATCGAATCGAAATCGAATCGAAATCGAATCGAAATCGAATCGAAATCGAATCGAAATCGATCGAAATCGAATCGAAATCGAATCGAAATCGAATCGAAATCGAATCGAAATCGAATCGAAATCGAATCGAAATCGAATCGAAATCGAATCGAAATCGAATCGGAAATCGAATCGAAATCGAATCGAAATCGAATCAAAT
Source organism: Aedes aegypti (assembly GCF_002204515.2). Classification (NCBI taxonomy): domain Eukaryota; kingdom Metazoa; phylum Arthropoda; class Insecta; order Diptera; family Culicidae; genus Aedes; species Aedes aegypti. The sequence goes on from NC_035107.1 coordinate 44,822,469, forward strand.
CGAAATCGAATCGAAAATCGAATCGAAATCGAATCGAAATCGAATCGAAATCGAATCGAAATCGAATCGAAATCGAATCGAAATCGAATCGAAATCGAATCGAAATCGATCGAAATCGAATCGAAATCGAATCGAAATCGAATCGAAATCGAATCGAAATCGAATCGAAATCGAATCGAAATCGAATCGAAATCGAATCGAAATCGAATCGAAATCGAATCGAAATCGAATCGAAATCGAATCGAAATCGAAATCGAATCGAAATCGAATCGAAATCGAATCGAAATCGAATCGAAATCGAATCGAATCGAATCGAAATCGAATCGAAATCGAATCGAAATCGAATCGAAATCGAATCGAAATCGAATCGAATCGAATCGAAATCGAAATCGAAATCGAATCGAAATCGAATCGAAATCGAATCGAAATCGAATCGAAATCGAATCGAAAATCGAATCGAAATCGAATCGAAATCGAATCGAAATCGAATCGAAATCGAATCGAAATCGAATCGAAATCGAATCGAAATCGAATCGAAATCGAATCGAAATCGAATCGAAATCGAATCGAAATCGAATCGAAATCGAATCGAAATCGAATCGAAATCGAATCGAAATCGAATCGAAATCGAATCGAAATCGAATCGAAATCGAATCGAAATCGAATCGAAATCGAATCGAAATCGAATCGAAATCGAATCGGAAATCGAATCGAAATCGAATCGAAATCGAATCGAAATCGAATCGAAATCGAATCGAATCGAAATCGAATCGAAATCGAATCGAAATCGAATCGAAATCGAATCGAAATCGAATCGAAATCGAATCGAAATCGAATCGAAATCGAATCGAAATCGAATCGAAATCGAATCGAAATCGAATCGAAATCGAATCGAAATCGAATCGAAATCGAATCGAAATCGAATCGAAATCGAATCGAAATCGAATCGAAATCGAATCGAAATCGAATCGAAATCGAATCGAAATCGAATCGAAATCGAATCGAAATCGAATCGAAATCGAATCGAAATCGAATCGAAATCGAATCGAAATCGAATCGAAATCGAATCGAAATCGAATCGAAATCGAATCGAAATCGAATCGAAATCGAATCGAAATCGAATCGAAATCGAATCGAAATCGAATCGAAATCGAATCGAAATCGAATCGAAATCGAATCGAAATCGAATCGAAATCGAATCGAAATCGAATCGAAATCGAATCGAAATCGAATCGAAATCGAATCGAAATCGAATCGAAATCGAATCGAAAATCGAAATCGAATCGAAATCGAATCGAAATCGAATCGAAATCGAATCGAAATCGAATCGAAATCGAATCGAAATCGAATCGAAATCGAATCGAAATCGAATCGAAATCGAATCGAAATCGAATCGAAATCGAATCGAAATCGAATCGAAATCGAATCGAAATCGAATCGAAATCGAATCGAAATCGAATCGAAATCGAATCGAAATCGAATCGAAATCGAATCGAAATCGAATCGAAATCGAATCGAAATCGAATCGAAATCGAATCGAAATCGAATCGAAATCGAATCGAAATCGAATCGAAATCGAATCGAAATCGAATCGAAATCGAATCGAAATCGAATCGAAATCGAATCGAAATCGAATCGAAATCGAATCGAAATCGAATCGAATCGAATCGAAATCGAATCGAAATCGAATCGAAATCGAATCGAAATCGAATCGAAATCGAATCGAAATCGAATCGAAATCGAATCGAAATCGAATCGAATCGAAATCGAATCGAATCGAAATCGAATCGAAATCGAAATCGAATCGAAATCGAATCGAAATCGAATCGAAATCGAATCGAAATCGAATCGAAATCGAATCGAAATCGAATCGAAATCGAATCGAATCGAATCGAAATCGAATCGAAATCGAATCGAAATCGAATCGAAATCGAATCGAAATCGAATCGAAATCGAATCGAAATCGAATCGAAATCGAATCGAAATCGAATCGAAATCGAATCGAAATCGAATCGAAATCGAATCGAAATCGAATCGAAATCGAATCGAAATCGAATCGAAATCGAATCGAAATCGAATCGAAATCGAATCGAAATCGAATCGAATCGAATCGAAATCGAATCGAAATCGAATCGAAATCGAATCGAAATCGAATCGAAATCGAATCGAAATCGAATCGAATCGAATCGAAATCGAATCGAAATCGAATCGAAATCGAATCGAAATCGAATCGAAATCGAATCGAAATCGAATCGAAATCGAATCGAAATCGAATCGAAATCGAATCGAAATCGAATCGAAATCGAATCGAAATCGAATCGAAATCGAATCGAAATCGAATCGAAATCGAATCGAAATCGAATCGAAATCGAATCGAAATCGAATCGAAATCGAATCGAAATCGAACGAAATCGAATCGAATCGAAAAATCGAATCGAAATCGAATCGAAATCGAATCGAAATCGAATCGAAATCGAATCGAAATCGAATCGAAATCGAATCGAAATCGAATCGAAATCGAATCGAAATCGAATCGAAATCGAATCGAAATCGAATCGAAATCGAATCGAAATCGAATCGAAATCGAATCGAAATCGAATCGAAATCGAATCGAAATCGAATCGAAATCGAATCGAAATCGAATCGAAATCGAATCGAAATCGAATCGAAATCGAATCGAAATCGAATCGAAATCGAATCGAAATCGAATCGAAATCGAATCGAAATCGAATCGAAATCGAATCGAAATCGAATCGAAATCGAATCGAAATCGAATCGAAATCGAATCGAAATCGAATCGAAATCGAATCGAAATCGAATCGAAATCGAATCGAAATCGAATCGAAATCGAATCGAAATCGAATCGAAATCGAATCGAAATCGAATCGAAATCGAATCGAAATCGAATCGAAATCGAATCGAAATCGAATCGAAATCGAATCGAAATCGAATCGAAATCGAATCGAAATCGAATCGAAATCGAATCGAAATCGAATCGAAATCGAATCGAAATCGAATCGAAATCGAATCGAAATCGAATCGAAATCGAATCGAAATCGAATCGAAATCGAATCGAAATCGAATCGAAATCGAATCGAAATCGAATCGAAATCGAATCGAAATCGAATCGAAATCGAATCGAAATCGAATCGAAATCGAATCGAAATCGAATCGAAATCGAATCGAAATCGAATCGAAATCGAATCGAAATCGAATCGAAATCGAATCGAAATCGAATCGAAATCGAATCGAAATCGAATCGAAATCGAATCGAAATCGAATCGAAATCGAATCGAAATCGAATCGAAATCGAATCGAAATCGAATCGAAATCGAATCGAAATCGAATCGAAATCGAATCGAAATCGAATCGAAATCGAATCGAAATCGAATCGAAATCGAATCGAAATCGAATCGAAATCGAATCGAAATCGAATCGAAATCGAATCGAAATCGAATCGAAATCGAATCGAAATCGAATCGAAATCGAATCGAAATCGAATCGAAATCGAATCGAAATCGAATCGAAATCGAATCGAAATCGAATCGAAATCGAATCGAAATCGAATCGAAATCGAATCGAAATCGAATCGAAATCGAATCGAAATCGAATCGAAATCGAATCGAAATCGAATCGAATCGAATCGAAATCGAATCGAAATCGAATCGAATCGAAATCGAATCGAAATCGAATCGAAATCGAATCGAAATCGAATCGAAATCGAATCGAAATCGAATCGAAATCGAATCGAAATCGAATCGAAATCGAATCGAAATCGAATCGAAATCGAATCGAAATCGAATCGAAATCGAATCGAAATCGAATCGAAATCGAATCGAAATCGAATCGAAATCGAATCGAAATCGAATCGAAATCGAATCGAAATCGAATCGAAATCGAATCGAAATCGAATCGAAATCGAATCGAAATCGAATCGAAATCGAAATCGAATCGAAATCGATCGAAATCGAATCGAAATTCGAAATCGAATCGAAATCGAATCGAAATCGAATCGAAATCGAATCGAAATCGAATCGAAATCGAATCGAAATCGAATCGAAATCGAATCGAAATCGAATCGAAATCGAATCGAAATCGAATCGAAAATCGAATCGAAATCGAATCGAAATCGAATCGAAATCGAATCGAAATCGAATCGAAAATCGAATCGAAATCGAATCGAAATTCGAATCGAAATCGAATCGAAATCGAATCGAAATCGAATCGAAATCGAATCGAAATCGAATCGAAATCGAATCGAAATCGAATCGAAATCGAATCGAAATCGAATCGAAATCGAATCGAAATCGAATCGAAATCGAATCGAAATCGAATCGAAATCGAATCGAAATCGAATCGAAATCGAATCGAAATCGAATCGAAATCGAATCGAAATCGAATCGAAATCGAATCGAAATCGAATCGAAATCGAATCGAAATCGAATCGAAATTGAATCGAAATCGACATCTTGTCTTCTTGTCTTCTTGTCTTCTTGTTTTCTTGTCTTCTTGTCTTCTTGTCTTCTTGTCTTCTTGTCTTCTTGTCTTCTTGTCTTCTTGTCTTCTTGTCTTCTTGTCTTCTTGTCTTCTTGTCTTCTTGTCTTCTTGTCTTCTTGTCTTCTTGTCTTCTTGTTTTCTTGTCTTCTTGTCTTCTTGTCCAAAACTGCTACAGATTGTCTTCGTCTGCCACAGATTGTTCAGATCTGTTACAGATCTTTGAAATTGGCACAGAACTTATAAATTTTGCAAGGCTCTTCATGAACCTAGCAAAGTGTTTCAGAACAACAAAACACCTAGTTTGACTTACGTCAGTCATCCCTGTCAAATAAACGTTCCATCGTGGTGCAAAATGCGTTTCGAAAATCATCAGATCAATCAAGTTCGCCAGCCTTAATTCAATCTCAATCGGTACCCTACTGCAGCTACTGCTGCTTGTCTTGCCTTAGCCCAACAATTTACGACACCGACAAGGTCCAAACGATCCACCCTTCCATCGGCGATCGGCCCATCATGATCTATATGATTCGTTCGTGATCACGATCTCTTTCGCTCGGTTTGCAACAATATTAAATCACACCACTCAATCACTAACGATCGAACCTAACCTCGTCGAACCCCCCGAACTCGAAAATTGCAAGTTTGCTTTTCAAACCGATCGTGCACCTGGTTCAAAGAGCGTTCCCTTCTCGACGAGCCACCACGCCGGATTGGAGTAATTACGGGTCCACTTTGTGCGATCCCAGTTGGAGAACGCACGAAGACGGACGATCAACACGTGGTGAGACCATTTTGGGGAGGACCAAATGGGTGTGACCATTTTTTTTTTCGTGCAAATGTTTGGCACGACTCCTTCGGGTCTGAACGAGAACACCCATAATGTGGGAAGCTTCGACGGGCTGTAATTGATTTTGATGAGATTTCTTTGAGTTGACCTGAATTGCAGCTGAAATTCTATTTTCGTCACAATGGTTTTGATTTCGTCTTATTTTACTCGTATTGCATTGTAGGTTTTGAATTTAGAGTTATTATGACGAAAATTGAATTCGTTGTATACGAATTCAATTTTCGACATAATGATTCTAAATTCGTCGCAATGATTTGGTAATACATTGCATTTTCTTCCGCAAAAAAGGGATTATGTTCCATTTTTGCCAACTCACTGTGACGAAATTAGAATTATTACTGGGATGAAAATTAAATTCATATATGATTATAAATAAGGGTAAAATAGGACGCATTGAAACCAGTGTGACGAAAATAGAATCAAAGCAATGGGCCATTGGAACTCCCTTCAATCATTACGACACCAATCGAATGACGTAAGACTTTCTCGTGCAACTTTGCTTCGACTAAAATCGCAAACAGGTACCTTGATGATTCGCAAAAAAAAGTAACAAATTACCGACCCGACGCAAAGCGATGACAACTCAATTCCATAAATTCGTCCCGTCATTGCATACAAAAAAGAAAAGATAAGTCTGTAACTCGAAAACAATCGTCTGAACATCCATTCATATCTGACGATGATGCAGTGTGAATGCAATCAATTGGACCCAAAGGTACGGGGCTTTCTTCTCAAAGCTGCTGGTACCCTATTATTTCCCATATGTAGGAGGAGCACGGTGACGGTGACGAGTGGATGATGTCTCGCGCCACTGGTCGCAAGATGGTTGGAAAATGGTGTAATTCGGCGGCTTGAGGGTGCCTTTGTTGGATCAATGCGCGAGATTATGCTGAGATTGATCGTAACCGAGGGCACTGTACGAGATCGGATTGATGAGAGGACATTCGATTGAAAAAGGGTGCGATGGACCGGTGAAACAAAATAAAGGGTTTGTGTAATTTTTCAATTTCGGCTGATTCGGATGAGTGGTTGAAGGGGTGATGCATTTCTTGGGCAGCAGATGAAATTTTACGACGTCACGCACTCACAAACCAATTTGAAACTTGAGAAGTTTCTCAAAAGATTGTGCATGAGCTTGAAAAGCTTCATCTTAGAAGCTTGAAAAGTATCGTCAAATAAGCTTGAAAAGACAAGAAGACAAGAAGACAAGAAGACAAGAAGAAGATTCCGATTCGATTTCGATTCGATTTTAGTTTCATTTTCAGTTTTCAGTTTTCAGTTTTCGATTTTCAGTTGTTAGTTTTCAGTTTTCAGTTTTCAGTTTTTAGTTGTTAGTTTTCAGGTTTTAAGTTTTAAGTTTTAAGTTTTAAGTTTTAAGTTTTAAGTTTTAAGTTTTAAGTTTTAAGTTTTAAGTTTTAAGTTTTAAGTTTTAAGTTTTAAGTTTTAAGTTTTAAGTTTTAAGTTTTAAGTTTTAAGTTTTAAGTTTTAAGTTTTAAGTTTTAAGTTTTAAGTTTTAAGTTTTAAGTTTTAAGTTTTAAGTTTTAAGTTTTAAGTTTTAAGTTTTAAGTTTTAAGTTTTAAGTTTTAAGTTTTAAGTTTTAAGTTTTAAGTTTTAAGTTTTAAGTTTTAAGTTTTAAGTTTTAAGTTTTAAGTTTTAAGTTTTAAGTTTTAAGTTTTAAGTTTAAGTTTTAAGTTTTAAGTTTTAAGTTTTAAGTTTTAAGTTTTAAGTTTTAAGTTTTAAGTTTTAAGTTTTAAGTTTTAAGTTTTAAGTTTTAAGTTTTAAGTTTTTAAGTTTTAAGTTTTAAGTTTTAAGTTTTAAGTTTTAAGTTTTAAGTTTTAAGTTAAGTTTTAAGTTTTAAGTTTTAAGTTTTAAGTTTTAAGTTTTAAGTTTTAAGTTTTAAGTTTTAAGTTTTAAGTTTTAAGTTTTAAGTTTTAAGTTTTAAGTTTTAAGTTTTAAGTTTTAAGTTTTAAGTTTTAAGTTTTAAGTTTTAAGTTTTAAGTTTTAAGTTTTAAGTTTTAAGTTTTAAGTTTTAAGTTTTAAGTTTTAAGTTTTAAGTTTTAAGTTTTAAGTTTTAAGTTTTAAGTTTAAGTTTAAGTTTTAAGTTTTAAGTTTTAAGTTTTAAGTTTTAAGTTTTAAGTTTTAAGTTTTAAGTTTTAAGTTTTAAGTTTTAAGTTTTAAGTTTTAAGTTTTAAGTTTTAAGTTTTAAGTTTTAAGTTTTAAGTTTTAAGTTTTAAGTTTTAAGTTTTAAGTTTTAAGTTTTAAGTTTTAAGTTTTAAGTTTTAAGTTTTAAGTTTAAGTTTTAAGTTTTAAGTTTTAAGTTTTAAGTTTTAAGTTTTAAGTTTTAAGTTTTAAGTTTTAAGTTTTAAGTTTTAAGTTTTAAGTTTTAAGTTTTAAGTTTTAAGTTTTAAGTTTTAAGTTTTAAGTTTTAAGTTTTAAGTTTTAAGTTTTAAGTTTAAGTTTTAAGTTTTAAGTTTTAAGTTTTAAGTTTTAAGTTTTAAGTTTTAAGTTTTAAGTTTTAAGTTTTAAGTTTTAAGTTTTAAGTTTTAAGTTTTAAGTTTTAAGTTTTAAGTTTTAAGTTTTAAGTTTTTAGTTTTAAGTTTTTAGTTTTAAGTTTTAAGTTTATAATTTTCAATTTTCAGTTCCAGATCCTTGGAATGACATTGATAATTTTACAATTCGTACAATTCGTAGTTGCTACTCTGTGGTAGACCAGTATATAAAAAATTCACGAAGATTGAATGAAGGGGGTTTATGTTTTGCTATCCACCCTCAATGTGCACAAATCGAGAATTCAATATTACAAAATCAACTACAGTGCTGGCCACGTCCTTACAGTCATCGGAGAAGGGGAGAAATGTTAGTTAGATGGCTATTGTTACCAAAGACTAAGGAGTCCTGTGCATCTCCACAGTTGTCATGGGAAGGGTTCCGTGTTAGTGAGGTAATATTGGAATCATCGAGCCCTCACAGGAAGGGAGGGACCATCGAGTTACTTATGGATCATAATATCAGTGCAACAACATTTCAATGTTACTTTTACTAGGGTTCTATAACTCGACTTCGAGTGGGGAATATTGAGTTAGGGAGAGTTGAGTGTCCCATATAAAGCCATACAAGTTAAACAATTTTGTTATTTTTCCAGGAATATTTTGTAGACACGTCACACAAGTTTTGATTGCTCTAAATTAATTTATTATTTTTACTTTTCTTTACAGGTAATTATCAATGATGAATGTTCATGTGGGATAAGGACATGAAAACCTTCGCTATTCTCGGACTGGAAATTACCGCGAATATATTGAATGGAAATCGCTCCAAATAATTCTAAAATCCCGGTAAGTTAATGCTTATCGTACTTCATAACAGATTGTTTGCTTACGATCATTGTTCTAATCTATACCAAATTATTGTATACATTCATGGAAAGTAATACCACAGATAAGTAACATTTTGTGTGGAATTACTTAAGGAATATCCCCAAAAAATTGTTCAGAAATTCCTCCTATGATTTCTCCAGAGATTTTTCCAGGGATTCTTACAAAAACTCCTCCAGAACTTTATTTATGAATTCATGCAGAGATGCCTCCAGGAACTTCGTAAATTATTGTTTGACAAATTATTCAAGGGATCCCTCTTGCATTTCCTCCAGGTATTCTTAAATGTATTCTGCAGGCACTGCTTCAGATATTACTACAACGCTTTCCTCAGGATTCCTCAACTTTTAAAGTATTGTTTCAGGATTTTTCAAGGAATTCCTTGAAGGATTGATTTAGAAATTACTCAAGGATTGTTTTTCAGGAAGTCCTCATTAGATCCTCCAGAAATTATTTTATAGTCTTAAGCCAATTAACAGAATTTTCATAAAATTCCTCAATAATTTCCTCCTCTGGGTTCCAACAGTTACTCTTCCAGATTTTTCTTCAGAAACTCCTGCAGGGATCCTTCCAAAAATTTTCTCGTTCAAAATTTTCTAAAGTGATTCTTCTAAGAGTTTCCTTGAAACTCTCATAGGAATTTCTCTTTTAGGTATTTCTCAGGGAATTTCTTGAAGGATTGTTCCAGGATTTTCCCATGAGATTGTTTTCAGGAATTCATAGAAAAATCTCCCAGAAATAACTTTAAACTTTCAAGGCAATTCACAAACATTTCAAAAAATTGTTCCAGATGTTCCTCTAGAAATTTCTCTCGAAGTACAAGAACTTTTCTCTAAGGATTCCTCCAGATATTCTTTCAGAAATTTTTACTGGGAATCCAACAGTGATTCCTCCGTAGCTTTCTTAAAAAAGTCCTGCAGAGATTCCTGCAGAAACTTCTTCTTCAAAAATGTTTCGAGGGATCCCTTTTACAATTCTTCTATGTATCCTCCAGAAATCTTCCATAGATTTAAACAGAGATTTTTTCAAGAATTTCTTAAAGAATTCCTCCAGGAACTCTCACAGGGATTCGTGAATTTCCTAAACTACTACTTGAACGAGTGCTCCAGGAATTTCTCATCATAATCTAACCCAGAAATTTCCTCAGAAAAACCTACCAGAATTAGTTCAAACTTTTAAAACATTTAGCTCATTTTTCCAAAATTCCTCCTTATATTCCTCTAGAGATTCCTCCAGAAATACAGGAATTCCTCTAAGGATTCGTCCAGTTATTCTTCCAGAAATATCTCCAGAGATTCAAACAGTTATTCCTCCAGAACTTTCTTCAGTAACATCTGCAGGAATTCCTCCAAGAAACATTTCTTCAAGCATTTTTTTTTTGAATCCTCTTTTATAATATGCCCCAGAAACTACTCTAGAGATTCAAACAGGGATTTCTTAAGGATAGCTCCAGAAATTTATCAAGAGATTTTTTCGTGAATTCCTTGAAAAGTTCCTCCAAAAATAATTTCTATATTCTTCCAAGAATAACTGCAGAATTCCTCCTAAAATTTCTCCAAAGATTTTTCCAGGCATTCCAACAGTATTTCCTCCAGAACTTTTTTCAGGAACTCCTGTAAGGATTCAACCAGGAACTTCAAGAAATAGCTTGACGGTTTGCTCAAGGAATTTATTATCAGATTTTTCCGGGAACTTCTACATTCCTCCATGAATTTCCATGTTCCAAAAATATTTGAAGTAATATCTTCAGAATTTTTTCACACTGTTGAAAATTTACTAGAAGTTTTCCCTCGGATTTCCACAGTAATTTCTCAAAATATGCCTCCAGAGATGCCCCCAGAATTCTTCCAAGAAATCTCCAGCAATTTCCTCAGACAATCTTCCAGTACTGTTTTAGGTATAATCCCAGAAATCAAAAACTCTTAATAGATTCTTTTTAACATTTCCTTCATGAATTCTTAGAAGAATTCCTGAAAAAAAACCATTGAGAAATTCTGATGAAGACGGTTATCTGGAGGAATCATTGAAGGATTCTTTTGGAGATATTACGGAGTGATTCTTGGAAGAATCCCTGACGGAATTACTGGTGAAACTCTGGGCGTGGAATTTTCGGAGGAGTCTCCAATGATATTCCTGGAGCAATTTCTGGAAAATATCTATTTTTTAATTGTTGAAATCCTTGAAGGAAATACTGGAATCCATGTAGAAGTTCTCGAAAATATCTCTCATTCCCCGTCAAAATGATCTTGGGGAAATTCCATGAGAAACTCCATGAGAAATTTATTAAGCAGGTTATGGAGAAACTCATGAGAGAATCCCTGAAAAATTCCAGATAATTCCTGGAAGAATCTCTGGAGGAATCCTTGAAGAAATTTCTGTAAAATGTCTAGGGGAAAGCTACGGAGAATTTACTGAAATCACTGTAGGCATTTTCGAAAAAATCTGTAAATTATTAGGCGATGAAATTTTCCCAGAGAAATTCCTGAAAGTGTTTTACAAAAATTCTATGAAGGAATTTCTGAAAAAATGCTTCACAATCCCTTATGGAAACCCTGGGGAATATCTCTGGAATTTATTGGAAGAATCCCCGGGGAAATCTGTGGCGAGAATCCTGGAAAAATCTCTGGAGGCATCTTTTTTCGGAAAATATCTGAAATATTTCATGGTGAAATGTTTTGAGAAATTCTCTGAAGGATTTACTGCATTCTCCGGACTACTTTTCGAAAAAAAAATCATTGTATCATTTCCTGTTGAAATGTTCCTGTGGAAATTCGTTGAAAACTTCCTGCAGGAGCTTCTAGATTAATTCCTGAGCAAATCCCAGAACACATTCTTGAAGGAATTCCTGGAGAAATCCCTTTTGGAACGCTGGAGGAATCCAATCGAGAATTCTAGACGGGATCTCTGGAGGAATCATTGAAAAAATTTCTAGAAGATGAGTTCAGACATCAGTCCTGGTGAAATATTTCGAGAAATCCATGTAGGAGTTTCTGAAGGCAATCTGTGGAGGAATTCCTCTATAAGTTCTTTGAAGAATGATTGAAGGCTTTTTTTTAGTGAAAATTCAGGGAAATATCTATTTTTTTGAAGAAGTCTTTTAATGAAATCCTTGGACAAATCACTGTAATCCCTGAAGAAATTTACGAAAATATCTCCAAATTATTACCTGTGGAAATATTACGAGAGAAATTCGTTTAGAAATACCTGATGGAACCCTTGGAGGAATTCCTGAGGGAATCCTTGAACAAATTCTTGGAGGAATCCTTTTGAGTAATTCTTGAGAGCAATCTTTGGATAAACTGCACATGAAATTCTTGGAGGAATTTTTGGAGGAACTAGAGCAATTCTTGGAGAAATCCCAAGTGGAGTCTCTGGAATAATCTTTGGAGAATATCTTTGCATGAATTAGTAAAATCTTTGGATGAGTTTTCAAAACAACCTCTGCTTTATTTCGAGGTGGAATTTCCCTAGAGAAATTTCTTGAGAAATCCCTGAAGGATTTTCTTGAGGAATGCTGTGCATAAGGAATTCCTGGAGGAATTCTGGGTGGCATTTCTGAAAAATATCTAAATTATTTCTTGGAGAAATCTTTGAATTACTGGAGTCTCCGGAGGAGTTCTCGAAAATATTTCTTATTTCCTGGCAAAAGGATCTTAGAATAATTCTTCGAAAAATCCTTGAAGTGGATTTTGGAGAAATTACTGGGAAAATTTCTGGAGAAATCCCTCGAAGATCCTCTGGGCAAAAAAAAAAGGTTTAAAACTTGTAAGGTTCCCTCGTGAAACTTTGGAGGATGTCCAGAGGAAATCCTCGAAGGAATCCTTTGAGAAATTTCAAGAATATAGTTGATTTATATCAAGGTGAAGTCTATGAAAGAATTATTGAAATCCCTAGGAGAGTTTCTGAAAAAATCTGAATTTTTAACCGGTGAAATTTCCCTAGAGAAATCTCTGGAGGAGTTTTCAGACGAATTTCTGAAGGAATTCTGTGGAGGAACCCCTCGAGAAATTGCAGGACCCCCTGATGGATCGCTGGAGTAGCCCCTTTGGGATTTGGAGGAGTTTTCGGAAGAATGTTTTCCCTAGCGAAATTTAAGAAGGAATTCCTGGCGGAATCCTTGATAGAACCCAAGAGGAATCTCTGTGACAATCCTCTGAAGAATTCCTGGTTGAATCTGTGGTGAAATTTCTGGAGTACCTAAATGCGCTTTCAAAACAATCTCTAAATTATTTGCTGGCAATATGTCCCTAGAAAAAAAAATGTTGAGAAATTACTGAAGAAACTTCTGGAAAAAAATCAGTGGACAAACTCCTTACAAAAATCACAGAAGGATTCTCTTGAGAAAGAGAATCCTGTTCAGGATCCTGAGGAAAATCTTATTCAGAATTCTAAGGAAAATCCTGTTCAGGATTCTGAGGAGAATTTTTTTCAGGATTCATAGGAGAATCCTGCTCAGGATTCTGAGGAGTATCCTGTTCAGGATTCTGAGGAGAATCCTGTTCAGGATTCTGAGGAGAATCCTGTTCAGGATTCTAAAGAGAATTCTGTTCGGGATTCTTAGGAGAATCCTGTTCAGGATTCTGAGGAGAATCCTGTTCAGGATTCTGAGGAGAATTCTGTTCAGGATTCTGAAGAGAATTCTGTTCAGGATTCTGAGGAGAATCCTGTTCAGGATTCTGAGGAGAATCCTGTTCAAGATTCTGAGGAGAATCCTGTTCAGGATTCTGCGGAGAATCCTGTTCAGGATTCTGCGGAGAATCCTGTTCAGGATTCTGCGGAGAATCCTGTTCAGGATTCTGCGGAGAATCCTGTTCAGGATTCTGCGGAGAATCCTGTTCAGGATTTTGCGGAGAATCCTGTTCAGGATTTTGCGGAGAATCCTGTTCAGGATTCTGAGGAGAATCCTGTTCAGGATTCTGAGGAGAATCCTGTTCAGGATTCTGAGGAGAATACTGTTCAGGATTCTGAGGAGAATCCTGTTCAGGATTCTGAGGAGAATCCTGTTCAGGATTCTGAGGAGAATCCTGTTCAGGATTCTGAGGAGAATCCTGTTCAGGATTCTGAGGAGAATCCTGTTCAGGATTCTGAGGAGAATCCTGTTCAGGCTTTTGTGGAGAATCCTGTTCAGGATTCTGAGGAGAATCCTGTTCAGGATTCTGAGGAGAATCCTGTTCAGGATTCTGAAGAGATTTCTGTTCAGGATTCTGAAGAGAATTCTGTTTAGGATTCTGGAGAGAATCCTGTTCAAGATTCTGAAGAGGATCCTGTTCAGGATTCTGAAGAGAATCCTGTTCAGGATTCTGAAGAGGTTTCTTAGGAGAATCCTGTGCATGATTCTGAGGAGAATCCTGTTCAGGATTCTGAGGAGAATCCTGCTCAGGATTCTGAAGAGAATCATGTTCAGGATTCTGAAGAGAATCATGTTCAGGATTCTGAAGAGAATCCTGTTCAGAATTCAGAGGAGAACCCTGTTCAGGATTCCAAGAAGAATCCTGTTCAGGATTCTGAGGAAAATCCTGTTTAAGATTCCAAGGAGAATCCTGTTCAGGTGAGGGTTCTGGCATTCCAGTGTGATTCTCTTGAAGATTCTGAAGAGAATCCTGTCCAGGATTCTGAGGAGAATTCTGTTCAGGATTCTGAGGAGAATCCTGTTCAGGATTCTGAGGAGAATCCTGTTCAGGATTCTGAAGAGTATTCTGTTCAGGATTCTGAAGAGATTTCTGTTCAGGATTCTGAAGAGAATTCTGTTTAGGATTTTGGAGAGAATCCTGTTCAGGATTCTGGAGAGAATCCTGTTCAGGATTCTGGAGAGAATCCTGTTCAGAATTCAGAGGAGAACCCTGTTCAGGATTCTGAAGAGAATCCTGTTCAGGATTCTGAAGAGAATCATGTTCAGGATTCTGAAGAGAATCATGTTCAGGATTCTGAAGAGAATCCTGTTCAGAATTCAGAGGAGAACCCTGTTCAGGATTCCAAGAAGAATCCTGTTCAGGATTCTGAGGAAAATCCTGTTTAAGATTCCAAGGAGAATCCTGTTCAGGTGAGGGTTCTGGCATTCCAGTGTGATTCTCTTGAAGATTCTGAAGAGAATCCTGTCCAGGATTCTGAGGAGAATCCTGTTCAGGATTCTGAGGAGAATCCTGTTCAGGATTCTGAGGAGAATCCTGTTCAGGATTCTGAAGAGTATTCTGTTCAGGATTCTGAAGAGATTTCTGTTCAGGATTCTGAAGAGAATTCTGTTTAGGATTTTGGAGAGAATCCTGTTCAGGATTCTGGAGAGAATCCTGTTCAGGATTCTGGAGAGAATCCTGTTCAGGATTCTGGAGAGAATCCTGTTCAGGATTCTGAAGAGAATCCTGTTCAGGATTCTGAAGAGAATCATGTTCAGGATTCTGAAGAGAATCATGTTCAGGATTCTGAAGAGAATCATGTTCAGGATTCTGAAGAGAATCATGTTCAGGATTCTGAAGAGAATCCTGTTCAGAATTCAGAGGAGAACCCTGTTCAGGATTCCAAGAAGAATCCTGTTCAGGATTCTGAGGAAAATCCTGTTCAAGATTCCAAGGAGAATCCTGTTCAGGTGAGGGTTCTGGCATTCCAGTGTAGATCTTGGAGATTCTCTTGAAGATTCTGAAGAAAATCCTGTCCAGGATTCTGAGGAGAATCCTATTCAGGATTCTGAAGAGAATCCTGTTCAGGATTCTGAAGAGAATCCTGTTCAGGATTCTGAAGAGAATCCTGTTCAGGATTCTGAAAAGAAACCTGTTAAAGATTCTTAGGAGAATCCTGTTCAAAATTTTGAGGAGAACTCTGTTCAGGATTCCAAGAAGAATCCTGTTCAAGATTCTGAGGAGAATCCTCTTCAGGATTCTGAGAAGAATCCTCTTCAGAATTCTAAGAAGAATCCTTTTTAGGATTCCGAAGAGAATCCGGTTCAGGATTCAAAGGAGAATTCTGTTCAGGATTCCAAGGAGAATCCTGTTCAGAATTCCAAGGACAATACTGTATAGGATTCCATGGAGAATGCTGTTAGGATTCCAAGGAGAATCATGTTCAGGATTCTAGGGAGAATTCTCTTCAGGATTCTTAGGAAAAGCCTGTTCAAGATTCTAAGGAGAATTCTGTTCGGGACTCTGAGTAGAATCCTGTTCAAGATTCTGAGGAGAATCCTGTTCAAGATTCCAAGGAGATTTTGGTATTGATATGTGGATGCTGGTATTCCAGTGAGGGTTCTGGCATTCCAGTGTAGATTCTGGAGATTCTGAGGAGAATTCTGTTCAAGATTTTGAGGAGAATTCTGTTCAAGATTCTGAATAGAATTCTGTTCAGGATTCTGAGGAGAATCCTGTTCAGGAATTTAAGGAGAATCCTCTTCAGGATTCTATGGATATTCCTGTTTGGGATTCTAAGTTGAATCCTGTTCACTGTAGCTTTTATTACAACAAAATACCATATTCTTGGAAACACTTTGACTTGAGCTAGTACAAAACATTAGTAAATTGAGTAAACCTGTGATTCTGACGTAAGCTGAAGCGTTTGGTACAAAAATTGAGATAGGATCTTAGGATTCTATTGCCTCGAATGCTTTTGAACCCTATTTATGGTGAAAAAGGAGCACGACACACAACTGTCATCGACCCGCTTGACACATCTGTCACCAACCTGCTTCGCCACGCACCTGCGCAGTTATTCGCACCGTCTCACATCCTTTTTCCGACTTCCGTGTCGCGTTGAGGACAGCCGAACATTCCCGAAATCCCCCTGTCCTTCCGTCCGACGACCGACACGTCGCTATCACCATCATTGTTTTGCTTCCATCCTTCCTTCTGACGACACGACGACGCAAACCAAAACAAGCACCCGACGAATAGAAGGAAGAAGGGTGCGTGTGACTCATCCCCTTGTTATCTCGCTCGCAGACGGACGGACGGACACCCGAAAGGGAGAAGACACTTGAATAATAGGCCAGGAGAAGTGGATGAACTTGTCATTCATTTTTCTGTCAAATCTCATACAAAATCTACTTTTTCTTTGACAGAAATTCACTCTAGGTGAACCACTTCCCCTGGCCTATTGAGCTCGATTTGCGATTGTTGTGGGCTAAGGAGCAGGCGCAGTTCCGTTCGGAGGAACTTCGGCAGGAGCGACGACGGCGACGACACAGTTACCGCATTAGTTTCGACTCGGATTTCGCCTCTGACAGGACAGATTTCATCCGACTTTATAGGATTTTTCCCAAGAAAGGGGATTCTGGTGGTAAATAATCGGATTTTCGCGAGGATTCGGCTAAATTGCGTTCAATCAATTCGGAATAGTTCCAAAAAAAACCCCGAATTGGAAAAATTGGATCGATCAAAACAAAAACAACAACTACGCAGACGGCAAAGTAGGCTGTGTCCAAGTGTGAGAAAACATGGCCGCTTTGGATGGTGTGGTTCCGGAAAAATAAGGATACGTGAAAATCGGGACCAGCTGCTGCAGTTTTAACCTCGGAACATTCAAGTGGCAAATTCCAAGTGAAAATGTGAGTTCGGATCGAATAGATGGCTTCGGGTCATAATCATCAAGATGGATTAGGGCGGTGTTTTGACAGTTGATGTTCGTCGTGGAGGCCTCCTCGGGTTGGCGACGAGAAGTAGGCCGTGCAAGTTTTTTTTGACAGTCAGCTGTCGCGACGACCATATTGATTTTCCTCACACGTTGTCGACCTCCTTCCCTTTGTGTAGGGTTGCCAAATTAAAAACTGTATCTCTGTTTCTTAGAGCAACATATTTGTATTTTAAATCTATATTTACAGAATATCTGTATTCTGTTCTTTCGAAAAATCTGCTACAAAAATATCTCTATACAGACTATTGGTCACAAAAAGAAATTCTGAAGAATACAGACAAAATTTGTACATGTGGCAACCCTGCCACTATGTGCATGTTGGGAAGCTCCACGTCATGGAGCGATAAGGGCGAACGCAGATACAGTTGCAAGAGTATGGGGAAGCCTAATCTTATCGATCGGGCTATTGCAACAAGAAATCAAAGTGCAGGATTGGGGTTTTTGATTACGATTTTTTTTGGCTAAGCGTCATTTGCTCCAACATTTTGCTTGTTATCAGGGGGGATTAGAGATTTATCAAGGTCGTTTTGTCACGGGTGCATGGGACGTTGCTCTCAACTCAAGATATCGGAACCAGCTGAAATTATATTTCTAACAATGAGAATTAGCCATCATCATTATAACAACCAAATTGGACAACGCACCAGACCTGGTACTGGAAGACTTCCAGAATGTGCCCAATGTAACCAAAAACAATTGAAACAGTCTCCAAAATACTTGATTCGTAAAATCTTGACTTCCCGGAGGAAACCAGGTGTCCGGAAGGCCAATTTGACAAAAATATCCTGAAATAGAGATTTCTTCTATGCAGAACTTTCGGAGACTCCTCCTGACATTCCTCCAAAAATTCTCACTAATAGCCCTAAAAACTTCGCCCTAAAATTTCTTGCAAGATGTTTCAGGGGATGCCTAGAAAAATAACTCAATAGTTTGCTCTCGAAAATCCTATCGCAACTAGCTCATTTTTCGGAGATTTTTCCACTGATTCATCTACCGAATGCTCCAGAAGTTACTCTAACAGATATTCCAAATATTCCTACAAGAGATCGTCCAAAAAGCCCCCGAAAATTTATTCCACAGTCTTGAAATAAATCGAGAAGAAACCTTACGAGAATTCCTCTTGGAGTTTTCCAGCCATTTTTATATGTGTTCCTTCAAGAGTTTATCAGTGGTTCCTCTAAACAATTGCTCCGAAAAATTCCTTCAGGAATTATTTCAGCAAACTCTTCCAGGAATTCTTAAATAAATTCGATCAGTGACTGACCAAGCAGAATTCGTAATCATTTGATTTCGTCTATGATGGTCTATGATCGGCAATGTTTCGCAAGTTTCAGCAAGCTTAATAAATAACAGCAGCGAACGAGAGCCCCAAAGAGAGAGCGATGATACAAATTATTTCTCTCGCTTATTAGACCAATATATTAAAAAAAGAGTATGTAAAGTTTCACTTCATTAATTACTTCAGAAATCATTTGAGTAATTACTTTTATCATTCCTACACAGATCTCAACATATCAAAAAAAAATCAGAGGGGGTTGTATTCAAGACACGACCGCATGACGTTAACTACGCCAAGTGATTATCTGCATATAAATTTTAGTCGATTGGCTGAGTTTTTTTTTTTTTTGAGTGACCCTCCGCTCTCCTCCATACCAAAAAGCTCATGACGAGCCCCCTGGTAATGGACACTCAATTCTCAGCCACAGGCAACACTAAATTAAGAAAACAAATATTTATAAGAGGCTGAGAATAATCAAAAATGACAACAACAGGGAGTTTGAAACAAAATAACTAAGCTAAGTGGTTCTAGTGGATTGTAAATCCTTTTAAAGAAGCACATATGAAAAAGAAAATTTTACACTACAAATACGAAATTATAAATATATACGAATTATTATTATTATTAAACAGTTAAACTAATTGTTTGGAGACGATTAACAATCTTTTGTTTTAACGACATAGTTTCAATTCAAATAAGTAAATGTGGAATTCTTCGCCGCAGGAATTCTTTAAGGTTAGTTTTGAAGGAAAAGCTGTTAGTAATTTGTTGGAGATGTCTAGGTAAGACGTTATATTTCGAAGGACCAAGGAAGGAAAAACGTTTTTGACCAAAATTGGAATGCGCTCTAGATCGAGAGAGAGTATTAAATTGTCTAGTATTATGAATACGAGAAGCAATGTTGAGGGTTATGTTATGATGTAATAACGGATTGTGGAGAACATTATGAACCATTTGCAGCGTTTGCTGTTCGCAGATTCCTAAAATTGGTAAAGCGCGATGGGGTAGCTCAATATACAAACGGACAGTTGAAAACAGGATTGGTAAATTGAAGATAATTTTGAGGCAGCGATTTTGAAGGGTTTGAAGTTTTTTTAGCTTAGATTTGCATGCTCTACCCCATGAGAGAGTAAGATAATTCAGATGAGAATGAATATGGGCATAATAAAACAGAAGTAAAGCTTTGCGTGGAAGGTAGGATACTACTCGTTTAAGGACTCCACACATTGCTGAAATTTTATTGCGGACCGTTTTAATATGTTGATAACAAGATAATGTGCAATCAAGGGTAAGACCCAAATATTTAAAGGAATCAACTTTTTCGATAGTAGCAGTATCAATAATAAGGCTAGGTGTATTCGGTTGAGCTTTTCTTGGTAATCTGAAAATCATATACTTTGTTTTTTTTTCAGGTTCAAAGAAAGGAGATTGCAGGCAAAATAACTTTGAAGTAAACGCAGATCTTCACACATATTTGTTGTTATTAGTTCGGGATTTATAATAGGGTAAACCCAGAGCGAAACCCGTATTGCATGCTGTATAATACATTATTCCTGTCGAAAAACTTCATTAAACGTGTCACCAAAAGCTTTTCAAATATTTTGTTAAAAACAGATAAAGTGGATATAGGCCGATAATTATCTGCTAAACAGCGATCTCCTGATTTAAAAATTGGTATGACTTTAGCAACCTTGAGGCATTCAGGATATAAACCTGTTTCAATTATTAAGTTAAAAGAATCAGTAAGTATACGAGAAAAGGCTACAACATTGTTTTTGATTATTTTTGCCGGTATGCAATCTGGGCCGGAACTTTTGTTCGAATTCAAGTCGTTGATAAGAAGTGTAACCTCATTTATAGAAGCAGGCTGTAGAAAACATGATTCCGAAATCGGATTTATGTACTGCAATGGGTTTTCAAGTGTAGATGGAATTTGTTGGGCCAATTTACAGCCAACTGTTGAAAAATGCTCATTAAAGGCTTCGCATACCATTTTTGCATCAGAAGTGTATTGACCATTCACATTTAGTGTCAATTCGGTATTGGTTTTCGATTTTCCTAAGATAGAGTTGATATTTTTCCATAATTTTGAATGGGTGGTGTTATTCAACAAGTTCTCATAATACCTCTTTTTCGTTTGCTTTTTAGCGACATCTAATTTGCTCGATATATGTTTTAGAAGTTCGGCTAGGTGAGAATCATTTGGATATTTACGACACTTTTTCAAATAGTTGTTTTTAAGTTTGATCAAAGACCACAATTCTAAATTCATCCAAGGACAATGCGTACCTTTAATATTAACCGTTTTGGACATTGTTCTAGTACAGTTTTTCAAGAGCGTATTATATTTAGCAATAATATTACTCAAACAATTGTCAACAATGTCTATAACTCCGATGGTATCGATAAAAGACTTGAAATCTCTATGCAGTTTATCGTGATTAACTATGTTTTTCGACAGCACAACTCTATCTGAAAGGAAACGTAAACCAAATTCTGGCAATATGAGAGAATGATCACTAACATCATTTAAAATAGTATGGTTATATAAGCGATGGGCATCAGACATTTTACATATAACATGGTCAAGAACATTGGAACTGGCTGGTCTGGTAACAAATGAATTTGAACATAAAAAGTTATAAGATTGCAAAAGATATTTGTATTTAAGAACAACATTGTTATTTATTAGGTTAACAGGTACATTAACATCGCCAAAGATGAAACAGGGGTGACTTGTACTCTTATTAAGCCAGCATTCAATGAATTCATAAAACACATTGAAGTCAAATGATGGTGGGCGATAAACACCATGAATTTCATACTTTTCCCCATTAATTTGAAGTTCAACAGATATATGATGGAATCCTCCACTAGATAGATTTTCAAGAATATTATATTTTATGGTGTCTCTAATATACACAGCCAATCCACCTGACGAATTTCCTCGACTAGAAAAAATGCTATTGTAACCATTTATTTTATATAATCCAGTATTATCGGCTTTGATCCACGTTTCTCCCAGTATTATAACGTCAATGGGGACCACAAAATGATCAATAGACAACAAAATATTATCAAACTTACTCATATCATTTATTCCACGGACATTCCACTGTAAAACACGCAAATATTTCGAAGAGTTTCTTCCACAAGACACATTGAACTCATCAATATGGTTATGATAATAATTTAAAGACTTATCCATTACTAAAATTTATATTGAGACATAAACATACACGCATAAGACTACTGTTACATTGAAATTGATGATGGAACAAACTAATAAACATTCTTCTTTCTCTTTGGTGATGGTGATTGGTTCATAGCGACCGAGTAAGCATTCATAATACGGTTCGAATCATCTCTAGTTTTGATTACATCGGGTTTCGAATCTTCATGCTTTTTAACAAGTATCCCTCCGCCTCTTCCAGGCCAAACAAACTTAATTTTCAGTAATTCCTGGGACTCACGCATTTTACGAAGAAGCTCCAATGAAAGGGGAGTCCATTCGTCCCTAATACTAACTGTCGTTGGTTTTCCATTGACTAAAAAGTTTTCATTAATGTTAGTTGACACAATTTTACCAAACTCTCTTTTCTTGGACAGAACCATTTCTTTAACACTCACATCTTTGAATTCGATTTGTATTGGAATCATCACATTAGATTTATTGCTGACAACAACCTAGTGGCTGATACTATCGAGTCTTGTTCTATTTGCGCTCCGACTTGAGCGATAGTATTATGGACAGTAGCTAAAACGTTTTCATTTGGTATATATGGGAGCCCTAGCAGGACAGCATTTTTTGAAATAGCTTTGCGGTCAGATTTATCTACATTCGCTTCCAACTTATGGACAAAACTGGTTAGTTTTGAATGAGATTCAGTTAGTTCATTGATACGCTGCTTTAAACATTCATTTTCCAACCGTTAGTTCAAAGATACCTCTGAGCATAACTTAGAGAGTTCATTGAGTAGTCACTTCTTGGATATTTCAACCCAATATTCAACAATCTTTTCAAGGCTAGTTTAAATAACTCCTCCAAAGTACTTCCAGTAATTTCCCCAGAGGCTTCTCTTGTGAATCTTCAAGCATACCTACAGAAATCCCCAAAATTTTCCAAGAATCCTTATAAAAAAAAACTTAAGGCTTCCTCATAATTTTTTTCGCAAATTAATCTAGAATTTTTAACAGATATTTTTGAAGAAACATAATATGAAATCCCAGAAGAGATAGATTGAGTTATTTCCTTCTCTGGATGTATTCCTAATGTGTCCCTTGAGTAATTTTTGACTGCATTCATGGTGGAATCCTGAAAAATATAGCTCCTAGGAAGTCGCTGAATCAATTCCTGAAGAAATCGTTTAGGTTGGAAAAATATCCCAGTGACATTCCTTTAGAAATTCGGAACAACTTCTTCTCAGAATCCAGAAGATGAATCTCCTCAGAATCTAAAGCAGGGCTGTTTTTAGCATCCTGAACAGGATTCTCCTCAAAATCCTTAATAGGATTCTTTTCAGAATTCTGGATAAAATTGTCCTCATAATCCTGGATAGGATTCTCCTCTGAATCCTGGATAGGATTCTTCTCAGAATCCTGGACAAGATTCTCTTCAGAATCCTGAAAAGGGTTCTCCTCAGAATCCTGAACAGGATTCTCCTCAGAATCCTGAGCAGGATTCTCCTCAGAATCCTGAAAACGATTCTCCTCAAAATTCTGAACAGGATTCTCCTAAGAATCCTAAACAGGATTATTTCAGAATCCTGAAAAGGATTCATCTCAGAATCCTGAACAGGATACTCCTCAGAATCCTGAGCAGGATTCTCCTCGGAATCCTGAGCAAAATTCTCCTCAGAATTCCGAGCAGGATTCTCCTCATAATCCTTAGCAGGATTCTCCTCAGAACCCTGAGCAGGATTCTCCTCAGAATCCTGAACAGGATGCTCCTCAGAATCCTGAGCAGGATTCTTCTCAGAATCCTGAAAACGATTCTCCTCAAAATTCTGAACAGGATACTCCTCAGAATCCTGAGCAGGATTCTCCTCGAAATCCTGAGCAAGATTCTCCTCAGGATTCTGAGCAGGATTCTCCTCAGAATCCTGAAAAGGATTCATATCAGAATCCTGAACAGGATACTCCTCAGAATCCTGAGCAGGATTCTCCTCGGGATCCTGAGCAGGAATCTCCTCGGGATCCTGAGCAAGATTCTCCTCAGAATTCTAAGCAGGATTCTCCTCAAAATCCTCAGCAAGATTCTCCTCAGAATCCTGAAAACTATTCTCCTCAGAATCCTGAACAGGATATTCCTCAGAATCCTGCTCAGAATCCTGAAAAGGATCCTCAGCAAGATTCCCCTCAGAACTCTGAGCAGGATTCTCCTCAGAACCCTGAGCAGGATTCTCCTCAGAATCCTGAACAGGATGCTCCTCAGAATCCTGAAAACGATTCTCCTCAGAATCCTGAACAGCATACTCCTCAGAATCCTGAGCAGGAATCTCCTCGGGATCCTGAGCAAGATTCTCCTCAGAATTCTGAGCAGGATTCTCCTCAAAATCCTCAGCAGGATTCTCCTCAGAACCCTGAGTGAATTCTCTTCAGAATCCTGAACAGGATTCTCTTCAGAACCCTGAGCAGGATTCTCCTCAAAACCTTGAGCAGGATTCTCCTCAGAATCCTGAACAGGATGCTCCTAAGAATCCTGAACAGGATACTCCTCAGAATCCTGAGTAGGATTCTCCTCGGAATCCTGAGTAGGATTCTTCTCAGAATTCTGAGCAGGATTCTTTTTGGAACCCTAAGCAGGATTCTCATTGGAAGCCTGAGCAGGATTCTCCTAAGAATCCTTAAAAGGATTCATCTCAGAATCCTGAACAGGATACTCCTAAGAATCAGCAAAATTCTCCTCAGAATTCCGAGCAGGATTCTCCTCAGAACCTTGAGCAGGATTCTCCTCAGAACCCTGAGCAGGATTCTCCTCAGAATTCTGAACAGGATTCTCCTCAGAATCTTGAGTAGGATTCTCCTCAGAATCTTGAGTAGGATTCTCCTCAGAATCCAAAACAGGATTCTCCTAAAAATCCTGAAAAGGATTCATCTCAGAATCCTGAAAAGCATTCATCTCAGAATCCTCAACAGGATACTCCTCAGAACCCTGAGCAGGATTCTTCTCAGAATTCTGAACAGGATTCTCTTCGGAATCTTGAGCAAGATACTCCTCAGAACCCTGAGCAGGATTCTCCTCAGAATCTTGAGTATGATTCTCCTTAGAATCCAAAACAGGATTCTCCTAAGAATCCTTAAAAGGATTCATCTCAGAATCCTGAACAGGATACTCCTAAGAATCAGCAAAATTCTCCTCAGAATTCCGAGCAGGATTCTCCTCAGAACCCTGAGCAGGATTCTCCTCAGAACCCTGAGCAGGATTCTCCTCAGAATTCTGAACAGGATTCTCCTCAGAATCTTGAGTAGGATTCTCCTCAGAATCCAAAACAGGATTCTCCTAAAAATCCTAAAAAGGATTCATCTCAGAATCCTGAAAAGGATTCATCTCAGAATCCTGAACAGGATACTCCTCAGAACCCTGAGCAGGATTCTCCTCGGGATCCTGAGCAAGATTCTCCTCAGAATCCTGAGCAGGATTCTCCTCAAAATCCCCAGCAGCATTCTCCTCAGAATCCTGAGCAGGATTCTTCTCAGAATCCTAAACAGGATGCTTCTCAGAATCCTGAACAGGATTCTCCTCAGAATCCTGAAAACGATTCTCCTCAGAATCCTGAACAAGATACTCCTCAGAATCCTGAGTAGGATTCTCCTCGGAATCCTGAGTAGGATTCTTCTCAGAATTCTGAACAGGATTCTTTTTGGAACCCTGAGCAGGATTCTCCTCAGAACCCTGAGCAGGATTCTCCTCAGAATCCTGAACACGATTCTCCTTAGATTCCTAAACAAGATACTCCTCAGAATTTTGAACAGGATGCTCCTCAGAACCCTGAACAAGATTCTCCTCAGAATCCTGAAAACGATTCTCCTCAGAATCCTGAACAGGATACTGCTCAGAATCCTGATCAGGATTCTCTTTGGAGTTCTGAGCAGGATTCTCCTCAGAACTCTGAGCAGGATTCTCCTCAGAATCTTGAGTAGGATTCGCCTCAGAATCCAGAACAGAATTCTTCTCATAATCCTCTTTAGATTCCTGAATTTTGCAATGAACTTCCCCCGGTTTGGTGCTCGTTTATGTGGGTTTTATCGTGTAGAAGATGCTTAACTGACTCTCATGATGTGAGGTGGCTCATGATTGTTCCAGAGAGCGATAAGTTGTTGAGATATTCCCAATTTTCTCAAAATTCAATTGATAAATCTTTTTTTCCAAAATTCTATCTCATCCAGGGTTTGCTTCTAACATTTCTTAAGCTCTTTTCTCAAGTAAAATTCCATGATTTTATTTAAAGTTTCACTCCATTAATTACTACAGAAATTATTTTAGTAATTACTCCAAGTATTCCTACACAAATCTCAACTTATCTAAAAAAAAATCTTCCAAGACTTCTCAGGAGTCGAGGAGTTTTTTTCAGAAGTTCTTGCAAGAATTCATCATGAATTTCTACAGAAATTTAATCAATATAACAATAAGATTTTTTTTGGAGATACCTCCAGGATTTTTCTCCAATAATTTCAAACAAATATCGTTGACGATTCCCTGGTGAAACTTCTGAATGACAATTTGAAATGAATTTTTAGGAAATCAGTGAAGGTAACTCTGGAGAAATTACTGCTTGAATTTCTGAAGTTGATCCCAATAAAAATCTTGGACCAAACTGTAGTGAAATCGATGAAAGAACTTCTTGATCAATCGCTGGCGGACTAAGAACTTGCCTGAGATATTTGTGAAAGAATCTCTGGAGGAATTATGGAAGACACTCCAGAATTTTTACAGGCATCCCGAAAATGATTTATTGAAGATTCCTTTAAAATCCATCAGCAATTCCTCATGATAAAATCTCAATATTGGTGCAGAGATTTATCTAGGAATTTTTCATTATTATTTGAAAACTAGTGGTCCCGGCATACTTCGTCTTGCCTTCAAGTAGACCGTTGAAAAACGTCATGATAAATACATATAACATGACAGATTCGTTCACTTTCGTTTTTTCGACATTCTCTGTGAATATCCTGAGATTTGTATGTTCACAAACTCGTTGGAGCACATCCGGATCCTAACTATGAGTGAATTTTCTTAATCCGATAGCCCGTTCTCGAGTCAATTCGTGACATACAAACACCATTCCAGTTGTTTTATATAGACAGAAGATAGATGATCATCAGAAACTCTGACGTTCAGTATTTGTTTTGAGATATCGCCAGGTTGTTTTTGCAGACAATATTTCAGATATTTTTCCCATGAACCTTCCAACATCTGCCGGATTCCTTCCCTGTGAAATTTGTCAGGAGGTTGTCATGAAATGTTCTCAAGGATTAGCTCAATGGTTAATTCAATCGTAAGTCCATAGATACCTCTGAGAATGCCTCTAAGAGTTCATTTAGTGTTCGCTTCTTGAATCAATAAAAAATCAAAAACTTTTCCAAAAAGAGTTTTAGTAAATCCTTAAAATACTAACAATAATTCCCCAGTGGTACATCAGAAGTTCATTCAAAGGTTGCCACTAGAGTTTCCCCAAAAACCTCTAAAAAACTCCCAGCAGCTTCTTCAAGATTTTCTTCTAAAATTATTCTAGAGTTGTCAATCGTATTTTTCAAAGAAAATTTTTACTAAACCCAGGGAGAGATACTGTGTGAGATTTCCTTCACTGAATCTATTCGTATTGTACCTGGTGAGTAACTCTTGACTATATTTCTCTTTAGAATCCTGAACAGGATTCTCCTTAGAATCCTGAACAGGATTCTCCTTAGAATCCTGAACAGGATTCTCCTTAGAATCCTGAACAGGATTCTTCTTAGAATCCTGAACAAAATTCTCCTCAGAATCCTGAACAGGATTCTCCTCAGAATCCGGAACAGGATTCTATTCAGAATCCTGAACAGGATTCTATTCAGAATCCTGAACAGGATTCTCTTCAGAATCCTGATTAGGATTCTCTTCAGAATCCTGATTGGGATTCTCATCAGAATTCCGATTAGGATTCTGTTTAGAATCCTGATTAGGATTCTCTGTAGAATCCTGATTAATATTCTCTTCAGAATCCTGAACAAAACTCTCCTCTGGATTGTGATTGTGACAACTTGGAAAGTTATGATAAAATTAGTTCATAGACGACGTTTCGATCCTAGGGCTCGAATTCTTCTTCAAGATACTAAGGAGGAGAAAACTTTGATTCTCCTAATGAGCTTCAAAATCTTCTGCATAAATCCACCGAATTCGGAAATACTGACCACGATTCGCCTTTGCTTCTTCACTTGAATCGAAGAACAATGGCATCTGGTGACAGAAACCATCATTCGAACATTGTAACCAGTTGTGAAAACGATTTCAAACTTTTACGTATGGATAATTAATCAAAAAACTTCAACTCGCGACAACCGCTTATTAAATCGAGTCTCCCTTCACACAATACGCACCCGCTTATTAGTCATGCAAACGTCGAGCTAGATCGGGTGTTTCTCTACGTGACATTGTATGTACGACAAACACGCATAAATGGATAACGTGTGCACTTGCCGTACAACAAACAACCCCTTCTCTGTCTCCGATAGTCCGATAGTGTGGTTGATCCGAGTTGCTCGGCAGTCGCCCGGTAGTCTCGTTCAGATGTTTTAGTGCTGGACTTCTGGACGACCAGCAAGGCGACCCTGATGGAAAATACTATAGAAATATTATAGGTTTTATTGTAACAATACCATATTATCCACTAGGGTTCAACTTTTTAACATTGGGGTTGTTCCTATCTGACACTTCGGAAGGGACACGGAAAACAAAAAAAATATCAAAATTTGAGTTTAAACCAATAGGGTCCTAAAGGTCTATCCCAATTTTAGTGCCAAACGTTTAAGTTTAGGCCAAAAACATATGTTTACTCAATTTTTTAATGTTATTTTTTTGTTTAAGTCCAAACAATTTTTTTTTAGATTTTGCCACACTCCTTGGCTTAAACTCAAATTTTGGGTGTATTTTGCTTTCCGTGTCCCTTACGAAATGTCAGATAGGAACAACCCCAGTGTTAAAGCTATAAGCCCTGTGGTGTTTTTGTCGATTAAGCGAACGTCAAACATGATCAAAAGTGTCAAGGTTCATTTATAGACCCAGTTTTTAAATGAAAGTTTAAATATGATGTAGCCGTTCTTTGAGCGGGAAAAATTGCTAAAATAGATGCAGTAACATGCTCTTTTGTGTCATTAAATAAAAACAAGATTTCATTTAACATTTTAGGACCCAATTGACGTAACAAAATCTCAAAAATCTGAAAACAAAATGTTTTTTTTTGCCGCATACTAACGAAAAGCATTTAAAAATTGAGCAAACATGTGTTTCTGACCTAAACTTAATCGTTTGGTACTAAAATTGTGACAGGGCTTTGGGACCCCATTCGCAATTTTCATTGAGAACTATATGTACATTATAAACGCTATGTTGCACCATAGGCTTTATGGTGTTTGAATAAGTTCAACTTTCAAACTGGTTGTAAATTTTTATTCGGGTCACTTCGAGTGATCAAGTCGTCAAGTGCTGTTCGCGTATTCGAGTTGATAATGGTGCGTAAATCACCCAACACTAAAAAAGCGCGAACGGAGGGAAAATCGGTGGACGGTTCGAATATGCAAATTCGACTTGGGCAAATGTCGCGATTTTGCAAATCCGGCCATTTGTTCGAAGAGGCAAGCAAATTTGATTTATTCGAGGTGATTGGTTTCGAGGTAAATTTAGAACGGGGAGGGAACGGTTTTCGATGAGATCATTGTGGACAGGTTTTGACGAGATTTGTGAGGTGAACAAACAATCAGTCGTAAAATTGGATGTGCGCGTGGTTGCATTTTTAAGAAGGTGTTTGTCTGCCGATGATCGAATCGACGGAGACAATTTCTTTGCATTGGGATTATGGCGTTTTCAGTTAAATTGAATGCTTAGGCTCGCTTAAGCTTACGTCAGAAATACACGTCTAGTCAATTTTCTAATGGTTTCAGTAAAAAAACTGTTTTTTCTTGTTTTCTGAGTTTATGGCACACTCCTGCATCTTAACTCCAATGTTTGGTGAATTTTATTTTTCTTCTACTACTCTGGGTGACCGAGAGTGATGTCTACTATCAAGGGATGTCATGTCGTTTGGGTGAGTTTTGGTTTTCCGTGTGTCTTCCGAAATGTCAGATAGGAGCTGTGTTGTTATATTCACCAAAATGGTTATGATGAGTGAATTTGATGAAAAGCACCGACATTTTTTGTTGAATAGGATTCATCGAATGTAGCACGGTTGTTGCACCAGGGCCAGATTATTTTCTCAAGCGCGTACACGGAAAAAAAAATTCCGATAAAAAAATAGGCACCGAATAACAAAAGTTTATGCATTAATGACTATTTTTTATTCTTCTTTCATTTATTCTGAGATTCTCCCGGAAGACCATCCAAGAAAATAAATTGAATCACTTTAGGATTCTTCAAGAAATTTGGAAATTTCTCCTGGGATTTTTCGGAAAATCTCACTGAGATTCTCCCTGGAATCCCTCATTAATTCTTCCGGGTAAATTCTCTGGGATTATCCCAAAAATCTCTCTGAAGTGCTTCCGGCAATCCTCATAGAATGAAAATCTTCTGAAATTTATCAGGAAATCCCTCTGTAGCTCATTCATAAACTTACCTCGAGCTGTTCCGCCCAAAAAATTTCCCTGAAAATGTGCCGAAAATGTTTCCATGATTGCTATCTCGAGAGGTAAAATTCTTTAAAAAGATCTGGGATCCTTCTGAAAATCTTTTAAAGATTTTTCTTGAAATCTTTCGGGGTTCCGTACAAAAATACCTCAGGGCTACTTCCGACAATCCATCCAAAATTATTACATTAAACAATCTGAAGTTTTTTCCAGAAAACCATCACTTATTCTTTCGTGAACGTCCCTGGGACTTTTTTGGATATCCTTCTTAGATTCTCTCAGGATTATTCCTATTCTTCTGAGATTCCCGGAAATTCGCCTGAAACAATAGTAAAAAAAAATCTATTCTTTCACAAACAACTTATTTCGTTCAAATTCTTGGGATTCTTCCGGAAATACCTATGGAATACTTTCGGAAATCCTGTCCGGAAATTCCTCCAGATATCTCTCGGAGATTAATTTAACAATCTTTTTTATGGGAATTCACCAGAAATTTGTTCAAAAAATTCTCAGGAATTCTTCAGAAAACTACTCAGAAATTGTTCGGAAATCCTTCTGGCCCTTTTCTAGAAATCCGTCTTCAATTCTAACGAAAATCCAGATTTAGTTTTTCCATAAATCTTTCTGGGAAAATTTTTAATATCCGTTGGGAACTCTGATATTCTACTACAATCTCTCTGTGATTCTTCGGGAAAATGTTTTTGATTTTTTTTTGTGATTTATCAGTTCATTTCCTTGGAAATTTTCTAAAATTGTTGTAGGCATCTACAGAAAATCCCTTTTGAATTCAAATGTAATTCCCATAAGAAAACTTCCGGACAACCCTCTGAGACTCTTAAAAATACCGCTTTCTGGAGTTCTTCTGGCTCTGGAATCATTCCAGATAATATTCAGGATTTTTCCGGATTTCTTCAATTTTTCCAAAATCCGCTGGGAAATTCCTGAAAATCTTACAGGAATTCTTCCGAAATAATATCTGAGATTCTTTTAGATCTTCTTCTTCTTCTTCTTCTTCTTGGCATTACGTCCCTAGTGAGACAGAGCCTGCTTTTCGGTTTAATGTTCAATGTAATTCTTCCATAAATCCTAATGGGACTCTTTCAGTTTAGAATTTTTACGGATATCCTTGAGTAATCCTTGCAGAAATCCCTCCAAAATTCATTCAGAAATCTCTCTGTGATTCTTTCGCAAATTATCCCAGGATTCTTCCGGCATTTTTTTTACAATCCCAAAGAAATTCCCAGAAGCATTTTCAGAAGAATTCCAGAATGATTTTCGGGAGAGTCCTAGAATTATTACCTGAAGGATCCCAATGGTAATTCCAGAAGAATACCAGAACGATTCACGGTAGAATCCCAGGAAAACTTCCGGTAGCATCCTTGAATGATGTCGGGATGATATGGTATTTCCGGATGAATCTCAAAAGGTTTTACGGAAGAGCAGGAATAATTCCAGAAAAAAAAATCCGGAAGTATCTTTCAAAGATATTATGAAACCTTCCAGTAGGATGTCCGGGAAAATCCTAGGGAGATACTCGAAGATTTCTTGAAAAATCCAGGAGGAATTCCCAGAAGCATTCTAGAAGTAATTGTGGAAGAACTTATGAAAGAATCTTAGTAAAAAATCTAGTAGGAAGTATTCAAAGGATCCTCAGACAGATTTCCGAAAGAATTCCATAAGATTTTCCGAAAGATTCCTCCAAAGATATTCGGAAGTATTTTCCACAGGATTTTAGGAAGAGTCCCAGAAATATTGTGTTATAGGATAATGACGAAACAATTACAGAGGCTTTTTATATGAATTCCAGAAGGATTTTTTTTTGTATTCCAAAAGGATTTCTGAAAGCATCTCAGAGCTGTTTTCATTAGAATTCAGAGGCATGCTCGAAAGAATCCCATCAGTATTACCGGACCGGTATAATCTTAGAAACATTTTCGTAAGAATCTCAGAGTTCGTAGGAATTCCAGAAGAATTTCTATTAGAGCCCTAGGAAATCGTTGGGATAATCTCTAAAAAATATCGAAGAGATTTGCAATAGAATTTTCGGTAGAAACTTCCGTAATATTTTCGATTAAAATTCTAAGAAATTAATTTCCGGGATTATAAAAGAAATCCCATACGCTAAAATCACAGACGAATTACTTCAAGAATCCCAAATAAATGACCAGAAGAATTACAGAGAAATGTCTAGAAGAATCCTAGAAGTAATACCGGAAGGGTCCTATAAATCTGTTTGGAAGAATCTCAGAGCGATATCTTCAAGAACACCGGGGGTTCCAGAAGAATTTAAAGAAATATTTAAAAAAAAATCAGATTACCAGAACAATTCCAGTGGGGTTTTGGAATAAATCAAGAGGAATTTAAGGAGGAATTCTAGGGGCATTTCCCAAATGATTCTAGAGCAATTTTCTCAAGTATAATTAAGGATTTTTCCTTAGAAATGTATAATAATATTATGATTCAAATCAATTTCTTGTGTAGCATTGGATTTCACTGTGAAGGCAAATCGTAACAAAAACATTACATTCAATCTATAAATCTCCATTCAGGTGATTTGTTATGTGATGATAAATACTTGAATTATATTGTATCAAAAATTAACAATAAAAAAATAGAAACTAAATAGTAATTAAATAGTAATTAAGAATTGAAAATATTAAGTCTTCTGTAATCAAATGCCTGCTGAACTGCATGTCTAGTTATTCGATATTTAAAATAAAATTTGTTCAGCCAAACATGATAGTTTTTCCGCATGAACCAACAACGACCATTGCTTTAAGTTATGAGATTTTTTCTTGTAACTCCGAGATCGCAGATTGGTTGAACGCGTTCAATAGGGTCCTAAAATGTATAATGAAATCTTGTTTTCATTTAATAACGAGAAAGAGCATGTTACTGTGACAACTTTAGCCATTTTTCCCGCACAAATAACGGCTATATCATATTTAAACTTTAATTTAAAAATTGGGTTCATAAATGAACCTTGATACTTTTGATCATGCTTGACGTTCGCTTAATCGACAAAAACACCACAGGGGTTTTAGTTTTAACACTGGGGTTGTTCCTATCTGACATTTCGGAAGGGACACGAAAAACAAAATACAGCCAAAATCTGAGTTTAAGCCAAGGGGTGTGACAAAATCTCAAAAACCATAAAAAACAAATGTTATTTTGGGCTTAAACAAATGGAAAACATTAAAAAATTGAGTAAACATGTGTTTTGGGCTTAAACTCAAGCGTTTGGAACAAAAATTGGGAAAGGGCCTTAGGACCCTTTTACGGCAGACCCTTGACTTATTGATTTGTTGCTATTGATTCGCTTTCCGTTGTCACTGCACCACACTTATATGGCGTCGACGTCCGCTTGCATGGCTATGCCGTCTAAAGCAGAGTGAATTACCCGATATAGCTTAAGATCGTCTGCGAAGGATAAATTGCAAGACGAGAGCAGCTGATACAGATCGTTCGCGAACATTATGAGGATCAGCGGGCCGACTACGCTTCCTTGCGGTACTCCCGAAGTTATTTCGAACGCGCTGGAGCTTGCGGATTTGGCGGTCACGTATGCCGTTCGATTGGAGAGACACAAAATACGCTCATTGAGTTGTCCATCCTGAAAATCCTGCGACATCTTTTCGGCTGTCAAGAGATGCGGTACAGTGTCGGAAGCCTTCACAAAATCTATGTAGATTGATCTCCCAGCTGATAGAGGATAGAGCAGCATCCAAATAGTCGAAGTTGTAGCGTTCGAAGTTGAAGCTAATGTCTCCAGATTGGTCGTCAAAGACGTCGGGAAAGTTGGTACTCGGAAAGTTGGGCTCGACTAGATCGAGATGCTCCAGTAAATTAACAAATACTTGATCTAGTAGATTACCGTTGGCGTTCACGGTGATGTTCATCTGCTAGAGACCGTTGGCAAAAGTGACCTCGACGAGTGTCAGGTCTTGCTTAGTGGAAGCGTTTTAAGGAAGGTAGCCGTTGATATATTCGTCCAATTGCCAGCGGAGATTTGGAAGATTAAAATCGCCTAGCTGCAGGAAAATATCTGACTCCGTAATTTGCTGAATGTCTGATGAGCAAGCAAAGTTCAGATCAGGTCCAGAATTTGGTGGAAGGCGTATTGTGCACATGATCAGCCAACAACCTTGCAGCTTTATGTCAACACCTGCTCAATACACTCATATCCAATGCATATCACTAGCTCGCACTGGAAGGATTTCTTGACGGCGATAAGAACTGCTCCACCTCGAAGAAAATTACTGAATAATGCACTACGGTTGCAACAGAGTCAGATGAAAACTCAGCGTTACCGATGTCCGGTCAAAGCTATGTTTCGGTGAAGGCGATGATGTCGTAGCCACAGCTTGACAGTGCCAAACGTAACTTAGCAGTCTTGGTGCGTAGACCTCTGACGTTTTGGTAGTAGACTGACGTAGAAAACTTCACTATCGGGGTTGAATTCGTTGCTAGGGCTGGCCCAAGCGCATTCGCTTCGACGCTGCTCGGATGACAAAGAGCTAGAAGCGGCAACAACATCAGCGAGCGAATTCTTCGATGAAGGAGCGTACTTGCCATTAACTATGAGTTGGAAGACCCCTTCACCACACCCACGTACAGGAAGGGGACGCCTGTTGGCCGTTGGCTGAAAAACCTGGACAGCTGTGGGGGTTCTGGAGCCTCTGGAGCTTCCATATTACTGGATATCGTGCGTCCCAGTATACGGCCGATTGAAGCTAAAGATCTAAGGAGCAAACGGCGTGCTGAAACGCCTCGGTTAGCGTTCGATGGTCATTGCTGTCCGGCTGGATGAACGGGTCTCCAAGAAGCCTTTTACGGTCCATTGCGGATCTTGCTCAGCTCTTCTATCAAGTTTAGTATCCTGCAGGTGGCTGCAAGCTGCACGATTGTTGAAGGAACTTGCTGGGCTCATTCGATATATCCGTGAGGAATTTCTGCAAGCGGGAGAGGAGAATAATCTTGAGAGGATTGTGGGTACAATCCCGAGAAGGTTCTGAGAATATCTCAAAATCTCCTAAGAAGAAGCTTGAGGATATTGTGATTATAACCCTGAAAGATTTCTGAGAAACATCATGCTAATGCAGCAAAACCTCCATGAAGCGATATCAGAAGCAGTGTTGGTAGACTCACACTCAAATATTAATCATTGAGTTCTCCCCCGCGAGAGCAAACTCAGTTGAGATCTGCTTTGCCAAACTCACGCATGAGGTTTTGATGCAAAATCAATTGCTCACGATCTTACCGTTCCTGTTCAGAATTCTAAGGAGAATCCTATTCCTGAGGAGAATCCTGTTCAGGATTCTGAGGAATATGTTGCTCAGGTTTCCGAGAAGAGTCCTTTTCAGTATTCTGAGAAGAATCCCATTCAGGATTCATAGGAGAATCCTGTTCAGAATTCTGAGAAGGATCCTATTCAAGTTTCTGAGAAGAATCTAATTCAGGTTTCAGAGAAGAATGCTGTTCAGGATTCTGAGGAGAATGCCGTTCAAGATTCCCAGGAAAATCCTGTTCAGGATTACGAAGAGAATCCTGTTCAGGATTTCAAGAAGGATCTTATTCCAGATATTGAGAAGAATCTTATTCTGGATTCTAAGAAGAATCCTGTTTAGGATTCTAAGGAGAATCCTGTTCAGAATTCTGCGGAGAATCCTATTCAAGATTCTGAGGAGAATACTATTCACGATTCTGAGAAGAATCTTGTCCAGGATTTTGCAGAGAATCGTTTTCAGGATTCCGAGGAAAATCTTGTTCAGAATCCTAAGGAGAATCATGCTCAGGATTCTAAGGAGAATTCTGCGCAGGAGTCTGAAGAGAATCCTGCTCAGGATTCTGAGGAAAATCCAAATTAGAATTCTGACGAGAATGCTACTAAGGATTCTGAGGAGAGTTCTGCTAACGATTCTGATAAGAATCCTGCTCATGTTTCTGTGAAGCATCCTGTTCAGAATCCTGAGGAGAATCCTGATCATAATCCTGAGGAGAATCCTGCTCAGGATTTGGAAGAGAATTATGCTTAGGAATTTAAGGAGACTCACATTCAGGATTTTGAGGAGAATCCTGTTCAGGATTTTAATTATATCCTGTAAAGGATTCTGATGAAAGTCCAGCTCAGGATTCTGAAGAGAATCTTGTTCAGGATTCTGAGGAGAATCCACCTCAAGATACTGAGGAGAATCCTGCTCAGGATTTTGAGAAGAATCCTGCTCAGGATTCTGAGGAGAATCCTGCTAAGAATTCTGAGAAGAATCCTGTTGAGGATTCTGAGGAATCTCATGCTCAGGATTTAGAGGAGAATCCTAATCAGAATTCTGAGGAGTAATCGTTCAGGATTATGAAAAGCATCCAGTTCACGATTCTGAGGAGAATCCTGGAGAGAATCCTTGTCAGGATTCGGAAGAGAATTATGTTCAGGATTCGGAAAAGAATTCTTTCAGGATTCTAAAGAGAATTCTATTCAGGATTCTGAGGAGAATCCTGTTCAGGACTCTGAGTAGTATCCTGCTCAGGATTCTGAGGAGAATCTACTTAGAATTCTGAGGAGAATCCTACTCAGAATTCTGAGAATAATCCTGTTTAGGATTCTGAGGAGTCTTCTTCTCAGGATTCAGAGGAGAACCATGCTCAGGATTCAGAGGAGAATCGTGTTCAGGATTCTGAGGAGAAATCATTTATGATTATGAAAAGCAACCTGTTCGTGATTCTGAGGAGAATCCTGTACAGGATTCTGAGGAGAATGCTGTACAGGATTCTGAGGAGTCTTCTGCTCAGGATTCAGAGAAGAATCATGCTCAGGATACTGAGAAGAATCCTGTTCAGAATTCTGAGGAGAAAATGTTTAGGATTATGAAATTTATCCTGTTCGTGATTCTGAGGAGAAATCTCTTCAGGATTCTGAGGAGAATCCTGCTCTAAATCCTGCTCAGGATTCTGAGTAAAATCCTGTTAAGGATTCTGAGTAGAGAATTCTTTTCAGAATTCTGAGGAGAATCCTGTTCAAGATTTTGAAGAGTATCCTGTTCAGGATTCTGAAGAAAATCCTGCTCAGAATTCAAAGGAGAATCTTGCTCAGGATTTTAAGGAGAATCTTCTCTAGGATTCCGAGGGAAATCCTATCAAGGATTCTGAGAAAATCCTGCTCAGGTTAGGGAGGAGAATCCTGTTCAGAATTCTTCAGAGAATCCTTTTAAGGATTCTGAGGAGAATCCTGTTCAGGATTCTGAGGAGAATCCAGTTGAAGATTCTGCGGGAAATCCTGGGGATTCTAAGGAGATTTTTGTTAATGAATCTGGGGAGAATCCTGATCAGAATTCAGAGGATAATTCTGTTCAGGATTTTAAAGAGAATTATTCAATTATCAACTACAAACCTATTCAGGATTTTGAGGATTATCCTATTGAGCATTTTGAAGAAATTCCTATTAAGGATTCTGAAGAGAATCCTGTACATGATTTTGAAGAGAATCATGTCTATGATTCTGAACTCTGAACAGAATCCTGTTCAGGATTCTGAAGGGAATTCTGACATAATTCCTGTTCAGAATTCTAAAGAGAATCCAGTTCAGGATTCTAAAATGAATCCTTCTCAGGATTTTTAAAATAATCCTATTCAGGATTTGGAAAAGAATCCTGTTCAGAAATCTTTAGATAATCCTGTTCAATATTCTGAAGAAGTACAGGTTTCTGAAATTTCAAAATGCACTTATACATCACTCAACTGAAAAATTCCTTCAGTGCCTTCTATCTCATACAAAAAAGGGCTCCTCGATAAACGTCGAGCTCGCATACCTAATATATCTGCACGTATTCGGTATGACTTACACCCTGATACAATCTCAGCTGGTGAAGTCTACAAGTCCACTGTTACTGTTGCTGCTTAAAAGTTGCAACAAGCAGCTCGGCAATCATCATCGCCATTATTCTCCACCTAGCACATGGGGCATGACTCGCGCTCACATTACAATGCCACCGTTGTCGCTACTCGTCAGTTAGGAGCATATAGTTGTATTCGGGGGGGGGACTATAAATTACCGAGTTTTTGTATGCACGGATAGCCCGTCGAACGGCTCAATTACCTCGGACAACAACAAAAAACGTGGAGGACTTCCTAAGGCTTGTGGTAACGACACCGGCTACAAAGCAAAGCCATGCTGAAGGTGGGTGGGTTCGATTCTCAATTGGTCCAGTATTTTTTACTTGACTTCTCTGACCTGCCAAAAATAGCAACTTTGGCCAGGAAAGCTCTCAGTTAATAACTGTTGATATGCTTACAGAACACTAAGCTGAGAAGCAGGCTCTAACCCAATGGGGACGTAATGCCAAGAAGAAGCACATAAAAAACTCTGCAAAAACACTTATCGGATCGGAGTGTATGCATCGCACTGCGACGACTAAATAGTGCGGTCAAGAGCGTAAGTGTCCTACAAAAGTGTCACCTCTAAGTAACTAGATGACGAACGCCTCCGCCAGTTGACGACTACCAGTACCGGAGAGTGCAAGTGCAAGGTAGAGCCAACAGTAGGCGCTGCGTCATTTCCAGCTTCCCTTATCCATCAAGAAATCGCAGCGCACTTTGACCCCGAATCGGTCGAACACTTGGGTGAAGATCATTATCGGGGCCTACTGCGATGATGATAAACGCGAATCGCCTCATTGAGAGTTGTGTGCGCGCGTTTCGCGCATGTGATATCTGACCTTTGCCGAACGCCACCACCACCACCACCAGCACAGAATAATGGGCTCATTGGTTGCGATGGCCAGACGGAGCAGCGTGCAAATTTCAGCTGCTGCGAGGTTTGTTTACCTTTTTACTGCTCCTTCGGCTCTCGGCGGGTCCAAAATCTCGAAGCGGGTAGCTTGGGAAGTCCGCAGCGCGGGTAGAACGGCACATCTCCTCCTGTATACTACACTTATCTCGTCGTCGTCGTCGTCGTCATTGTGCGAAGAGTTTGTGTGTCGACGACGGCGAGAAGTATGAATTATTATCGATCTCTACCCGAGCGAGCGAGCGAGGGAAGCCCGCCACAACGGACGGTAGTAGTAGTGATCGTCATCGTCGTCGTCGTCGTCTCCTTCGTTGCTATTCCGGGAGCGCTCGGAAAGAGGTCGGTCGGTCAGTACGTGAGGATATTCCTGTTGCGTTGGGAGTTCAGTTTTGGCGAAGCGCTGTAGATAATCGGGTGGGAGGGACTCGTGCGATATACCAAAGAGATCTTCGTCGTCGCCGCGACGAGATCAACTGTCAAAAGCCGAAGCCATCCTCTCTGTGTATTGTGTGTGTTTAATTGGGTAATTAGCTTTAATCGATTCGATTGTGTTGTGTCATCCCCCTTTTTCCAGTGAGTGTGGAATTTGATTAACCTCGAGAAAACTGCGTGAGCGTGCGTGTTTGAGAAAATCATCGTCAGAAGGCGAAGTGTTTTAAAGAGTGTTCAATTCGTCGTGGTGCGTGATCAGTGATAGTGTTTTGGAGTAAAATACGAAATCTTTACGATTTCAAATCACGCACATCGTTTAGAAGAGTGAGAGGGAGAGGGAGTGGGGAGAGTTGCATCACCGGAGATCCGGAACCGATTGATTGAGAGTCGTAGCAAAGCAGCAAGCATGGGAAGCGTTTCCAAGGAGCCGCCGGCATACGATGGGGTACTCATCGACGAGAGCCAGCAGTTCATACTGGACGGTAAGTTCAAGTTCTTGCCCTTCTCTCCGCTAACAGGCCCCCGGAACCGTAGACACGGTGAACGAAACACACCTCGTGCTAC
Organism: Aedes aegypti; assembly: GCF_002204515.2. NCBI lineage: Eukaryota > Metazoa > Arthropoda > Insecta > Diptera > Culicidae > Aedes > Aedes aegypti. Next base: position 44,862,665 of record NC_035107.1, read on the forward strand.
ACTTCGTACAAGGTCAGCTTCCCGTATATACGCAAAACGAGCGGTAAATTTAGCGCGCGAACTTCCTTCCTGCTTCATTGGAGTTTGTTCGTTGCGCGTTCCTCTTCCGTCGTTGTGCGTCTTCCTTAGTCGTAATCAAGACACAAAAGAAGAAGGGAAGAAATTTGTATGGACATGTCAATCATGATTGAAAACTGTCTATCTAAGCGTTCGCGTCAGACAAAACCCGAAGTTTCAAACGTTTCTGTATAACAAAGTTTTTGGATTGAACAGTGAACAGTTTATCACGCTCATAACTTTTGAGTTTGTCTTCAAATTTGAGATTCAATTTGTATAGGGCTCTGCATTGTTTTGATTTTGCATGGGCTTTTGGCTTTTACTGGCCTTGTTGTTTACTACAGTCATCCCTCCATGAGTCGATGTTCCATTACTCGATATCGACTCATGGAACCAAGGTATCTAGAAGGGAGGTAGCCCAATGTGTCAGATTTCCCATTCCGCCATTTTGAAATCTCAAGTGACAGCTGGCGAGTTTGTTTTGGTTGTTTGGATATCAGATGCATGGCGTGACAAAGTAGGTATTGAATGTTTCTTTTACACCCACATCTGTGTGGTATACGCGGCAAAGTATCTGAATTTACTTTACTGTGTAATGCACTGATAGTAGAATGACTTAACTTACGAGATAAAGTTACAAAAAAACAACCGTTATCGTCAAACGGCGACACCGTGGCGCATTCTCTCTTTCATCTGAAGACCATCGGTGGTGGGTGGCTCTCACCTGCTGCACTATTCGAAATTTTCACATTTACATGCATAACATGCAATTGTAAACCAATTTTTCAAATAATCTGCTTTTCTTCGACTCAAAACACCGGAATACTACATAAAAGACGGAAATTTGATTCGAGACAAAATGCTGGAGAAAATTTTCACTTCACTGTGTTTATATTTGTTGGAATAAACATTCCCTAACAACCCCATAGGAACGGTTCAGTACACAAACCCGCCAGCTAGCCAACTCGCCAGCTGTTACTTCCGCCTTCCCCGCAGCTAACCACACCGCGCACCCACTGACTGCTAAGATCGGTAAACCTGTCATTATAATAATCTTGCATGGAACCATACTAAAAACATAAAATCATGGTTACTATGATGGTCCCTTCAAAAAGCTTTCCAAAGAATAGCTGTTCCATGACTCGATATTTCCATGAGTCGATGGTCCCTTCAATATCGACTCATGGAGGTTTGACTGTAATGTAAGAGTGAAAGAGAGAGGAAGATTTCTGTGCAGCGGCCCATAACTACAGTGATTGAAATTGTCATAAAAACAGACGATAGACAAACAGCGAAGCAAGCGCGCTGAAAAATTGTCATTACAATCACAGGAGGCATTATTGTTGCAACTTTTACAAATCGTGATTAATCCGTTGTTTTAAACACAAAATCGAATTTGTTGTATGGCTCCTGTTCGATAATGTGGCAATGTTCACCATAACGGAGAAAGATCTCGAAAATTGCAATGCAAAGCCTAGAAAATCGATGAGCACGCGGTGAGCTCAAGTAGTGACAAACTCTTGTTGCGGAATACAATTGTTGCAACAAGAATAGGAGAGGCCAATGGCTTTGTTGCTACGTGTTGTTTGGCAATTGATTCACTGATATAACTTATGCCCGTTCCATACTTCTTTGCGAAATTTGGGCAGTGAATCGGTTTCGGTAATAAATTTTAAACAAAATTAAACTGCTTTTCCACTGCTACGCCAAATCTATTTAAAAATAATGTTCATGTCCAGAAACACACATTAGTTTCTCATATGCTAGAGCAGTATTGAATTGATTTGTGAGGACTATTATTATTTCAGCATATATTCATGAAAAAGCGAAAGAAAATTCGCACCAAGGATTCAATTCTGTGTTAAGGACTGTGACGAACTTAATCAAAATCAAAAAAAGATAATTTTCAATCCAATGCAACTATACTCTTCATGTTTTTTTCATTTAATAAACAATATTCTCAAAATAATGTCACCCATTAGCTTTGTTTATCTGTAACAATAGATCAAAATGAATATAAAAAAAATATTTCGCCAAATTGACAGAATATTTCAAATACCCACATAGTTTTAGAAATAATTGTAAAATTGAATGGATTAATTTCTGGAGAATTTTGAATGTTCTTGATAATGAAACGATTTTTGAAGGGATTCCTGAATCTTAGAAATGTATGAATTTATGGATCATCTAGAAAGAATTTTGGAAGAAATCTTAAAAAGTTCGTGAAAAATCACAAATTTAACTTCTGAAGAGATCTGGGGAGTAATATGTGTAATAATTCTTAAGTTCGCATATAATATTTACACCATATCTGGTGACATTGTTAATTACATGCACTTTCAGTTGATTCGATGAGCATTCTTGTGTTTGGTGGCAATTAATACAAAAACATCAAATTTGTTACACTTTAAGTGTGTAAACAAACAGAAACAGACATTTTTTATTGAAGTATAAATACTTCACTACGCAAATCGACCACGTTTTGATCGATGGACGGCACTTCTCCGCCATAACCAACGTCAGAACCTATCGTGGCGCTAACATTGACTCCGACCACTACCTGGTGATGGTGAAACTGCGCCCAAAACTATCCGTCATCAATGATGTACGGTACCGACGCCCGCCCCGGTACAATCTCGAGCGGCTGAAACAACCGGATGTCGCCAATGCGTACGCGCAGTATCTTGAGGTAGCGTTGCCGGATGAGGGCGAGCTCGATAGGGCCCTTCTTGAGGACTGCTGGAGGACAGTCAAAGCAGTCATTAACGACGCTGCCGAAAGCATTGTCGGATATGTGGAACGGAGCTCAAGAAACGATTGGTTCGACGAGGAGTGCCAGGAGGTTTTAGAGGAGAAGAATGCAGCGCGGGCTGCAATGCTGCAGCATGGTACGCGGCAAAACGTCGAACGATACAGACTGAAGCGAAAACAGCAAACCCGCCTATTCCGGGACAAAAAGCGCCGCCTGGAAGAGGTGGAATGCCAAGAGATGGAGTTGCTGTACCGTTCTCAAGAAACGCGGAAGTTCTATCAGAAGCTCAACACATCCCGCAAAGGCTTCGTGCCGCGAGCTGAGGTGTGCCGGGATAAGGATGGGAGCATCTTGATGGACGGACGCGAGGTGATCGAAAGGTGGAAGCAGCACTACGATGAACACCTGAATGGCGCAGAGAACACAGGCACAGAAGGTCAGGACAACGAAGGCGATGGCTACGTCAGCACAGCGGACAGCGGAAACCAACCAGCTCCCACGATGGGGGAAGTTGAGGATGCTATTCAACAGCTCAAGAACAACAAGGCCACTGGCAAGGATGGTATCGGAGTCGAATTCATCAAGATGGGCCCGGACAGGTTGGCCGCTTGTCTGCATCGGCTGATAGTCAGAATCTGGGAAACGGAACAGCTACCGGAGGAGTGGAAGCAAGGCGTTATATGCCCTATCTACAAAAAGGGCGACAAACTAGAGTGTGAAAATCATCGTGCAATCACCATTCTAAACGCCGCCTGCAAAGTGCTATCCCAGATTCTCTTCCGTCGTCTATCACCTATAGCAAACGAGTTCGTGGGAAGTTATCAAGCAGGTTTCATCGACGGCCGCTCGACAACGGACCAGATCTTTTCCAGAAATGCCGTGAGCACCAGGTCCCTACGCACCATTTGTTCATCGATTTCAAGGCGGCATACGATAGTATCGACCGCGTAGAGCTATGGAAAATCATGGACGAGAACAGCTTTCTCGTGATGCTCACAAGATTGATCAGAGCAACGAGGGACGGTGTGCAAAACTGCGTAAAGATCTCGGGCGAACACTCCTGTTCGTTCGAGTCTCGGCGGGGACTACGACAGGGCTATGGACTTTCGTGCCTGTTGTTCAATATTGCGCTTGAAGGTGTTATGCGGAGAGCCGGACTTTACAGTCGAGGCACGATTTTAACGAGATCCGGACAATTTGTTTGCTTCGCGGACGACATGGATATTATTGGGAGAAAATTTGAAACGGTGGCAGATTTGTTCACCCGCCTAAAACGCTAAGCAACAAGAGTCGGGTTAATGGTGAATGCGTTGAAAACAAAGTACATGCTGGTTGGCGGAACTAAGCGCGACAGGACCCGCCTAGGAAGCAGTGTTACGATAGACGGAGATACCTTCGAGGTGGTGGACGAGTTCGTCTACCTCGGATCCTTGTTGACGGCTGACAACTATGTTAGTCGGGAAGTACGAAGGCGCATCATCAGCGGAAGTCGTGCCTACTATGGGCTCCAGAAGAAACTTCGGTTAAGAAAGATTCACCCCCGCACCAAATGTACGATGTACAAAACGCTCATAAGACCGGTAGTCCTCTATGGGCATGAGGCGTGGACTATGCTCGATGAGGACTTGCAAGCTCTTGGGGTTTTCGAACGCCGAGTGCTAAGGGCGATCTTCGGTGGCGTGCAGGAGAACGGCGTGTGGCGGCGAAGGATGAACCACGAGCTCGCTCAACTCTACGCCGAACCCAGTATCGTGAAGGTAGCTAAAGCTGGAAGGATACGCTGGGCAGGGCATGTTGCAAGAATGCCGGACAACAACCCTGTTAAAATGGTGTTCGCTACGAATCCGGTCGGAACAAGAAGGCGTGGGGCGCGGCGAGCTAGGTGGATTGACTAGGTGCACCAGGACCTGGAGAGCGTGGGTCACAGTCGAGGATGGAGAGAAGCGGCCATGAACCGAGTGAATTGGCGAATTATTGTTGGCGAGGCTTTATCAAGGTAATTGATGGAAAGCCAAATAAGTGAGTAAATAAGCAAGTAAATACTTTGAAATTTATCATTATATGACTACAAATTTATTTTAAAAGATACGAGTTCGTCTTTGAAATTCTCAATCCGTATCTTTTAAAACAAATTTTTAGTCACATAGAATAAAAAATATCATCAACCATTTATGCGTTTTAGAGAATTGCTTGACCTTGGAATTATTTTTCAAAATCTGGCAATATAAGGGAATTTCATTCCTATAAATGAGTAGACACTCTGTTCCAGCATATTGTAATGTGATTGGGTTCAAAAGCTTTTGTAGCCTGGATGCTTCTGACATTTCATAACATCAAGTAAGGCCTCCACTACAGCTAAAATAGTTGTTTAATGATAATTTGATAATGATTTGACTGAGTTTTTTTTACATCTGTTGGGCAGTTGGGCATTCTAAATTTTAACAGATATCTATGAAAAAATAGAGTGCCCGTGTTTTTTTAACAAAATCCAACACTTATGACTTTCCGATCACATTTATCTTGCATTTTGAGGAATTATGAAAAATCACATAGATTATTTTACAGTCAACTATCCCTTACCCGAGACTTTGCATCACCAACAAAAAAGTTCGTATTGCATCATGGTTAAGCTTAGTTTTTTTTACTAAACTGTCCGTACTCGCATAAAGGTCCCATTTTCTATGAGATGGGAAGTGCATAAAATTCGGTCGTGACATTTTCGATTTCTGGCCCACAGTGCTAAGCTTATGTAGAGACGAGAACGAGGTCGACCTTGACCGACCAGATCAAAGCTTTGGGGGGCTGATTGATGAATGCCAGTGCCCATCGTGGCTATCCGGGCCGGAGTAGATATTATGTGAGGTTGTGTTTCGCTGCGAGTGCGGTATCCAATCAGCTAAGGTATCACAGAGCAGCTCTACAGCTGCCGGCAAACTGGCAATAAATCTACTCTGTTACTGCATAAGGGCCTAACTGCCATAAGCGATTTCTCTTCATCGCTCCTCTCTTCCGCTAGTAACTTCGCTAAATTAGAATAATCTGTAATATTTCTTGTTAATGGAGCAAGATATAGTGATGCTTCATCCTACAACACATAAATATGTTACGAAAGAGAATCAGTTTTCTGCAATAATGCAAAGAGTGCAACGATGAAGAGAAATCGATAAACGCAGACAAGCCCTTTTGATAAAACAATGCTGAAATTTCGTGTCTATCAAGCCTAATGATCCAATCCCTGACAAAGTAACGAAATACCTCAAATATGTTAGTTAAATACTCATTGCTTACACAATTTCTCACTGGTGAGCCGCGAGGAACATTTGTGATGGGGCTAGGTGAGTCGCGCACACGAAAAGTTTGGGATCCTATGGTTCAGCTAAGTCAAACAAAACAGCTGACCGCGGTCGTTGGCGATGACGCATGAGCTGAAAATTTCCTCACTAAGCTGAGATATCAGAACGAGGTCAACCTTGGTTAAGTCTCCGTCTGGACGGGAGTTAAACATTACAAAAGGATGTGTGTTGCTGCGAGTTCGGTTCCCAATCAGCCAAAGTGTCAGCTGTACAGCATCAAAAGCAAAAAAGCAAAATGGCAATGAATATTGATACGTTACTGTCTTTCGATGATACGTATCGATTTCGATGAATAGTGCTTGTTGATTGTGGCAGTTTTTGATTTTTGTCTTTGCTTCATCTTTGTTTGATTGGTTGTGGTTAAATCATCCACCAGTAGAGGTAACGGGGCAGAACGACTTTTTGCCTCATCTAGCGTAATTTAATAAAAACATTTGACAGTTTTACGAGTGTTAGTCTTGGAAGTAGTTTACTGGGGATTCCGCATCATTGCTCTATTCAAAATAATTTTATGAATGCTTTGAAAAGTAGCAGTGAATTTTTCTAGCCAAACTGAAAAATCGAAAGCTTGTTCTTAAGACAAATTTTCGATTTTTTGTTAATAAATTGATACAGACATTTCATTTATTGGTACATTTGGCTTGAACGCCATCAAAGCGATTTTTAGAAAGAAAAAATTATTTATTTATTTATTTATTTATTTATTCACCATCTTCGACTTTGTCGTACAGACTTATTTCTCAACTGTATTATTCTATACTTCTTATTCTAAGTTTGAACAAATCTTTCGAGAGGTTAAAATCAAATGCGTTGCTTACATCGTTAAATGATCTTAAACACGAGTTTAAAGAATTATTTGAACCATAGTTCGTTCTGTGGCAAGGGACAACAAACATTAATGTATTTCGGAAGCGTCGAGGTGGTGTGTTCCACGGAATCAGCTGGATAAGTTCCGGACTATCTACGTTACCTGTTATAATGTTACTGCGGCGAGTGTAAGATATAACTGTTATGTTACTGTTATGTACTGTTATGTGTACTGTTATGTTACTGCGGCGAGTGTAAGATATAACCTTACATTTCTTCTCATTGACACGCATGCCATTGTCACCACACCAAACTAACAATAGATTAATATCAGCTTGAATATCGAAACAGTCAGCTGGAGAAGCTATGGGTCGGAAAAATTTTAGGTCGTCGGCAAAGGATAGTTTGGAACAGGAGATCAGTTCGCTCAGGTCATTAATGTAAATAATGAAAATAATTGGTCCAAGTACGCTACCTTGCGGTACTCCGGATGGAATGCTAAAGTATCTTGATCTAATCGAGTTCACATTTACAAAAGCGCTACGTCCAGAGAGGTATGAGTACAGCCACTTTGTAAACCAGTCGTGGAAACCTAGATGCTTCATTTTATCGATGATCAGATTGTGCGGTACTGTGTCGAGAGCTTTTGCAAAATCCATATACCTAAACTGCGTCGACTTGGTTTTTGGTTTCCATGCCTCGGGATGTTTCTGACACATAGCACATCAGGATTGTTGTCGTTGATCTGTTCTTCATAAAGCCATGCTGACTAATTGAGATATAGGGTAGGTGTACCAGTTATGGACATAGTGGTTCCCTATTTCGCCATACGTGATAATTCAATTGTTTTCAAATTTTTAATCCTTTTGTGCGTGTAAGTAGTAAAATATCAATTATATATTGATGCTAACACATTCAAAAAGCTTTAAAATTGGACAGTTTTCTAAATTTATCATATAGCGAAATAGGGAACCACTATGGCCATAACTGGTACAGTTTCCCTACGGAGCAGCAGCACTAACAGAACTTCGTGAATCATTTTTTCGAACACCTTGCCAAGACTGCACAGGATAGATACACCACGATAGTTGGAGACACAGTTGAGATTCCCGGATTTGTGGATCGGTACAATTGCCGCCAGTTTCCATGCCTTTGGAAAAATTCCATCTCGGAGCGAACGATTGAACACAGCAGCAATGGGCAATGCAAGTGTATTGGTAACACTGGAGGTATGTCATCCGTGCCAGGTCCTTTCAAGGTGTCCAGTCCTTTTAGAACCTTTCGTACCGCATCTTGAGATATCTCGAAGCGTGGAAGATATATGTCGTGAGACGTTATCTGGGAAAAGTGGTTATTACGTTGGACGGGTGAGGTTCTGCTAAAAACGCCTTCAAAAAATGAGGCAAAACAATTGGCTGCTTCCACATTCGAACGAGACGTCACTCCGTTGAAACTGACCGAGAAAGGAATGCGGTTGTTGGATTTCCGTCGCTTGACAAAGTCCCAGAAGTACGAAGGGTTTTGCTTCACAGATGATTGAATCCTTAGCAAATAATTCTCATACGTTGACGAAAGAGCCTGTTCGTACTCAGCTTCACGCTGCCGCAGCTGAACTCTGTCGATGTCACTCTTTGAGAGAAAATAACGCTTACGCATTTTCCTGAGGCCATTACGGAGATTTCTTAGCTCAGGAGTCCACCACGGTTTTCTAAAAACGGAGACAGACGCTTTCCTTTTCCTAGGTACATGATTGCTGACAACATCATTGAGTAAAACATAGAAAGCGGCTAACATCTGATCTACTGTGTCACTGAACAAATGAAGATCCCAGTCAATTCGTACGAAATTAGAATTAAGCAAATCAAAGTCGCAGGTTGCATAGTCAAAATTGAAGCAGTTTAGCTGGTCGTCAAGTAAGGTTGGAATTTCACTGTTGTCAAGTAGTAAAACGAATGGAGTATGGTGATTGTCAATAGTTAAAAGTGGAGAAGGCGGCGCTACCAAGTCAAAATACTCTGGAAGGTTGACGAAAACGAGATCCAGAAGTCTATCATTTACGTTAACAAAACTGTTGACCTGTCGGAGACTGCAGGCAAACAACCCTTCAGTTAAACATTCCTCTGTTTCTGTGAGTGCATTCATGGGGATGTATCCATTAATATCCTCGTCCAAACACCATCGCAAGCTGGGAAGATTGAAGTCACCAATCGACAGGATGATGTCATCCGATCTGTGGCTGACAATCGATCTGTCATTTCTTGCACTGCCTTCGCATGAGCGGTGTACAGCTCAACGTTTGAATTCGGTGGAACCGACCGTTGCCTCAATTTCACACAAACTGCCACTTGCTCGAGTTCGTCACAATCATTCAAATGAACTGATTCACAGTTCAAGACATTTTTGACAGCTATCAGAACTCCTCCTCCACGCAAATGTTTGCTTGTCCTAGAACTTCGATCGCACCTAAAAATTGCGTAGTCGGAAGAGATTTCACTGCTGTCAATATCCTCGCGTAGCCATGTCTCAGTGAAGACAATCACTTCGTAGTCACATCTGGACATCATCAAACGCAAACGAGCTATTTTGGTGCGCAATCTTCTAACATTTTGATAATACATTGAAAACATGCGCTCTTTGACACTATCCTCTGCGGCAGGTACATCTCCTGATTCAATAATTTCAATAGCTCCGTCATCCAATCGAGCTTCCATCGGAGCTTGGCGGCTAGAATCGATGGATTTTACTGAACGAGAATTGTTCGACACGTGCACATACTTGCCTGCGGTAATGGGTTGGAAGACTCCCTCTACACACTCAAACTCAGGACCGGGATGACTGCTGGTCGCTGGCAGGAATGGCTCGACTGAGATGAGAGGATTAGGGGCTTCCATGTGGCTTACAAGGCGTGCATCCCGGGGCCGAAATGATTGTTGCGGACGATGTAAGTTGATGATGTGACGAATGATTGGAAACGTTGAAGTATACAGGCGCAGAATGGTGTCTACAAGCGATGGACATTACTGGACGAGAATTATTCGACACGTGCACATACTCGCCTGGATTTACGGTTTGAAAGACTCCCTCTACACACTCAAACTCAGGACCGGGATTCGTTGTGAAGTAGGATTGTAGCGCACGTGTCACATTCGAACACGCGCTCATGTGGAAGAAAGCGCCACAATAACCGCGACAGACAACATAATCGATACCATTGAATGCTTCACAGCACTTTGCGCATTGCTTTGCCATGGTGAATCGCCTGTGGTTATGCAGCACGTATTACTTATGCTCACTTGTATGTTGTAGTTGCAAACGTGGCTTGTATTGGAACTTGTATGCGATTTGTGCTTCAACTATTATTTTGCAGATGTCGCGGTGATCAGAAAAAAAATTGCGTGGGTTGTTGTACGATTGGGATGGCTAGACTGCTACTAAAAATCCAAAATCACTTTTACCACTTTCAAGCACTTCAACGTTCAAAACTCGACTGGAAAATTGAACATGAAAACCGAAGAAATCCGTTGATGTAAGAATCGTAATTATGAACGTTACACGACTATCGAAATAAACAACAATAATCGGAGCTGATAACGAACATTCTATTCTATTCTATTCTATTCTATTCTAAGTACTTGCACAGCCAATATTGAAGAGCATCCTGGAAATACTGAAATTTCTTCCAGTACTTTCTTGTCAGCATTAATATTTGCAGCATATCAATGATTTGATACAAATATTAAAATGGCCAGGCCCACTGTGCAGACTTGGGGTTTGAAGGTAATTCAAATATTTCCGACGATCAGATTATTCACGAATGAATAACATGATAGACAGGAAATTTTGAAATATTGTGAGGGAAGAAACGGGGACAACCGTACCAACCGTTCCATTTAGGGAGATAGGCAAAATCGTTGGGAGTGGCGTTGCTAAGAAAGTTAATGCGCACCCCATTGTTGTTTGTCCTTTTCCTAGGATGGGACACAGGTATTTCTCCCGTATGTCCTGGCTCTGAAGCCTGGGCTTAAGCGCCCTTACTCGCTCTCTGAAACGAAAACAAAAGTTACTCTGATCCCCATCCCGTAAAACATCAATTTATGTATGTAAATTGATAGTGAATAACAACGAACACACGCGAAAGCGCCACAAATCCTTAAAGTGGCATTTTGGACTACGTTCCCCTATTTGTTTTGATATGTAAACTTGAAATAATAACAATAATAATCAGAACAATCTCACTCAGTTGATCGAAGGCCACGGTGGAGGTGTCATCGCCATGAAAGCTTCCATCTACTGCGCTTCCATCCCCTTTCGCTCATGCCAGAAAACGCTCACGATCGATCACACGTCAGGTGCACATTTATTCCACTTTTGCCGATTCACATTTTTTGCACTAATGTAGCTTTTTAACTACCGATTTTTATTTCATCAAATTTGATTATGCAAAGAATTGTTTCAAAGCACAAGCTGAATTCCAAAAAAATTCAAAACGCGGAACCGAGGTAAACGTGACAGAAAATTCAAAACCAATCGGAGCTGATAACGAACATAAACCAAATCTATGATCTCTATATCTAGCATAATTAACTTCATCTGACTAATTTATTGGATTCCCTCTCATCGTGGCATGAAGGTTTCAAAAAGAGATATTGATGATTTATGTGGGAATATCATAAGTTGAGTTTTGGAAACATTAGGAGAAATCTTCCATTTTTGCAAGTATGAAGAAAAAATATCCAAACTTTTTTGCAATGTACTTCAGACGACACGGAGACTTCGTCTTTTGGCGGAGAGGCCTGTGCAATCCGAAAACAAAGATTTTTGACATCCCTGAGGTAACTCAGGTAAGTCGGAAGTGAAAATATTGTATAATATTGGTCCCAAAATGCTCCATTGAGGAACACCAGCTCTTGCAGGAAGTCTTTCAGACCTGAAGTTCTGATAATTAACCTGAAGTGTACGATTTGACAGATAAATTTGAATTATTCTAACAATGTATGTTGTAAAATTAAAGTTTTTTCATTTTACGATCAAACCTTCATGCCAAACATTGTCAAATGCTATTTCTATGTCTGGAAGAGCTAGACCAGTAGAATAGCCTTCAGATTTGTTGGAACGAATCAAATTTGTTACACGTAAAAGTTGACCGAACTGTTCATTGGAAAAAAAAAATGAATTTTCGTTGATGTGGACCATTATTCTGTCCGAAAACCTTTTCGAACAGTTTACTGATGGAGGAAAGTAAGCTGGTTGGCATAAAGGCACCATAGACTGAAAATTTTGACTTTTCGTGAGTCAATTTCCGCAAGTCAGTTTAAAGCAAATTAACTTGCTGCCCAGTGCATTAAAAAGGCAAATATGCAGCAATGAAAGTATATTCGCCAATCTGTGTTTTAACAGAACCACCTGAAGAGTCAAAAAGTTTGGTTTCAAATGACGAAAAAAGTTGATGTTTTATACGCCTATGAATGATGATAGCAACTCCACCACATGCTCTATTCAGTCGATTTTAAAAATAAAAAAATGTTTGGATCTCTCTTGAGTTTGGAGCCAGGTCTAATTTGCTTTTTAAAATGACCTTTTTGATCGTTACTAAATTACTTCTGTTATGTATCTTAATACTAAGTTTTTTACACTAATAAGCGCCCAATTGAAGGCCTTCGCTCTCCAACCAAATACTGCACGAAACCGCTACGGAACAGTACCCCATCGGGAAAGAATTTGATCCCAGACAATTATGCGCACCGCACATGTATGTCGCTTCATTGTAGTATCAATTCACGTCACGGCCTGAAAAACTGTAAGGCTCTGCTCCCATGTGGAACTTCAAATTTGCGAAACTAAAGACATCGAGATCAAACCGTTGGAACGTTGGTTGTGGGTGCAATCTGATCCCTCTCGATCTCTGTGGTCTGAGTTCCTCCCACTGAAAAAAGACCTGACGTTCGCTTTTATGCCCCCCTTAACAATGGCCAACTTCCCAAGTGAGGGGTCCCCACTCGGAAATTGGATACCTTTCCTCACGTTTCATATGTTGACAAAACAACGCGAAACCCCGTTTGAAATTACATTCTAAAAGTTTTCCGTAACTCGGTTTGGGTCACGGTGATCCCACGCGCCTGAATGACGTTCGTGACAGTTCGAACTGTCACGCGATTGATGCGCGATGTCTGGCGCCCCATAAACCTCTGCATATCGCGTTTTCCACAAATCTGGGAAAGTTCGTCTCGCGTCGCGTCGCGACGAAATGCATTCACTTTCCTACTGGCATCGTCGTCGGGCGCAAGGCCGTTCGTGACGCCGCCACCCATCCACTAGACTAGCGCGCTCCACCACTTTGCTTCGTAGCGGCTCATTTAGCAACTTTTACTCTCCATGTCGGAGGCGCTGGAGCTTGTAAATGTAATTAAATTAAGACGAAGCCACATTTGATTATTTTATTAAAATCGACGCTGCGCTCGGGCGATATCCTCCTACCGCGAGCAGTTTCAGCTCATTACTTTCAGGCGGTGCTCCTCACCATGATTCAAGGAAGGAGTAAACACAGTATTGGCCCATTTCGGGAGCCGATCAAAATCCAAACGTCCAAACGTGTGCTGGTAGGTACGCGAGAACGCAAACAGCGGTGATCTACCATCATACTGACTTAACAATTATAACCGCTTGCTGCGATTAGCTGCTCATTAGCAGAAGCAAAGCAAACGCTCATTTGAATGCTCGTCATCGTCATCGTTGGGCTGCTGCGATGTGATGTTGTTGAATCAAGGTATTAGCATTCAGTTACTACTACAAAGTTTATTGAAGGAAAAGAGGAAAGTTTAGTCGGTGCTCGCTTGGAACATGAATGTGCAAGCTAAACAAACAAATTTCAATCAATCGTTTGACAGCTAAGGGCTCTGCTGGCACGTGGTAAAACAACGGTGAAAAAAAAGTTTCTCTCCAGCGACGGTTGGTTATGAAACCGTTTAGGGCGAGGTGAGTTAGGGCCTGGGTTCAATGTTTTTGTTTGATGTTTGGAAATCCAACTGTCACTTGGTAAAATTTGATTTCTCTTGTTGATTTATGAATTATTATATATTACTACAATGTCATTTGTTTATTCTTTGTTTGTTTCATTTACCTTCCCTTTTATATTTTCTTTTTTTCCATGTCAAAGTACTAGCTTTGACTCTTTAGAAATGTATCGCACAATTTCAGCTTCTCTTATATAGTATTTTAAGAATTCTCCCATTTGATTCTCTAAAATGTTCTCCCGAACTATCTACGAGAAATTATTTTGACACTCTCCAATACGGCCGTCAGGAATCGTAATTTAAGTTTCATCAAAGACTATTGCCAATCAGATGAACTACTCTTAATCCTTTTCCTTGTTTACCTCCAAAATTTCTTTCAAATTTCTCCAAGAAACTGTATTTAGAGCTCCTGCAGGGTGGTAGGTCATTTGGCATAAAGTCGTTTGGCATAAAGCCGTTTGGCATAAGGTCATTTGGCATAATGGTCGTTTGGCATAGAGTCGTTTGGCATAATGGTCGTTTGGCATAATGGTCGTTTGGCATAATAGTCGTTTGGCATAATGGGTCTGAAATCAAGCATTTCTTAAGATGACATCCGTTTTTCGTTTTTGAATCTTTCTGATGACATCAGGCTTGTTTTGAAGTCAATTGACACTTTATTCAACAATCATATGCTTTTGAATAAAATAAATCATATTAAGAAAGCAATTGCCAATAGTATTTTGTTATTTATCCAGAAATTACCCTTCTTTCATATATTAATTCTTCTTTTGAGTTTCGCTATTGGAATAAATTTTTGCACTGAAGATTTTGATATATTTAGCACAAATTTACCCTTTTTTCAAACGTTCTGTTTTTTTTTTTTTTTTTTCAAAATGTGATGTAATCATAATTATATGGTATAAAAACAGTTGATTTAAAATTTTAATAAATTTCACCTTCTTTCATACATAGGCTGTTCTTTGGAGCTATATTTTTTAAATATTGTTTTTGTTTCCAATTGACAAATGGGCTGCATTCGAAAACATTGATCTGCTCAAATTTTTAGCACCCTTCTTTATTTAATTGGCGGTTCTCTCGAGTTTTTTACTGTCCTCATCATTTTTTCCAACATGTGTATAGCCGAGAATGACAGAATACCTCCTTCTTTTGATTGCTTATCGTTATTTTTCGTTCACTATCCAGCCACTGAAGACTATTATAGCACCTATTTATATTATTTGGGGAAATGGCATTATAGGAAAAGGGTCATTCGAGGAACTGGCATTCGGGGAACCGACATTCGGAGAAAAGTAGTACACTTCGATGATTCTGAACGCAATTGTTGATGTCATTTCGTTTTATTATGCCACAATAATTTTTGGCGTCCA
This sequence comes from Aedes aegypti, assembly GCF_002204515.2. Lineage (NCBI taxonomy): Eukaryota > Metazoa > Arthropoda > Insecta > Diptera > Culicidae > Aedes > Aedes aegypti. Next base: position 44,878,014 of record NC_035107.1, read on the forward strand.
ATCTTCTATTGGCTTAATCATTAATTTTGCCTTCTTTTAAAAATAGGCTGTTCTTTATATTTATACTATATTAAATTTTATTATTTAGTAAAACAAAATGTAAACCATTTTTATATTTTGCTGTTTTATCAATTCTTGCAAGACGAGATGCTATAATGATAATTACTATAGATCCTGCCAATATTCAACATATTATTTTTGCAAACGCATGATCTACTTTCGGATATGCTGGAAAAAAAATTATTTCAATCATAAATTTTACCTTCTTTCGATGAAAGATGGCATTTTTGATGTACACTTCCAACATTTAAATTTATATTGAATCGTTGAAAAGTTTAGCTTCAAATATTTCCTTTTAAAAATGTGTTGTTCATTTGAGTTATGCTGTGAGAAGATTTTTTTGCGTTAGTGCCTTAAACATTTCAAACGAAAAATAATCTGCTCTCGTATATAGGCTATTTTTGCATTATGCTGCAGTAATAGATTATTGGATTAGAGCTTCTAATATTTCGCAAATAATTTTTCCCTTCTTTTATCAAGTAATTTGCATCAAATCTTACGTCCAAACTGGGGCAAAGCTTGATATGCAGCGAAATATTCATTGAGCGATCCCTTTATTAATAACCGCGAACTTTTTTTTTTGCAAATTCAATATTTTAAAATATGTATATCGCAACAAGCTCAAAGATACTCTATATTCTGGGATGTAGAGAAAATTATTATTCAGAAAAGATCTACCACCAGACTCTTCACGAGTTTTATCCAGTAATACACTCTAATTTCACAACAATTTTTGACATTCATAGCTTGGAAAATCTCTGAACGGTGGTGTTCGTTGAGAACCTACCAAAATGTTTCGCTATGGGCTCGGTGGTGTTGATCTCGGTAAAAACTTCAAAAATGCAGATATTTATTCAAAGTCAATAATTATGCCAAACGGCTATTATGCAAAATGACCTTTATGCCAAACGACCATTATGCCAAACGACCATTATGCCAAACGACTTTATGCCAAACGGCTTTATGCCAAACGACTTTATGCCAAACGGGTTACAATCCTCCTGCAGATTTTCTTATCAAAACATGTCTAAAATCCCCTAAGAATCTTTCAAGATTCAATACACTATTCAGAATCTCGGTGCATCAGCTCCTCTCCGAATTTTGTTCAGAATCTGCTCTGGATTCTGGTTAGAATCCTCTCGATTTTTGTTCAGATCCCTCTCTTGATGTCATTTTCTTTGGATTTCGTTCAATATTCTCTCTGAATTCTATTTAGAATGTTCTCTGGATTCAGTTAAGAATCTTCTTTGAAATTATTTTATTATCCTCTCTGAATTCTGTTCAAAATACTCTCAGAGTTCTATTGAGAATCCCCTCTGAGTTCTGCTCAAAATCCTCTTTTATGCTTTTCAGAATCCTTTCTCTCTCACTGAATTCTGTTCAAGATCTTCTTTGTACTCTCTTTGGAATCCTCTCTGTATTCTGTTAGAAATTCTCGTTGGATTCTGTTTAAAATATTCCTTTGAAAATTGCTTGAAGAATCTTCTGTGGATTCTGTTCAGAATCCTCTTTAAATTTGGCTCAAAATAGGATTCTGTTCAGAATCATACCAAGATACCATTTGGAATCCTTTCTCGATTCTGTCAAGAATATTCTTTAAAATCTTTTCAGTATCCTCTCAGCAAGCATAGGAAAATTCACTCACTCACCCGAACGCTACCGATAAAAAAAAATAGCAAAGTTTCTCCTGCCACTGAATGTTCAGTGACAACTGAACGCTACTAGGCAGAGCGCTATCCCGACGAATCGCAAACGATTGAGATAAACCGAAAATCAAAAGACTCACGAAGCGGAGAGAGAATCAATCCGCTCTGCAATGGGAGACGCGAAACAACGCGTTCGCCATTCAATCACTGAATGCATTCAGCGGAATGTACGGATTTCGCGCTCACTGAATAATTCCGCCGGGTGTATTTCCAGTCAGTGAGCGTTCATCAGCTCTCATACACGAATGGCACTCATGCGGAAAAGGAATGTAAAAAATCATTCTCTATTGCAATTGGATGCCTTCAGCACAGAGAGTCGGTAGTGAATCATTATGTTGCCGTTTTTGTCTAACTTGTCGCTCGGCGAACAAGAAGAAAGTGCATTGGAAATTGAAACACTCAGCTTGGTTGGAGAAACGGCAACCTCGCTCCTAATTGCATGTGGAAATGAGCGAGAGGGACGCAATAATCGAGTGAATGTTTCCTATGCTTGCCTCTTAGTATCATGTTCAAAATATTCTTCTAAATTATGCGAAGAAGAATTCTATTTCTGTTCACAATCAAATTTACCTAAACTTTATTTAAAATTTTCTCTAGATTCTGTTCAGAACCTATAAAGGATGTTATTCAAAGCCTTCTCTGGATATAGTGCAGAATCTTCGCTAGATTCTGTTCGGAATCGTCTCTGAATTCTGTTCAAAATTCTCTCTGAATTCTATTCAGAATTCTCTCTGTATTCTGCTCTGTATTCTCTCTCAATTTTATTCAGAACCCTCTCTGGTTTCTGCTAAGAATCTTTGCTGTATTTTATTGTGAATCCTATCTAAATTCTGCGAAGAACTCTCTCCGGATTCTGTTCACAATCCTCGCTGAATTCCACTCAAAATCTTTCACGGATTCTGTTCGGTATCATATTCTGTTCACTCGCTCATGATTCATTGCGCTCTGGATTTTATTTAGAATCCTCTCCCTATTCTATACCGAATACTCTCTGGATTCTTCTTAAAACCCTCACTGAGTGCTGTTCAGAATCCTCTCTGTATTCTTTTCAAACCCTTTTCTGTATATTGTTCAGAATCCACTTCGGTTCTGTTCAGTATCCTTTCTCAAATTCATCTCCTCTGGGCTACGTTCAAAAGCTCCTTTGGATTCTGTACAGAAACCTTAATCACGGTGCTGCCCAGACCGCTGTTATCAGACAAAAAATCTCCATGAGCTCAGACACCCGACGTTTTCTATGGCTAATGAGTTTGATTAGGCAATTTTTGATAAATCCTAGGGCGTTTTGAAGTTACGCCCTTTTGAAGTTATAAATCCGCAATTTCAAGAGAAATCACTAATATTTGAACGGTTTTTCGTTTTCCGTGATTGCCACTAGAAAAGAACCATCAAAACTTGGTTTGTTTAGTAATTTGTAACCTCTGGGCGGATTTTTGAATCAAAAATCAAATTGAGAGTACATATCGTGAAACTTATTTCAAATATAATAAAGACAAAGAGGCACTCTAATATCGTTAATAATGTTCAAATGTTGTTGACGACAAACTGCTGCTACAAGTCGGATAAGTCTCTCACAAACAAGTAATTCTTCATAGGCTCAAGTGCTATAAAACATTACGGAGCCAATTACTATAAATCGTGTAATTGTTTTGTGCATCAGAATAATCTAGACAATGAGGTGAACTTAAGCGCTTACATTTTTTAACTTCACTTTGCCTAAAAACTATTTTAGAATCTGTGGGTTACTCTACTACCTGTAAAAACCTGGAAAATCTGGAATTATCAGGGAATTTTATTCAACTTGGAAAAAACCTGGAATACTCAGGGAATTTCGGCTACACTCAGAAAAATTATTTTGGAACTGATAGACTTTGTCGTTTTTGAAAAAAAACCTCCTCAATCATTTTTTTTTTCGGCTGCGCCGCTATCAAAACGCCAATTGACATGTTCAGTCCTTAGTTAAACAGCATAAAACAAGTTTGGACAAGGAATTAGTTCTAAAGATTACCATATTGGTAAAGGCAAGTACAGTTCCAGTTGGGTGTCAGTCATGAGCACTTGCTACGTTGAAAACATTAAATTGTTTTCCATAAAAAATGTTTTTGTGCCTGTTATGCAAAAATAATAAACTTTGTAGGAAAAGAGCAACAAATACAACAGGCACTAAAAATAGAACATTCCTCAGGTAAGCAAATTTGTTTAGAGTCTTGATCACTATTTTAATGCAATTCTCTATTTTAGTAAAGCTCTCTAAATTATCTATTTGAATAAAAAGTATCTTTGAAGTCACTTTTTTAATTTGCTTGCAGTGAATACTGGTGCAAAGTTCTAGAGGCTCAAAAAACCCACAGAAACTATTAAGTTTTGGTCCAAAAAATCCTAGAGAACTCCAACGCTTCCCCAAAAGTTTATTCCAGAGTTTTTGGAAAAAAAAACCGTTTCGTCATTTTCCCGCGAAACCCTACAATTATTCCTAAGCCGATTTTTTCATTTATTCCAGGCATTTTTCTAAGATTTTTTTCAGATATTCATCCTCTCAAAGAGTTCCTCCAGAAATTGCTCATGGAATTTCTTCAGCATTGCATCAACATATTGTTGTTGCGGTTCCAACATTTCTCTAATAAATTTTCAAATAAAAAGATTCTTCCAATTTTTATTAAAAATTCGGAGTTTCGGTTCGAATTTCTTCAAGTTTTTTCTTCAAAACGTACGTCTTGTTGGACATTATTCCGAGATTCTAATGTTTTTTTTTTCAGTTATCTTAGCAATTTATCAATAATATTCTAGGAAGTCTAATCAAAAATTTAGGAGGGTTTTTAGAAATCCTCGTACTAAGAACTTTCACAAGTTTCAGCTGAGATTACTCTTGGGTTTTTTTTTAGAAATTTCTAATCGAAAAAAATCTTCAAAACAATCTTAAAGATTTCCTTGACATTTTCTAGAGTGGCTGCAAAAAATATTTGAAGACTTCACTGAGGAATTTTTTTAAAAAATTGGAAGAATTTCTGACGAAATTTCGAATTTTTGAAGATGCTCCAAATGGGAATGCTGTTGGAAGTCCCAGGAAAATCCGTAAAATAATTTTTGGCTAGATGATTCCTGATTTGGTTATTCATAGAAAAATTGTAGACTGAATTGTTGAAGGTATCTATAGCGAAATTCTTGAAAAAATTACGTAAAAAGTTAGTGAAAAATCTAAAAAAAAAACTTTTGAAGGGGCTATTTTCCCCTTATGATCTAATAGATTATTTTTTCATCAATCAAATTTTGAATGTTGAATATTGATAAACATTCTTGACTTTTGTGGCAATTAAATATAAATCACCAATTTTGTCGATTTTTTCCCTATGTGTACACGTTAAGAACAAATCAGATTTTTTTTATTGAAGTAAAATATACTTTGAAAATTATTGTTAGATAAATTTATTTTGAAGGATACCTATCATTTAAAAAAATGTTTTTATTAACCATTCATATACTGAAATCTGGAATTATTTTTTAAAACTTGGAAAATTTGGAAATATTAGGGAATTCTGTCTTTGTATATGAGTTGCTGTATATTATTTTTCATTTTGATAGACTCTAACTCTGTTGTACAGTACAATCTTAATCAATGTAATTCCAGTGTAAGGCATGTGTGAACGAAGAGAAGTTAACAATACTTGAAAGATGTTCATGAAAAATATGAATTATCCAATATGCCTATTGTTTTATTTTATTCAAAACGTAGCACTTGTAGAGCTTGATTTTTCATACCTTTAGATTAACTCACACAAATAGTTGAGCATAGATCATAGCAAGAAAATGAAATGATCGGAATTCAACAACTACAATATAATTAAAACACAGTTGTTCATAAAATCTGTGCATCTTTCAATGTGGTTTCAATCCGGTAAAAGCAAAGGAAAAAAAGTCTTACTTACAAACTGTATTACCTTGGACACGCTACTTCTTAGTTTGGTAGCATTCAATTTTCGTTCACTCACGTCTTACACTGAAATTACATTCATTAAGATTGTACTACATAACAGAATTAGACTCGAGCAAAGAGATCGATATCGGAAAAATAAGATACAACAAATAAGGACAGACAGCAGCAAACAATCGTAAGCTTAAGTTTTTGGAGTAGTTTTCGAATCAACTGTGAGGATTCGAAAGTGTTAAATCTGAGTGCTCTTTATTATTTTTTTTTTTCACGTTTCATAATAAGATAAAATTGGCTCCGTAATGTTTTATTGTTATTGAGCCTTTGCAAAAATAGTTGATTGTGAAAAACTTATGTGACTTGTAGCAGCAGTTTATCGTCAACAACATTTGAATAGTTTTCACTATATTATAAAGTCCCTTTAAAATTAATGCTTTTGGAGGTTACGCCCCAAAAAAAACATTACTCTAAATTTGGTCGATCTTTTAATTCAAAAAACATCCCAGAGGTTACATATCACTAGACAAACCAAAGTTGAACCAAGTTTTGATGGTATATTTCTTGTGATAATCATGGTTAACGAAAAACTGTTTAAACATCATTGGTTTCTTTTGACGGATTACGGACTTAAAATTTCAAACGGGCGTAACTTCAAGACGAGCCCTACGATTATTATTGTTTTAATTTTGCTCAGACATGCACCTCAGCCATAGAAGACGACTGCTGAGCTCAGATTTGATGGAGATTTTTTTGTGATAATAATGGTCTCTCTTTATATAGCTCAGAATCTTCTCTAGATTCTGTTTGGAATCCTCTTTGAATTCTGTTCTCTGGATTCAGTTAAAAGTTTTCTTGGAATACTGTTCAAAATTCTCTCTTCATTCTATTCAGCATCCCCTCTTGAATCTCTTCTGAATCCTCTCTGTATTATGTTCTGTATCCTCTCTTCATTCTGTTCAGAATCCTCTCTGGAATCTTCTCTATATTTTATTGTAAATCCTCTCTTCTTCTCTTCTTCTTGGCATTAACGTCCCCACTGGGACATAGCCGGCTACTCAGCGTAGTGTTCTTATGAGCACTTCCACAGTTATTAACTGAGAGCTTTCTTTGCCTAAGTTGCCATTTTCGCATTCGTATATCGTGTGGCAGGTACGATGATACTCTATGCCCAGGGAAGTCAAGGAAATTTCCATTACGAAAAGATCCTGGACCGACCGGGATTCGAACCCAGACACCTTCAGCATGGCTTTGCTTTGCAGCCGCGGACTCTAACCACTCGGCTAAGGAAGGCCCCAAATCCTCTCTTATTTGGATTAAATTGTGAATCTTCTCCTCTGTGTTCATTCTTTCCGTACTATATTCGGAATACACTCTGGGTTGTTCTCAAAATCCTCACTAAGTTTTGTTCAGAATCCACTCAGGATTCTGTTATTTCCCCTTTCTGTATTTTGTTCAAAATCTTCTTTGATTGTATTCAAAATCCTTTCTCGAATTCATCTTCTCTGGGTTCCGTTCAAAATATTCTTCAGATTTTGTTTAGAACCGTCAATGAATACTTTCCAATTGTATATACTCTCTGAATGCTTTCAAGAAGTTATTCTATTCTGATTTATTTTGTTGAGTTCTTCAAAGAATCCTCTCTTATTGTTCCCAGTATCCTCTCTGGATTATGTTCAAAATTTTCTCTGAATTCAGTTCAGAATCCTCTCTGGATTCTCATCTGAATCCTCTCTGTATTATGTTTTGTATCCTCTCTTAATTCTGTTCAGAATCCACTGTGGGTTCAGCTTATAATCTTCTCTGTGTTTAATTGTGAATCCTCTCTAAATTCAAAGATTTCACTCTGGATTCTGTTCAGAATCTTCTCTGAATTCTGCTCAATTTTTTTCATGGATTCTGTTCGGAATCTCATTCAGATAGAAATTCTCGCTGAATTTTGCTAAAGATCCAATGTAACAATGAGAGATTATCTCCTCTTTCGCTCTCTTTCGATTAGAACAGTGCAATACCAAAGCTGTAGGGAAGTTTTTCACTATAGATCAAAATACAAGGCAGTCTAGTTCCACTTAGAAAAGTCAACATTTAAGGGTCAATCTTAATCAGGCTTAATAGTACAATTATCTTTCCTTTAACCCGAGGAAAGATTTCCCTTCCATTGTTGGCGTAAAAAATTAAGACGTGTCAAATCTGAAATTTCCCATCAGCTGGAAAATCAAGACCATTATGTAAGTAATCCTCATGAATAATTTATCTGAGGAGCCCTTTGAACAGGTAGCCAGCTGGGCAGTAACTTCCAGGCGACAGCAAAAAAAAAAATGAGAGAACAATCCACTTTGCCCACTTATCATAGCAAATTTATAAAGACATCAGCTACCCGAATACAGCTAGGGTTACCATATTCACTTTCATTGGAAAGAGTACATTGTTTCAACTCTGTGGAAGAGTACTGGAAAAGAGTATAGGGCAAGAAGGAGTAAATATTACTACTTTGAAAAGAGTACATCTGGCAACCCTACCTACAGCGCAGCCGCCGGCGACAACAATTCGACAATCGGCACTCATCGCCGCTCATCTCGTATGCAATTTCGCATCGCTTTGAAAACAATCATAAAATAGCCAAACGTAGGTAGTCTAGTATCTCAGGTCTAGTAGGCCGGTTGGCAGCTGCGAAGCGACGACGCCTACCTTTCTCCTACTGGCGTACGCTCTGCTTACCTGTCAAAAAATATGCAGCAGCAGATTAAAATGTATGAATCGGCCAAACGACTTCCATCGAGAAAAGGGCCATTGTCTGCTTGCTTGGTTTGGAAGCAAAAATTTACGTCTCATTCGACACCCGCGTTTGTGTTTATGCATCAGGTGGTGGCGGCGAAATTGCGATGAATTATTATGAAATTTATTATTTAAATAAGTCGACAATAACGAAGACGGAGGGCACTATGAGTTATCTGGCGAATCTAGCTGGCCAAAAGTCATTTTAGATTTCCTGCTCAGATTTTGTAATAATGTTCTGAATACCTAGAGGGCCTTCCTTAGCCGATCGGTTAGAGTCCGCGGCTACAAAGCAAAGCCATACCGGGTTCGATTCCCGGTCGGTCCACTAAGCTGAGAACCAGGCTCTGTCCTGGTGAGGACATAGTGCCTAAAAGAAGAAGAAGAACCTAGAGCCAAGGACGCCAGAAATCATCAGGTTATGAAGCTCTTCCGTGCATAGGCATAGCCAAAAAAAGGTACAATTCCAAGAGTTCTACTACAGAATCCTGATAGAATTAGTTTTTTTTTAAACAAAGAATGACATCATGAAATGTTTCAGTAGTTCTAGCAAAGAACATACTGGAAAGTTTGTAGGGATTCATCCAATTATTAATCTAAGATCCTACCTCGTGGAATTTTTCACTATTTTTTAAGAAAATTTCTCGAACCTTATCGGAAATCACACTCATAGTATCGCTTTAGGTATTATGCTTCTATAAAATTTAATTCATTTTTTTTTGTTTTTATTTTTAAACAATTGATTCGTTTTTTTTCTTCTTCATAAATTGATCCTGATAACTCCTCGGGATTTAATGACTCTGTAAAGTCATTTTCATTTTCTCTGGAAATTCTTAATGAAATACATACAATCTCATCTGGAAACCTCTGGAAATCCTTCCAAAAATTCCACTATCTTTCTAGAACCAATATAAAATTCACACCAAACCAGAATTTCCACATCTCCAACATTGTCATAGGCAGGGATTCCTGACAATTACTTCAAAGATCATTCAGAAATGTGCCTTGAGTAGTTCCCAGATATAATTCATACAATTTCTACAGGAATGCTGATTAGGCTTCTTCAACAAAGTTTGCTTCAGATAATTTAAAATTGTTAAGGAACTCTCGCTGTACTTTTTTCAGGAATTTCTTCTCGGATTATTCTGGGAATTACTTCAAGTATCACATAAAAAGATCTTATAACGATTTCTCTGTTCCATCATAGATTCTGTCAAGAATTTCAAATATAATTTCTTTTTGGGATTATTGTAAGGATTGCTTGAAAAGTTCATCAAAAATTATACAGAGATTTCAAAAATTTGCTAAAAGTTTCAAGAATTTATCCTGGAATACTGTAAGTACTATTTTTTGATTTATTCCAGGTAATTTAACAATGTTCATCTAAAATATCTTCCATTGGTTTCTCCAGCAAATAAATCCAGTAAATATTTTTTTACTCAGAATTCCTCCTAATATAGACACAGCAATTCTTCCAAGTATACATTAGGACATAGATCACAGAAAACATTTTTTTCAAGATTTAATTTGGATTTTATTTTTGTAGTTATAATTTATCTATGAATACTTCTACCAAAAATTAATCTGCAGAATCCAAAGAATACTTCTCAAGTAATTAATTCCTGGACTTTTTAAAGTTTCTAAAAGTGATATTCCTAGAAAAAAATCAGGGATATATCCTTGAAGGACATCCTAAAAAAAACTGAAGTATTAATAGAAAATAATCTTAATAAAAACTTCTGGAAGTTTTTTTAGGGATTCTTGGGAAAACATATTTTTTTGGTCTTCATTCCATGCTTCCTTCTGGTTTTATTTTTGGAGTTATAATTCATCAGTACCAAAAATTAATATACAGAAAACAAAGGAGATTTCTCAAGATATTACCCACTGGATTCCATGAATTTTTGCAAAAGATATACTCAGAAAAATTCCTGAATAAATCCTAGGAGCATTTCCTGAAAAAAAAAATCTGATGTTTTTTAGAAGGAATTCATGATGATGTTTTTGGATGGATATTTCAGAATTTCTTGTGAACAATTATGTAGAAATCTTTGGATAAAATCCTGGAGGAATGTTTTTAATTAAGTTCTCACAACTGTTGAGAAATACTCATGAGAAGGTTAGTGTTATGAATGTCTAAATGAATCCACAGAGTTGCTCCTATATAAATCTCTGTAGAAATTTTGGTGATTCAGGAGTCATTCTTGATTCTCGGAATAGTTTTTGGGGTTAATTCTAAAAGAATGGTAGAGAAATCTCCCAAATGAAAAAAAAATATTATTTTTACGCTGAAAGAGCATTTGAAAAAATTCTTAGATGTTTTTCACCAAAAATCGCTAATGGAATTCCTCCAAAGAGTTCGATAGAATTCTTGATAGAATTTTGAACATGTATGGCAGGGTCCCAAATACTTGGAGTAAGTATTTGGAGTATTTGCTCCAAGTATTTGGAGCAGGGTCCCAAATACTTGGAGTAATGACGAAAGAAATTCCTGAAGAAACTCAAGAGAAAATATTGAGAAATTCAATATACATTTACAATGAATGTGGTCACTTTTGGAACTTTTAGAAAAATATTTAAAGGAACCCAGAAAACATTACTTGAGAAATCTTATGAGTAGTTTACAAAGGAATCTTTGTTCTATATGTCAGAATAAATGTCATGAATTTTATGCCTCGCGTTTTTGAAATGTTTTTTTTTTGATTGACAACATAACCAGAGTAAAAACTATAATCAACTGCTGAAGAAATTTCTACAGAGGTCCCGAGCCATTTTCTTGGCAAATTTCTAACGAATTGCTTAAAGCCATACTTCAAAAAACTGATTTGCAGATGTCTGCAGAAATTCGGAAGTTAGTTTTGGGTGAAATTCTTCCGAAATTTATCTTAGGACATTCTTTCAATTTTTAATGAACATGTTGCTCACAAAATAATTTGAGCCAATTCGTGTTATTGACTGGGAATGAAAAAGGAGGATAATATGCCCTTCATAATTGAACGTTCAATCCAAAAATGGTGCAGAGGTTGTATTTGCATCAAATTTGTGAATGGATTTTCAAGGTCGCTTGCCTGATGGAAATCCTGGCTACGCCCATGCTTCCGTGGGATAACTCAAATTTGGCCTGTATGGCATATAGCTCCTAGTAGGTTTGTCAAACTAATCGACAAGTTTGACAAACCTATACATTTTGAGTCCTATCGAGCCCTGGAGAAGATCCCAACAACTGGATCGAAACGTTGGCAAAAATTGAAGATAATCATCGCTTAATTGCGACTGAAAGCGGAAATCTCAAACAATCTTTATCAGAGTCCGGTTAACCTTCCTCACAATCGACACAAGATATGTACATATCAAAAATTTAATGAATGGAGGATTTCAGTTGTGCAAGAACTGATCATCATGAACATTGTTTGCCTTCTCTGTGCGAAGACAGCCAAATTATTTTTGTATTCCGAAAAATCTTAAAAGAACCATTACATAAAACCAATGGGATCATTTTTCTGAACAGTTCATATTTTGATATGCAAGGATAAAATATTATCTTGGAAAATAATAAAATAATAATAAAACCACAAAAACTCTTGTTTAAACAGGTTGAGTAAAGAGGAAAACATTAGATAATGTACCATGACAATGCTTTTTCATAAATTTTACTGACAAAAGTAAAATAATTTCTATTATCAAATGACATATCAAATTGGTAAAATTAAGGCTAAAATTCATATCTGCCCACTACAGATTCATGATATTTCTTTTAGTTGCGGGACGTAAATTACGAAAGACCACTGTTTTAAATATTTCTTCATGCTAAATAGGTACACGATGTCAAATTTGCTTTGAATTTAAAATGATTTTAAGTCATTTACGCATGGAGTTGCAGTATGAAGGATTTTATATCACAAGTCGTGCATTTATCCAACAAGGAAAATGTTTTAAATATGCCGACTGTTGTTAGGCCAAATGCCGACAGACTGAAAAGGTTGTTAGGACAATATAACATTTGACTATTTGAGGTGAAAAATAAAAACTACTGTTTCATATGAGTAACACCTTTATCAGTGTTTTTCCTTCTTTTAAACAAAGGCTATTCTTTCTATTAATATTGCACAACAAATATTGTGGGCTTCAAGGCAATGTAGATAACCAAGACCAAACACCTAACAACCGATTCGGTCTAAAAATCCTTACGGCATCAAAACTCATTAGAACAGTCAACCATTTTCGGCCTAAAGACCCTTGTACCCTGTCGGTATTCGGCACAACAGGATAGTACCATGCCGGTAATTACGATGACTACTATGAAAATTGAGTTCTGCAACGAGTTGCGCACAACATTTTTTGTAATTTCGTGAAAGGCCTATTTGAGGATATCAGGAATCATATCAAGATGGATTTGTCATTATTTTGCAATTAAAGAAAATTGTGTGATAATTCATTACGCAACTCAAAAGAGCATAACGGAAAGCGTTGCATAATGTGTTATTACGCAACTTAAATCGTTAAATGTTAATCTGTTCTGCGTAATATTCCTCCAAAATTATCTTAAGCGAATTATGAAAAAAATCTTCTAGAGATTTCTTCATAGCCTTTCTTCGGGAACATTCATAATAATATATATGTACATTTCTAACACTTCCTACAAATTTTCTTTGGATTTTTTTTGGAAATTTTCTCTAGAATTTCATTTTATGTTATTCTTTAAGTTCCACCATGAATTTTTATAGTTTATTTTTTTATAAATCCAGTCTCATCCAGTAGTGAATCATCACTAATTATTCCTAAGATGCTCCATTTATTTCTTCTGCGAATTCATCAGGAATTCTTCTGTTTTCAAATTCAGAAATTATTGCAGCAGTTTCTCCAAGAACTACTCTCTTCTACTACTCAAAAATTTCTACTATTCAATTCGTACTACACAAGAAAAACTTTTCTAGTATAAGAATCCATGTCGATATATGTCATTGGTTGAGTATTCTAGGTCATTGGTGATCTGGTTTTAGAGATATTCCGATGTTCCTTGGAGGACCGCCATTCTCCATACAAAATGTCTTTGGCGGCCATTTTGTCTTACGTCAATTTATCAAAAATATAGAATGTGGGCTATACGAAGCTAGGTGCTTATTTTTTTCACAACATACTCTCATTAATGTATTGTTCCGAAGAATGAATATTTGAATACGATAAAAATTATGTAGCCTGAGATATTTACGTGAGTTGTAGCTACGCATCGGTCCCCCAAGCAATCATCCAGTTCCAGTTGACCAATGAACAATATTGACACAGATTCTAAAACTAGGAGAATTTTGTTTTAGAACTTGCGAAATAATGGTGCAAAAATTTCGGGAAACAAAAAGTCATAGATGTTTGAATATTTTTATTGCGCTAAGATATGAAGCTGCCGGTAGAGGGGTTAATACCATAAAAACATGAAAAATTCCTGGATATTATTCCAGTAGAAATCTCCTGAAAAACCATAGAAAGGTTTATGCTAAACCAAGTGAAATTTCAAAATAAAATTTCTTTGTAAATTCGATAGATTTAGGATTTGTCCTCACTGAAATTGTGAAGAAAATGTTCATAAAATTAAGACATTTTTGATTCAGATAGTTAGTTTTATTTTCCACATTGCCCATAATATGTATATTATAACCAGTGCTAAACTTTCGCGAAACAAGGAATTTATTATTTCACCCAAAATTAAGGTTGTTTTGGATTTTTCTGTTTTCTAGGGTTGTTCCAGAACTTTTCTAAAATCAAATCTATGTATTCCTTTGGGAATTTATACGCGAATCTAGTTAAAAATTTCTTTTGGGATGATATCTTTATGTTTTTTACAGAAATTCCTTTGAAATAGAATTTATAAATTATAAAAAAAAACATTTGTAGATATTGATTGACGTTGAAGGATTTCTGGAGGAGTTTTAGGAGAAACCTTTGAAAAAAATCTTGTGAGATTTCCAAAACACACAGGAGAATTTGAGAAAAATCTAAAGATCTTTTAAGGATTGTTGCAGATGCAACGCTTGTAGCCATCTCACGTATAAAAATCTGTGTAAATTATGTTATGTGAAAAAAAAAAACAACATGAACCGTTTCATTAGATTTCAAAAGAAATCTTTGTTGTAAGCCCTGAATTCCTTTGATGAATCTCTGGAATAACCCTTAAAAATAAAGCTAGAATAATTCCTCTGCAAGAGTTCCTAGAATACATTCTGAAGAATGCTTGAAATAATTTTCAGATGAATATCTGGAGGAATCCAAGGAGTATTTTTTATGAAGTTCGGCGAGAGATTGCTAAAGATTGACGCAGCACTGCAGAAATCTTCTAGAAGAGATTCTGTAATTGCCTATTCACATGTGTTTTTAACAAATCTAGGTTGTAAAATTTCCTTCCAAATGTCTTCCACAAATCTTCCGTCTTCCAGAAATCTTTCACACTACTGAAATGTATTCCAACCTGTCATCCCTGCTAACGGCTCACTGTAATGTAGTAAGTGGTCAAAATACAACGCTTCCAAGTTACTATAAAATGTTTTACTAGAATATCCTGATCTATAGCCATCTCCTTCCATTCCTTCAGCATGATGGAACAATTTCTTTGGACCAAACGATAATGACAGCTGCTCACAGTGCATCGAAAACACCACAATCAAAGGAACCGTTTTCTACGTCGAACACCACGCACATAATTGATGCGCACAAGTTTTTTTCTCAGTCCAGACGAATGAAAAACTTTGTTTACATTCTCAATTATATGTGGTCGTTGAGGGAATTTCTTAAAATTTTGTGAGTTTCAAAAGTTTGACGGCGTGTGATTAGAATGAAATCCTTCAGTGAAGAAGTACGAAGGTTTTCCATAGTGTAAATAAGTAGTGTGCGGTGAAGTAAGTCACACAGAGGGGCTGGAAGAAATGTGAATCGTAATGTGGTATGGCTCAGTCGATCGCTAATCAAATTTTGCTCGGTACGTCTTCGTCCGTGCGATTTCGGTGAAAAAGTTGCAGGTGGATAATTGAACTAAAGTTATCTATCGAAATGCAGCAGTAATATTGCATTTTTGACGTACAAGTGAACGAACCAAAGCAGCTTTTGCCAATTACATTTGGAAAATGAATCTATATTGTAGGTAGGTTCGAATATCCGTCGTAGTGGAACATATAATAGTTGATACGACGAATAATAGCGTTTGCGAGATCACTCTATTGCGATGAAAAATGTCAAAAACTTAATTACGACATCGAGATTGAGAAATAAATCTGACGATGTCCCACAGAGCATTGAACAATTTTGTAAGTTTGATGTTATTTCTGTTTACGGTATCCACGATTCGTTTTGAGTGTGTAAGTTTGCCATGATACATTGAAATACCGTTCGAAACAATGCGAAATATTTCTTGAAATAATTTTGGCCAGCTAAATTGTCCCAATACCCCTTAGTGCGGCGGTAACACTTGTGCTTGCAGTTGCTACCCAAACAATGAGCGAAACAATAGGCGAATTCTGCCATTTCACACTTTCGCTCTGTTTGACCACCACAACCACGAACCGGCAAGGCCGCCGTCAAATGTCAAAAAGCGGGAGGTCGTTCGCCTTGAAGTTTGTTGTTGTATTGCTGTGGCAATGATTTATTCACTTGCGCCCAGCGCCCAACCAGGTGGATTTACCAATTCGAATCAGATTCCGACTCCGAGAAACTCCCACGGGTTCGGTGGCCGCATCCGAAAGAGAGTGCAATAAATCTGACAAAATGTCAATTGAATCGAATGACAAGCGCGAGGGGTGTGACAGTAGGCGGTTGATTAATTTGTTTCGATTCTATCCATGTTAATGGATCAATGCACGAGTTCACTAATTTGACGTTTGAGAGGAGCCGAATTCACTCGTTGTCATGGTCACGTAAATAACACGGCACCGCTCAAACGTCAGATAGTGAACTCGTGCATCGGTCCATGGACCAATGCATGAGTTCATTATTTGACGTTTGAGCGGTGCCGTGTTATTTATGTGGCCATGGCAACAAGTGAATTCGGCACCGCTCAAACGTCAAAATAGTGAACTCTTGCATTGGTTCATAGCTAGTTCTTCACGAATTGTAAAAGAATGATAGAATGATTGATGGAACTTATTTCGATTGAATATCTGTTACTAAGACAAAACACAATCAAATCATTCAACTTTAAAGTGTCTCATCCCTTCAAATTCTGTCTAAGTCAGTTATTTAAACCTTTTCCAAGCCTTCCAAAATTCGCGTTCATACTATTGCAAGCATTATTCAAGCATTATGTCGATAAGTGATTCATATCGCTTCTCGAGACACTCAGATTTGTGGATCTCGCCATTTACTGTGCCCTTTGTCACGAAAGGCTCACTCCTCAGTCCGCAAGAGCAGATGCCCTGCCAAATGAGATATTTGGAGGCGAACTTCGGCATTTTCTACTTCTTAAATTTGTCGTCCACATCGAACTTGCTCTTTCCGGTGAAAAACTCCTACCCCGGAATTTGCTTAAAATCCGGCTTTATATACGTTTCGTCGTCCATCACACAGCGGCCATATTTTCTCGTAGAGCTTCCGTGCCCGAGTTTTGGCCGTCGATTATTGCCGCTCATCGCGGTTTGGGAAGTTCTGTACCTTTTATGTATGTAGTACAGCTCTCTTCTTTGCATTCTGGACGTAGCTCTGCGACATGCCGATCTTTTTAGCCAAATCATGGCTTGAGACGTTGGGATTTGCTTTAATTATCCGCTTCACCTTTGCCTCCGTTTTTTTGTTCTCCGGTCCCGGTTTTATTCCAGCTCCTTTGCCGTGGTCCAACGTCAACCGCTCCTAGAACCGCTTGAACACTCTGGAGACGGTTGAATGGTGAATGTTCATCAGTTTTCCATTCAGGTCAGTAAATTCCAAGAGTTTGGAAAGAATTTGTTCTCTTGACTCGCGTTGGTCCACCTCCATTTTCGTTGAATCGAAAAACACGACTTCGAGTTTGACAGCATGTAAACAATACACATCAATGAGAAAGTGTGCAAAATTTGGTTGATTTTTACCCAGTGGTAGAAAAATTATGCCCTGTTGAATGTGTCGCAATAATTTCGTGTTCGCCCTTTAATGTGTCAAATTCGAATCCTTGATAGGAATTTTTAGAAAGTTTTGCTCAACACTGAAAGATAACTAAGGCTATTACTACACTTCGTCAAATTCGTAGCATCTCCAAAATGTTTTGTACACAAAAGATCGGAATTGCCTACCCGACGACTCTGGTAGCTCAGATTCTAGCAGTAAACATTCAGGCAGAGAAAGACTTCCAATTGAACAACCGTGACATGGGGTCCCTAAAATTGGCGCTCATCTCCCTTTTCAAACCGAAGGGCATCTTCCGTCGACAGGATTCACAGTTAGGCAAACATGCAGGTGCCACGTGACATTCCTCAACACGTCTCAAGCCCCTTTTCACTTCAAATATGTTGACAACGCGTCAAACCCCTCATAATCCATCGACCACTCCCACCGATCCAGCGAAATCGCTCCCCTTAGAGCTTTCCCTCGTCGTAAAACTCGGCTAAGGACCTTCTACCTCGTTCCGTTACTTCAGAACGCTCCATCGGTCATCACCTTTTCCATTTATGGTCGGGCAAGCGCTCCTCCCATCAAAATTCATCGCATTTCTCCGTCGAAGGGATTATAGCGTTTTGTTTACATCACACTATCCCAATTGGTATATTCTGTACCTGCGCAGGTCTAACTAGGTCGCGATGTGCTGTAAAGCGGCCCGTACTCAAGGTCCGATTTATTGCGAAAGGTTAGGTTTAGACGCATGCAACCATAAACCAGCTTATGCACGTCCCTAAATGCTGTAGGTAGTGTGCAATTAACGTCCTGGTGTATTTTTTGGAAAATTTTCTCCGGCAATTTTTCCTATGAAAGATTGGATATCTTCCAGATGGAAGATTGCATATCTTCCCAATGGAAATTTGGATTTCTTCCCAATGGATGATTGAATATCTTTCTAATGGAAGATTGGATATCCTCCCAGTGGAAATTATGATATTTTTTCAAGGGAAGCTTTGATATTGTCCCAATAAAAAAATTAATATCTTCCCAATGGAAGATTGGATATCTTCCCAGTGAACGATTGGATATCTTCCAGATGAAAGATTGCATATCTTCCAGATGGAAGATTGCATATCTTCCCAATGGAAGATTGAATTCCTTCCCAATGGAAGATTTAATATTTTTCTAATGGATGATTGGGTATCTTCCCAATGAAAGATTGGATATCTTCACAATGGAAGATTGGATATCTTTCAGATGGAAGATTGCATATCCTCCATATGGAAGATTGCATATCTTCCCAATGGATTCGGATATCTTTTCAAGGAAGATTGCATATCTTCCCAATGGATTCGGATATCTTTTCTTGGATTCTTCCCAATGGAAGATTGGATATCTTCCCGATGGAAGATTGGATATCATCCCAATGGAAGATACAATATCTTTCCAATGGAAGATTTGATCTTCCCAGTGAACGATTGGATATCTTCCAGATGAAAGATTGCATATCTTCCAGATGGAAGATTGCATATCTTCCCAATGGAAGATTGGATTCCTTCCCAATGGAAGAATTAATATTTTTCTAATGGATGATTGGGTATCTTCCCAATAAAAGATTGGATATCTTCACAATGGAAGATTGGATAACTTCCCAATGAAAGATTAGATATCTTTCAGATGGAAGCTTTGATATCGTCCCAATAGAAAAATTAATATCTTCCCAATGGAAGATTGGATATCTTCCAGATGGAAGATTGGATATCTTCCAGATGGAAGATTGGATATCTTCCAGATGGAAGATTGGATATCATCCTAATGGAAGATTGAATATCTTTCCAATGGAAGATTTGATCTTCTCAGTGAACGATTGGATATCTTCCAGATGAAAGATTTCATATCTTCCAGATGGAAGATTGCATATTTTCCCAATGGAAGATTGGATTCCTTCCCAATGGAACATTTAATATTTTTTCTAATGGATGATTGGGATCCCAATGATCCCAATGAAAGATTGGATATCTCACAATGGAAGATTGGATATCTTCCCAATGGAAGATTAGACACCTTCCCAATGGAATTATGGCTATCTTTCTAATGGAAGATTGGATATCTTCACTGTGGAAGATTGGATATCATTCCGAGTCCGAATAGAAAATTGGAAATCTTTCCAATGAAAAATATGATATTTTTCCAATGAAGATTGGAAATCTCCCAAGGAAGATTGCAAATCTTCTCGAGGAAACCGAAAACAAAACCAGCATCATATTACCTCACCACAAAACCATAATCAATCGTCCATCATGTCGCTTTTTCGCATTTTAGCTACCTGTCATTCCATTCACCCAAATCCGAGCCGCGATCGATCAAGATGAGACGCTCTTTCAGCCGAACAAAATGCCGTTGGTATTACTCCATCGTGACGGCGCGATGATTGACTGACCTATCCACTCTGTCAGAGTTGAATCACACGAAGCAAGCAGCATCATCATCATCATCGTGTGAAATAGAGCGCTTCGTGTCTTCTTGCCAATCCATCGCTTCGTCGTGATGCATCTTTCGGTATTAAAGTAATCGCTCTCTCACGTGAGATGACGACGCCGATCGCGGTGTCTTGGTGAATGGACGGAACGGTGGAACGCTTCAAGAGAGGTTAGGGAACCGGTCAACATACCGGTACAAGGTCGATGGGCCTTTCGAAGGTAGATAGGTGGTACATCGCTGTTGGAAGATATGGCAAATCTTCCGCAATGATAGTGAGCAGGTGACCTTAAAAACTGTCTACTTTTGTCGTAGTTTCAATCGACTGTCAGCTTGATTCGCAACGTCGAATCCAGTTCGGACGATATTCTGACTTTGAAAATCATCATCATCGGTTCATTAACCCTAAAGAACTCTAACGAACATCATCCGTCAGAATGGGAATGTATGAAACCGATTTGTGCAGAATTGAATAATCCATCTTATTATGTTTGCTTCTTCTTTTGGAGAATTCGAATTTCGGAGTTTCCAATGGATCGTGCTCTGCAGTCAAAAACCAAATTATCATCGTGCTTGATTACCGTAATTACCCTCGATGCTTACGGGGAGATGAGTTTTCGCTCTCTGGATACGATTGAAGCGAACACGAAAGAATAAATGAATGGGGGTTTAGCTCATGGGAAAGATGCAATCTGGAAGATGGGTATATCTTGAAATTCTTCGTGACAGTGAGACTGTGAGCTTCCCTTACGGATTACGAACAATTTGAAATAAGTTTTTTTTGCGTTACAGTAAGTTAGAAATCCTAATTATCTCTAAAAGTATTCAACATCTTTGGGAAATTTTCCATCTTCCTTCCTGTCTTCCTGGAGAATATTTCCAATCTTCCTTTAAAAGTTTTCCAACCATCCTTGAAAGCATTTTAAATTGTATTTTAGAAGAGGGGAAGATTCCCAATCTTCCTTAGGAAGGCGTCCAATCTTCCTTGGAAAGATTCTCAATCTTCCTCGGGAAGATTCCCAATCTTCCTCGAGAAGCTTCCCAATCTTTCTCGGGACGATTACCAATTTTCAATCTTTCTTGCTAAGAAATCTTCAAGGTTCAATCACTTTCCTTAAATCCAACTTTGTTTCCAACGAAAAATTTTGCTGACAATCGCGCCCAATTCAACTGACACCCTTTCCCAACATACCGATTTTGAAAGGAATTCAAATTTCTAGCAACCCCACATATCAAAACCTTTCAGGCTTTCAGGCCACTCGCCGGCTGATGGAGGCGCTTGAGAAACCACCGAAACCCTGTCATTAAACTAACCAGACCACAATCCATCCAATTCGCGCGAGCACTACTGCACTGAACACCTTAGAAGAGACAGAGGAAAAAAACAGAATTGCCAGCTGAGTGCCGAATGCTTTAGGCTTTCAAACCTTTTTTGTCCCATGCCGAGTCCATTTGGGCCTTGTTTTTGCGCCCGGGCACAGTCTAGTCGCTGTACGCGTAACCGAAAGCAGTCGTCAATTAAAATTGGGCAGGTGCGAGCAATTATCTGAAATCAAAAGTTGCATTCCAATCGGCGCTTTTTCCCTGGCTTTTTCTCAGAAATTCTTATAGAGAAAATGGTTTATTGAATTCAGACTTTTGCTTTTAAGGTTGCATGCACTATGAGGGTAGCAGCTAAATGGTATCTGAAATTGAACATTGCAGAAAAATGTTAGTAAGTGTTTTTTATATCGTAACAACATAATTTGGCCCTCACTTGTGATATGGTGGAAGTTTTAATCTTCCATTGGGAAAACTCCAATCTTCCATTGAAAAAACTTCGATTTTCCATTGAAAAGATTCCAATCTTCCAATGGAAAGACTTAAATCTTCCATTGGGAAGATTCCAATCTTCCATTGGGAAGATTCCAATCTTCCATTGAGAAGATTCCAATCTTCCATTGGAAAAATTCCAATCCTCCATTGGGAAGATTCCAATCTTCCATTGGGAAGATTCCAATCTTCCATTGAGAAGATTCCAATCTTCCATTGGGAAGATTCCAATCCTCCATTGGGAAGATTCCAATCTTCCATTGAGAAATTCCAATCCTCCATTGGGAAGATTCCAATCTTCCATTGAGAAGATTCCAATCTTCCATTGGGAAGATTCCACTCTTCCATTGGGAAGATTCCAATCTTCCATTGAGAAGATTCCAATCTTCCATTGCGAAGATTCCAATCTTCCATTGGAAAGATTCAAATCTTCCATTGGGAAAATTCCAATCTAGCATTTGGAAGATTCCAATCTTCCATTGGGAAGATTCCAATCTTCCATTGGGAAGATTCCAATCTTCCATTGTGAAAATTCCAATCTTCCATTCGGAAGTGAAAATTCCACTCTTCCATTGGGAAGATTCCAATCTTCCATTGGGAAGATTCAAATCTTCCATTGGGAAAATTCCAATCTAGCATTTGGAAGATTCCAATCTTCCATTGGGAAGATTCCAATCTTCCATTGTGAAAATTCCAATCTTCCATTCGGAAGTGAAAATTCCACTCTTCCATTGGGAAGATTCCAATCTTCCATTGGGAAGATTCCAATCTTCCATTGGGAAGATTCCAATCTTCCATTGAGAAGATTCCAATCTTCCATTGGAAAAATTCCAATCCTCCATTGGGAAGATTCCAATCTTCCATTGGGAAGATTCCAATCTTCCATTGGGAAGATTCCAATCTTCCATTGGGAAGATTCCAATCTTCCATTGGGAAGATTCCAATCTTCCATTGGGAAGATTCCAATCTTCCATTGGGAAGATTCCAATCTTCCATTGGGAAGATTCCAATCTTCCATTGGGAAGATTCCAATCTTCCATTGGGAAGATTCCAATCTTCCATTGGGAAGATTCCAATCTTCCATTGGGAAGATTCCAATCTTCCATTGGAATGATTCCAATCTTCCTTTTGGAAGATTTCAATCTTTCATTGGTAAGATTCCAATCCTCCGTTGGGAAGATTCCAATCTTCCTTTGGGAAGACTCCAATCTTCCATTGGGAAGATTCCAATCTTTCATTGGGATGATTCCAATCTTCCATTGAGAAGATTCCAATCTTCCATTGGGAAGATTCCAATCTTCTATTGGGAAGTTTCCAATCTTCCATTGGGAAGATTCCAATCTTCCATTGGGAAGATTCCAATCTTCCATTGGGAAGATTCCAATCTTCCATTGGGAAGATTCCAATCTTCCATTGGGAAGATTCCAATCTTCCATTGGAATGATTCCAATCTTCATTTTGGAAGATTTCAATCTTTCATTGGTAAGATTCCAATCCTCCGTTGGGAAGATTCCAATCTTCCTTTGGGAAGACTCCAATCTTCCATTGGGAAAATTCCAATCTTCCTATGGGAAGACTCCAATCTGCCATTCCAATCTTCCATTGGGAAGATTCCCCTCTTCCATTGGGAATATTCCAATCTTCCATTTGGAAGATTCCAATCTTCCATTGGGAAGATTCCAATCTTCCTATGGGAAGACTCCAATCTGCCATTGGGAAGACTAATCTTCCATTGGGAAGACTCCAATCTTCCATTGGAAAGATTCCAATCTTCCATTGGGAAGATTCCAATCTTCCATTGGGAGAATTCCAATCTTCTATTGGGAAGATTCCAATCTTCCATTGGGAAGATTCCAATCTTCCATTGGGAAGATTCCAATCTTCCATTGGGAAGATTCCAATCTTCCATTGGGAAGATTCCAATCTTCCATTGGGAAGATTCCAATCTTCCATTGGGAAGATTCCAATCTTCCATTGGGAAGATTCCAATCTTCCATTGGAATGATTCCAATCTTCCTTTTGGAAGATTTCAATCTTTCATTGGTAAGATTCCAATCCTCCGTTGGGAAGATTCCAATCTTCCTTTGGGAAGACTCCAATCTTCCATTGAGAAGATTCCAATCTTTCATTGGGATGATTCCAATCTTCCATTGAGAAGATTCCAATCTTCCATTGGGAAGATTCCAATCTTCTATTGGGAAGTTTCCAATCTTCCATTGGGAAGATTCCAATCTTCCATTGGGAAGATTCCAATCTTCCATTGGGAAGATTCCAATCTTCCATTGGGAAGATTCCAATCTTCCATTGGGAAGATTCCAATCTTCCATTGGGAAGATTCCAATCTTCCATTGGGAAGATTCCAATCTTCCATTGGGAAGATTCCAATCTTCCATTGGAATGATTCCAATCTTCATTTTGGAAGATTTCAATCTTTCATTGGTAAGATTCCAATCCTCCGTTGGGAAGATTCCAATCTTCCTTTGGGAAGACTCCAATCTTCCATTGGGAAAATTCCAATCTTCCTATGGGAAGACTCCAATCTGCCATTCCAATCTTCCATTGCACATTGGTCCCAAAGCCATATCTAGGAAGACAAAAATGATTGCGCCTAAACCGTCAATTTTAGATATATGGTGTCTTCGGCAAAGTTTCTCCATATTTTTGAGACATTTTTTTCAGAGATGTGAAATTAGGGTGGCCCACATGGTTTACGAGATCAGCACATAAACTTTTTTGCTGACGCATTTAGGACTACACAATGTTCTACAATGTTTTAGAACAATCGATTTGGAGCAACTTTTTCGAAGAACCCAAATTTCTATCTCTTATGGTTCGTGAGTTATGATTTTTTTTTTATCGAAAAAGTTAGGGTGGTACTGAAAAATCAGTTTTTTCTTAATAACTTTTTATACGATAATTTCTCGCAAAAACTTTGTTCCGAGCACTTTTAGAACTTTTGATTGCGCAACTTTTTGCCGAAGAAACTACTGTTCTATCTCTTATGGTTACAGAGTTATCAGAAATTTTCTTCGACAAAATGGTTGTTTTCAAATGCCGATATCTCCGAAAGGTGCAAACGGATTTTCAATCTTTTGTCAGCATTAGAAAGATTATCTTTTTGTCTGTTTATGGTGAAAAAACTGTGAGGACGTTTTTTGTTTGAAAAGATTGACAAAATTTTGAAAATAATATGTTTTTTAACCGAAAATTGTCCATAACTTGAAAAATATTCGAGATAGCTCTTTGGTGCCTTCAGCAAAAATGTGCAAAATTGAAAGTTCTGAAAGTGCTTCATACAAAATATTCATAAAAATCAACGCTTCAAGATATATTCACCATAAACCGAATTTTATATGATAAAGAAAGCGAAAAAAGAGATATGCTGGAACAACCGGAATAACTGTAGGTAAAATCATTTAAAATTGAAAATATATGTAATGAAATAAGATCGATCACAGTAAGCGAAATCTTAGGAGTTAGGGAAAGTTAGTTGCTGAAGCAGTTTTAAGGGGGCAGGATCCGTCATTGATTTCAGAATTTTCAAAAGCAGTTTTTTCGTTCAAAATCAAGAAAATTTATAGGAAAATGTGTTCACTGTATTCTATTCTCCAATCGTAAAACAGTGAACACATTTTCATCGAATAATTTTTGTTTTCGAACAGAAAAACTGCTTTTGAAGTTTCAATGATGACGATGATTACGATGACGGCGCGTTGAACGTTAATAGTGATCCAAGGAACATTAATCCATAAACGAAGTCCTGTTATTTCTCGCGACATAATGTTTGTCCCGCTAACCTATGCCGTGGTTGGTTATAAACTGCTACCGCTTCGGCTTACTAAGCAGAAGGTCATGCGTTCAATACCGGTCCCGTTTATTATATTATCAACCCTAAACGATAACAAAAAAAAAATTACCAAAACCTTACTTCCCGTGATATCCTCCCATAGATATATAGAAGTATCTGCAATTGTTCTATCTGGGCATCCAACTTATCCCATTCAATTCAATCAAATCCAATAAATCTGCCACAACGAATTAGTCAGGGCAGAATTCGCTTGTTGAAGAATGCATGAAGCTTGAATTTGAACCAGATGTAAATCCCAAATACTTGTCTAAGGTAACGAACCAGAAGGTGGGTCTTGATCACTCGAAAACTGCTTCAGCAAATAATTTTTCTTTTTCAACTTCTCAGATTCCGCTTACTATGATCGATATCAATACATGATAATTCAATTTTAAATGACTTTACATACAGTTATTTCAATTGTTCTAGCATATCTCTTTTTTCGCTTTCTTCACCATATAAAATTCGGTTTATGGTGAATATATGTTAGAGCGTTGATTTTTTATGAATATTTTGTATGAAGCACTTTCAGAACTTTTAATTTTGCACATTTTTGCTGAAGGCATCAAAGAGCTATCTCGAATATTTTTCAAGTTATGGACAATTTTCGGTTAAAAAACATATTATTTTCAAAATTTTGTCAATCTTTTCAAACAAAAAACGTCCTCACAGTTTTTTCACCATAAACAGACAAAAAGATAATCTTTCTAATGCTGACAAAAGATTGAAAATCCGTTTGCGCCTTTCGGAGATATCGGCATTTGAAAACAACCATTTTGTCGAAGAAAATTTCTGATAACTCTGTAACCATTAGAGATAGAACAGTAGTTTCTTCGGCAAAAAGTTGCGCAATCAAAAGTTCTAAAAGTGCTCGGAACAAAGTTTTTGCGAGAAATTATCGTATAAAAAGTTGTTAAGAAAAAACTGATTTTTCAGTACCACCCTAACTTTTTCGATAAAAAAAAATCATAACTCACGAACCATAAGAGATAGACATTTGGGTTCTTCGGCAAAGTTGCTCCAAATCGATTGTTCTAAAACGTTGTAGAACATTGTGTAGTCCTAAATGCGTCAGCAAAAAAGTTTATGTGCTGATCTCGTAAACCATGTGGGCCACCCTAATTTCACATCTTTGAAAAAAATGTCTGAAAAATATGGAGAAACTTTGCCGAAGACACCATATATCCAAAATTAACGGTTTAGGCACAATCATTTTTGTCTTCCTAGATATGGCTTTGGGACCAATGTGCATTGGGAAGATTCCCCTCTTTCATTGGGAATATTCCAATCTTCCATTTGGAAGATTCCAATCTTCCATTGGGAAGATTCCAATCTTCCTATGGGAAGACTCCAATCTGCCATTGGGAAGACTAATCTTCCATTGGGAAGACTCCAATCTTCCATTGGAAAGATTCCAATCTTCCATTGGGAAGATTCCAATCTTCCATTGGGAGAATTCCAATCTTCTATTGGGAAGATTCCAATCTTCCATTGGGAAGATTCCAATCTTTCATTGGGAAGATTCCAATCTTCCATTGGGAAGATTCCAATCTTCCATTGGGAAGATTCCAATCTTCCATTGGGAAGATTCCAATCTTCCATTGGGAAGATTCCAATCTTCCATTGGGAAGATTCCAATCTTCCATTGGAATGATTCCAATCTTCCTTTTGGAAGATTTCAATCTTTCATTGGTAAGATTCCAATCCTCCGTTGGGAAGATTCCAATCTTCCTTTGGGAAGACTCCAATCTTCCATTGGGAAGATTCCAATCTTTCATTGGGATGATTCCAATCTTCCATTGAGAAGATTCCAATCTTCCATTGGGAAGATTCCAATCTTCCATTGGGAAGATTCCAATCTTCCATTCGGAAGATTCCAATCTTCCATTGGGAAGATTTCAATCTTCCATTGGTAAGATTCCAATCCTCCGTTGGGAAGATTCCAATCTTCCTTTGCGAAGACTCCAATCTTCCATTGGAAAGATTCCAATCTTCCATTGGGAAGATTCCAATCTTCCATTGGGAAGATTCCAATCTTCCATTGGGAAGATTCCAATCTTCCATTGGGAAGATTCCAATCTTCCATTGGGAAGATTCCAATCTTCCATTGGAATGATTCCAATCTTCCTTTTGGAAGATTTCAATCTTTCATTGGTAAGATTCCAATCCTCCGTTGGGAAGATTCCAATCTTCCTTTGGGAAGACTCCAATCTTCCATTGGGAAGATTCCAATCTTTCATTGGGATGATTCCAATCTTCCATTGAGAAGATTCCAATCTTCCATTGGGAAGATTCCAATCTTCTATTGGGATGTTTCCAATCTTCCATTGGGAAGATTCCAATCTTCCATTGGGAAGATTCCAATCTTCCATTGGGAAGATTCCAATCTTCCATTGGAATGATTCCAATCTTCCTTTTTGGAAGATTTCAATCTTTCATTGGTAAGATTCCAATCCTCCGTTGGGAAGATTCCAATCTTCCTTTGGGAAGACTCCAATCTTCCATTGGGAAGATTCCAATCTTTCATTGGGATGATTCCAATCTTCCATTGAGAAGATTCCAATCTTCCTTTGGGAAGACTCCAATCTTCCATTGGGAAGATTCCAATCTTTCATTGGGAAGATTCCAATCTTCCATTGGGAAGATTCCAATCTTCCATTGGGAGAATTCCAATCTTCTATTGGGAAGAATCCAATCTTCCATTGGGAAGATTCCAATCTTCCATTGGGAAGATTCCAATCTTCCATTGGGAAGATTCCAATCTTCCATTGGAATGATTCCAATCTTCCTTTTGGAAGATTTCAATCTTTCATTGGGAAGATTCCAATCCTCCGTTGGGAAGATTCCAATCTTCCTTTGGGAAGACTCCAATCTTCCATTGGGAAGATTCCAATCTTCCATTGGGAAGATTCCAATCTTCCATTGGGAAGATTCCAATCTTCCATTGGGAAGATTTCAATCTTCCATTGGTAAGATTCCAATCCTCCGTTGGGAAGATTCCAATCTTCCTTTGGGAAGACTCCAATCTTCCATTGGAAAGATTCCAATCTTCCATTGGGAAGATTCCAATCTTCCATTGGGAAGACTCCAATCTTCCATTGGGAAGATTCCAATCTTCCATTGGGAAGATTCCAATCTTCCATTGGGAAGATTCCAATCTTCCATTGGGAAGATTCCAATCTTCCATTGGAATGATTCCAATCTTCCTTTTGGAAGATTTCAATCTTTCATTGGTAAGATTCCAATCCTCCGTTGGGAAGATTCCAATCTTCCTTTGGGAAGACTCCAATCTTCCATTGGGAAGATTCCAATCTTTCATTGGGATGATTCCAATCTTCCATTGAGAAGATTCCAATCTTCCATTGGGAAGATTCCAATCTTCTATTGGGAAGTTTCCAATCTTCCATTGGGAAGATTCCAATCTTCCATTGGGAAGATTCCAATCTTCCATTGGGAAGATTCCAATCTTCCATTGGGAAGATTCTAATCTTCCATTGGGAAGATTCCAATCTTCCATTGGAATGATTCCAATCTTCCTTTTTGGAAGATTTCAATCTTTCATTGGTAAGATTCCAATCCTCCGTTGGGAAGATTCCAATCTTCCTTTGGGAAGACTCCAATCTTCCATTGGGAAGATTCCAATCTTTCATTGGGAAGATTCCAATCTTCCATTGGGAAGATTCCAATCTTCCATTGGGAGAATTCCAATCTTCTATTGGGAAGATTCCAATCTTCCATTGGGAAGATTCCAATCTTCCATTGGGAAGATTTCAATCTTCCATTGGGAAGATTCCAATCTTCCATTGGAATGATTCCAATCTTCCTTTTGGAAGATTTCAATCTTTCATTGGGAAGATTCCAATCCTCCGTTGGGAAGATTCCAATCTTCCATTGGGAAGATTCCAATCTTCCATTTGGAAGATTCCAATCTTCCATTGGGAAGATTCCAATCTTCCATTGGAATGATTTCAATCTTCCATTGGGAAGATTCCAATCTTCCATTGGGAAGATTCCAATCTTCCATTGGGAAGATTCCAATCTTCCATTGGGAAGATTCCAATCTTCCATTGGGAAGATTCCAATCTTCCATTCGGAAGATTCCAATCTTCCATTGGGAAGATTTCAATCTTCCATTGGTAAGATTCCAATCCTCCGTTGGGAAGATTCCAATCTTCCTTTGGGAAGACTCCAATTTTCCATTGGGAAGATTCCAATCTTTCATTGGGATGATTCCAATCTTCCATTGGGAGAATTCCAATCTTCTATTGGGAAGATTCCAATCTTCCATTGGGAAGATTCCAATCTTCCATTGGGAAGATTCCAATCTTCCATTGGGAAGATTCCAATCTTCCATTCGGAAGATTCCAATCTTCCATTGGGAAGATTTCAATCTTCCATTGGTAAGATTCCAATCCTCCGTTGGGAAGATTCCAATCTTCCTTTGGGAAGACTCCAATTTTCCATTGGGAAGATTCCAATCTTTCATTGGGATGATTCCAATCTTCCATTGGGAAGACTCCAATCTTCCTCTGGGAAGACTCCAATCTTCCATTGGGAAGATTCCAATCTTCCATTGGGAAGATTCCAATCTTCCATTGGGAAGATTCCAATCTTCCATTGGAATGATTTCAATCTTCCATTGGGAAGATTCCAATCTTCCATTGGGAAGATTCCAATCTTCCATTGGGAAGATTCCAATCTTCCATTGGGAAGATTCCAATCTTCCATTCGGAAGATTCCAATCTTCCATTGGGAAGATTTCAATCTTCCATTGGTAAGATTCCAATCCTCCGTTGGGAAGATTCCAATCTTCCTTTGGGAAGACTCCAATTTTCCATTGGGAAGATTCCAATCTTTCATTGGGATGATTCCAATCTTCCATTGGGAAGACTCCAATCTTCCTCTGGGAAGACTCCAATCTTCCATTGGGAAGATTCCAATCTTCCATTGGGAAGATTCCAATCTTCCATTGGGAAGATTCCAATCTTCCATTGGGAAGATTCCAATCTTCCATTCGGAAGATTCCAATCTTCCATTGGGAAGATTTCAATCTTCCATTGGGAAGATTTCAATCTTCCATTGGGAAGATTCCAATCTTCCATTGGGAAGATTCCAATCTTCCATTGGGAAGATTCCAATCTTCCATTGGGAAGATTCCAATCTTCCATTGGGAAGATTCCAATCTTCTATTAGGAAGATTCCAATCTTCCATTGGGAAGATTCCAATCTTCCATTGGGAAAATTCCAATCTTCCACTGGGAAGATTCCAATCTTCCATTGGAATGATTCCAATCTTCCATTGGAAAATTCCAACCTTCCTTTTGGAAGATTTCAAATCTTCCACTGGTAAGATTCCAATCCTCCGTTGGGAAGATTCCAATCTTCCTTTGGGAAGACTCCAATCTTCCTTTGGGAAGATTCCAATCTTTCATTGGGATGATTCCAATCTTCCATTGGGAAGATTCCAATCTTCCTCTGGGAAGACTTCAAGCTTTAATTGGGGCGATTCCCAATCTTCCATCGGCTAGATTTTCACATTGGTTATCAATAACATGAAGAATTTTTAAAATCAAATGAAGTCTCACCTTGACGAGCACTTCCTATCTTACCACCTTTTGAACGGCAGTTCGCATATGTGAAAAAAAAATCATGCTTTTCGCACGTTTTCAGCAGTAATTAAATCGCCTCCACGCAAATCCAAAAACAAACCTATTTCCCTTTCCTCCTCGACGAGGCGTTGAAGGAAACTGACCGTTTTTGGAATGGTTTGCGCGCACTGAGTTGCGCAAATTGCAGTCTATCCGTTTACACATTTGCCACCCCTTTGTTGTCGTGAATATATCGGTAATGGTTTTTTGTTTCTTCAATCACTCCTTCATACTTCACCGTAGGACGGATGGAATTGCGTACTTGGCTTTCCTTCCGATTTTGAATTGTGTCTTTTACCTTGTTTGAAAACCTTAAAGAGTTATGAAATCGGTCGAGAATCAGACTTCAATGGTTATTGGCATAGTACGAAAGTGAAGCGAACAGTATTAACGTTATTATTGGATGATTATTGGAAGATTTATGCAATAGTTCTGATAAGTTCATAAACTACTAAACGAAGTAATTGAATAATTTAAATGGTAAGAAATTCACTTGCTCCTTTCCAAAGTGAATTGGTATGAATTTATCATCCTACGCCTTCCTCATCGAAAAAAAGTTAAGCCGACTCCAACTACCAAAGTTTGCCGGTATGTGTGAAAGGGTTTGCAATTAAAAGGTGTGCAATTTTCCGATTTCCTAAACCTCGAGGCGGTTTCGCTTCGATTGGGCTTTGTGCTCGACTCCGACTCCGACTACTCACTGGTGCTGGTGCCAATGAACTGCGTTCCTCGATTTCTGGGATTTACCATTTTTCCGATGTGACGTCGGAGGGCAATTGGTTGTTTGGTTGGGCGAAAAAATGGAATTTTAAATTTGATCATTATGGTCTCGTGATAAGGGGTAGTTTTGAGCAAAAGGTGAGATCGTTATTGTTATTTAAATCGTTTGATTGGAAAAAAGCTTC
This sequence comes from Aedes aegypti, assembly GCF_002204515.2. Taxonomy (NCBI): domain Eukaryota; kingdom Metazoa; phylum Arthropoda; class Insecta; order Diptera; family Culicidae; genus Aedes; species Aedes aegypti. The sequence continues at coordinate 44,910,212 of NC_035107.1, forward strand.
TTTTCTCTTCTGAGCTCTTGTGATAACAAACATTTGAGTTTTTGTCTTTCCCAATATTAACAAACCAATTTCTTTCTATTTTCAGGTACGTTGATTCTGATCTATCTCCAAGTACGGCAAGTAGATTCTATATTAATGGTTCAATACATTTTCGACCTTATAAAATGAGGGGACAGCGTTCCTGAAAATTCTTGCCAATTGCATGATGTATTTTTGTATCTTAAGAAGACTACAACCTTCCTCTTAGAAAACTCCAATCTTCCTCTGGGAAGATTACAATTCTTCCTCTGGAAAAAATTCATATCTTCCTCTGAGAAGATTCCAATCTTCCTCTGAAAAAACCCCAATCTTCCTTTGGGAAGATTCCAATCTTCCTTTGGGAAGATTCCAATCTTCCTTTGGGAAGATTCCAATCTTCCTTTGGGAAGATTCCAATCTTCCTCTGGGAAGAGTCCAATCTTCCTCTGGGAAGATTCCAATTCTCCTCTGGAAAAATCCCAATCTTCCTCTGGAAAAATCCCAATCTTCCTCTGGGAAGATTCCAATCTTCTTCTGGGAAAATCCTGAGAATCTGGGATTAATCCAATCTTCCTCTGGAAAGATCCCAATCTTCCTCTGGGAAGATTCCAATTATCTTCTAGGAATATCCCAATCTTCCTTCTAGAAGATCCCAATCTTTCTTTGGAAAGATCTCAATCTTCCTTTGAGACGATTCCAATCTTCCTCTGGGAAGATTCCAATCTCCCTCTGAGAAAATCCCAATCTTCCTCTGGGAAGATTCCAATCTTCTTCTGAAAAAATCCCAATCTTCCTCTTAGAAGATTCCAATCTTCCACTGGAAAGAACCCAATTTTCCAATTGATTCCAATCTTCCTCTGGTAAAAATCCCAATCGAATTCTGGGAAAATCCCAATCTTCCTCTTAAAAGATCCCAATCTTCCTCTGGGACGATTCCAATCTTCCTCTCTGGGAAGATTCCAATCCTCCTTCAAAAAGATTGCAATCTTCCTTTGAAAAAATTCCAATCTTCCTTTGGCAAAATTCCAATCATCCTTTGGCAAGATTCCAATCATCCTTTGGGAAGATCCCAATCTTCCTTTGAGAAGATCAAAAACTTCCTTTAGGAAGATTCTAATCTACCTCTGGGAAGATTCCAATCTTCCTCTGGGAAGATTCCAATCTTCCTCTGGGAAGATTCCAATCTTCCTCTGGGAAGATTCCAATCTTCCTCTGGGAAGATTCCAATCTTCCTTTGGGAAGATTCCAATCTTCCTCTGGGAAGATTCCAATCTTCCTCTGGGAAGATTCCAATCATCCTTTGGGAAGATCTCAATCTTTCTTTGGGTCGATCCCAATCTTCCTTTGGGAAGTTTCCAATTTTCCTTGGGAAGATCCCAATCTTCCTTTGGGAATATTCAAACCTTCCTTTGGGAAAATTCCAATCTTCCTCTGAGAAGATTCCAATCTTCCTCTGGGAAGATTCCAATCTTCCTCTGGGAAGATTCCAATCTTCCTCTGGGAAGATTCCAATCTTCCTCTAGGAAGAGTCCAATCTTCCTCTAGGAAGATTCCAATCTTCCTCTGGGAAGAGTCCAATCTTCCTCTGGGAAGAGCCCAATCTTCCTCTGGGAAGATTCCAATCTTCCTCTGGGAAGAGCCCAATCTTCCTCTGGGAAGATTCCAATCTTCCTCTGGGAAGATTCCAATCTTCCTCTGGGAAGAGTCCTATCTTCCTCTAGGAAGATCTCAATCTTCCTCTGGGATGATTCCAATCTTCTCTGGGAAGATTCCAATCTTGCTCTGGGAAAATCCTAATCTTCCTCTGGGAGGATTCCAATCTTCCTTTGGGGTGATCCCAATCTTCCTTTGGAAAGCTTCCAATCTTCCTCTGGGTAGATCTCAATCTTCCTCTGGAAAGATTCCAATCCTTCTCTGGGAGGATTCCAATCTTCCTCTGGGAGGATTCCAATCTTCCTATGGGAGGATTCCAATCTTCCGTTGCGACGATTTCAATCTTCTGTTGGGAATATTGCCATCTTCCCTTGGGGACATTCCAATCTTCCTCTGGGAAAATCCCAATCTTCCTCTGAGAAGATTCCAATCCTCCTCTGGGAAAATTCCAATCATCCTCTAGGAAGATCTCAATCTTCCTCTGGGATGATTCCAATCTTCCTATGGGAGGATTCCAATCCTCCTCTGGGACGATTTCAATCTTCTGTTGGGAATATTGCAATCTTCCCTTGGGGACATTCCAATCTTCCTTTGGGAAGATTCCAATCTTGCTGTGGGAAGATTCCAATCTTGCTTTTGGAAGATTCCAATCTTGCTTTGGGAAGATCCCAATCTTGCTTTGAGAAAATCCCAATCTTCCTTTGGAAAGATCCCAATCTTCCTTTGCAAAGATTCCAATCTTCCTCTGGAATCCCAATCTTCCTCTAGGAAAATTCCAATCTTCCTCTGGGTGGATTCCAATCTTCATTTGGGACGATTTCAATCTTCTGTTGGGAATATTGCAATCTTCCTCTGGGGACATTCCAATCTTCCTTTGGGAAGATTCCAATCTTCCTCTAGGAAGAGTCCAATCTTCCTCTAGGAAGATTCCAATCTTCCTCTGGGAAGATTCCAATCTTCCTCTGGGAAGAGCCCAATCTTCCTCTGGGAAGATTCCAATCTTCCTCTGGGAAGAGTCCTATCTTCCTCTAGGAAGATCTCAATCTTCCTCTGGGATGATTCCAATCTTCCTCTGGGAAGATTCCAATCTTGCTCTGGGAAAATCCTAATCTTCCTCTGGGAGGATTCCAATCTTCCTTTGGGGTGATCCCAATCTTCCATTGGAAAGCTTCCAATCTTCCTCTGGGTAGATCTCAATCTTCTTCTGGGAAGATTCAAATCTTCCTCTGGGAAGATTCCAATCTTCCTCTGGGAGGATTCCAATCTTCCTCTGGGAGGATTCCAATCTTCCTCTGGGAACATTCCAATCTTTCTGTGGGCAGATTTCAACCTGGATAGATTTCAATCCTTCTCTGTGACTGTCTAAAACTCGAACACTGAACCGTTTCTATCACTGAGCTATTTCGCACACAGTATGATTGTTTTAATCATCATCAATGCTATAATAGCCAAATTTCGAGCGTATTTTAATTTCCTTAACAACAACCGTCGCCATTTATTGCCGGTGGTATGCACCGTTCAAAGAAGACGCATCGATTTCTCACCACCGCGCGCCAACCACTGGATTCGCATGAACGGAGTCAAATTTCCGAAAACAACGGACCACCAAGTAAGGTGGCGCTGCCGCCGAAACCGTCGAAAAATAAACAATTAAATTTGATAAAGCCTTGCATTTTTTTCCGAAATTGTCTTCCGGCGGACGTGTGTGAGACAGTAAAGCACGTGAGTTTTCCCACATTCCGCCTGCTAGGCGCATCGCCTAGCTTTAGGAGATTGTTGAAATGAAGTCATTGAGGTTGCGTAATCGATTGAGAGAAAATTGCGTAAAAATCGATTGTTTTTTGTCGGCTTAGAGCGATTGAAAAAAAAAGAGCTCGTAAATCTTCATTAATTCGTCTCATGTGCTCGCAGTTTTTGGAAAGAATCTGATATCCAAGACGGGGTTCATTGACTGCTGGCATGAGAATCAATTCGATCCAAGCAGTCGCCTCAGATGTTGGTCACCGTTCGGAACGATCCAAGTGCGTGGCCGATTGAATGTTTGAATAGTAGGAGGCCTCGACCGGAGACAAATTTCACCGTCGAATGAATCAAGAACGCAGTCGCAGCAGGCTGTGATTTAATGCCCTTCGTTGATTCAGCTACAAAGGCAACGGTTTTCTCGCCAATTCGCCCCTAAGTCTTTGAACACCTGCAAGCTCTTTTGGATTGGCCATTCATTCCATTCAAAAGCCACTTGTGACATGACGACGGGCGGCTGCCGTTAAAACACAGAAAAGTTCGAATCAATCAATGACAGCCGGCTCTGTCACTGCTGTGAAAACCGCTAAATCGAAGCAAACGTTGTGGACGTTTATGGGACATTTAATTCTTGCGGTGTGGTCAATCTAGTCCATGAGACGGCAATGACTAAGTTTATTTTTTCTTGCACCTTGACTAGGAGAGAACCGTTTTGTCCACCGTTTTGTTGCCAAACGAGGTCACATGGAGAACAGTTTGATTTGGTTACGTTTCGCCAACATTGATGTTTTATATTCACAAGTCATCCATCAGATGTCGAATTGTCCTGGGCAGAAGCGAGACAAATGGATCAATAGACAGTGAGTTTTAGATTCAGTGTATGTAATCCGGGGTTGCATCACGCTTTTGCAATGGTATCTTTGCTGAAATCTTACTAGTGGACGAACATAACCTTGCAAACGCGAAAATTTTAATTTTCTCAGAAATTGGAATATAAGAAGAGGAAGTTTGAAATCTTTCTAGAGGATTATTGGAATCTTTCCAAAGGAAAATTGGAATCTAAACAAAGAGAGAATTGAATCTTTCTATGAAACTTTGGAATTTTCCTAGTTGAAAATTGAAAAATTCGCAGTGAATGTTTGGAATCTTCTCAGTAGAAGAATAAAATATTCCCATAGGAAGATTTGAATCTTCCTAGTGGAAAATTGAAATCTTCACAGCAGAAGATTGCAATCTTCCTATTGAAAGACTGGAATATTCCCAGTGGAAGATTGGAATTTTTCCAGTAGAATATTGAAATCTTCCCAATTTTCCAAATGGAAGATTGAAATTTTCACAAAGAAGAATAGAATCTTCACAAAGAAGAATGGAATCTTCCCACAGGATTGTGTGGCACTGAATAAACATTGTTATAGATCTTGGCTTCTAACCCTGTTATGATGGGTGACAATCAAAAGCCTATTAGAAGAATGTAGCATTGGATCGGACATCAAACGATCAAGTAGGCATGGAACAACTTCGACGCCTCACTCCTATAGTAACGTCAGAGTGAAATGTTGAGTTCTTCGTGGGGCTTCCGTTTACCCACTTCGATTCGGAACTCCACATTTGGCGAACCTGCCAAAATTTAGAACTAATTTTCGTGTTCCTCGAGAGCCCAAATTTGTTTGCAAACGGGAGTGTCCACAAAAAAAATGTGTTTGTTCCGACACCGTTTGTGAAATTCAGTGTTTGTGAAGTGATTGGGGAGTGCCTGCGCCTAAGAAAACATTTGAAGAAAGAAAGATTGCTGTAAATAGGAATAATTGTTGTTTTCTGAGAACAGTTGGAAACTACGGCTGACTGAGGAGAAAAGGTGAGATAAATATTATTATCCACTGCACTACACGTTGAATCGGTATGTCTTGTTCTAAACCAGCATCTTCTAAACAGTTTCAGTTGCGCAATAGTGTTTTTGGTGTTTGTTTGTTTTGCTTGAAAAAAAAAATCAAACAGATTGCTTTGAAATAGTCAAATATAGAAATTTGACAAAAATACATAAACTTTTTCAAGACAATTTAATCAATTAAAAACATGATGTTCATTTTGAAAACCCTAGGGCAAATTCACATCAGATACGAAGTAAACATTCTGTCAAAAAAGGGAACGTATTTTACTGCACTGGTTTATTGAAAAAAGGTAAGTTAAACGGAAAAATAGTTCCAGAACTGAACTATTTTTCCGAAGGAGTCTATTAGATATGTTCGTGCAAAATTTGTAAAATAAATTTGATAAGAAGCTGGAAAAGCTTCCCTTTGAAAGCTGGAAAAGCTTCCTTTCGGCAGCTGGAAAAGCTTCCCTTTGGAAACTGGAAAAGCTTCCCTTTGAAAGCTGAAAAAGCTTCCCTTTGGAAGCTGGAAAAGTTTCCCTTTGGAAGCTGGAAAAGCTTTCCTTTGGAAGCCGGAAATGCTTCCCTTTGAAAGCTGGAAAAGCTTCCCTTTGGAAACTGGAAAAGCTTCCTTTTGGAAGCTGGAAAAGCTTCCTTTTGGAAGCTGGAAAAGCTTCCTTTTGGAAGCTGGAAAATCTTCCTTTTGGAAGCTGGAAAAGCTTCCTTTTGGAAGCTGGAAAAGCTTCCTTTGAAAACTGGAAAAGCTTCCCTTTAGAAGCTGGAAAAGCCTTCCTTTGGAAGCTGGAAAAGCTTCTCACCAGAAGCTAGCTGAGTTTCTCACCACAGGCTGGGAAAGCTTCTCACCAGAAGCTGGGAAAGCTTCCCACCAGAAGCTGGGAAAGCTTCCCACCAGAAGCTGGGAAAGCTTCTCACCAGAATCTGGGAAAGCTTCTCATCAGAAGCTGGGAAAGATTCTCATCAGAAGCTGGGAAAGCTCCTCACCAGAGGCTGAGTTAGCTTCTCATTGAAAGCTGGGAAAGCTTCTCATCAGAAGCTGTGGAAAGCTCCTTTCCAGAAGCTGGAATAGCTTTTAATTAGAAGCTGGGAAAGATTTTCATCAGAGTCTATGGAAAAATTATCACCAGAAGCTGGGAGAGCATCTCATCAGAAGCCGTCGTAAATGTAAATCTGTAGTATAAAAGATATAAAACCAACGATGTGTGCTATCTTACATTTAGAATAAAATAGATCTAGCTGTGCTTGCAGTAGGGCAATGTAATACTGGATAGATGTTTTGCAGCAGAGCACTGTGATACTGAGGTCAAATTGGCGACACTTTGTCGTTCACGAACTATGGCCACGCAGATTGAAGTAAATTTCTTTTATCTGAGTGGCCACAGTTCGTGAACGGCAGTGTCGCAGATTTGACCTTAAAAAAAAAATCACATTCCGGAGTTTCCTCCAAAAATCGTCTGCAAAGTTTTTCGAGAAGGCCTTAGGAATTCCTCAGCAAAATATTTCACGAATTCTTCCGGGAATTCCTGCAAATATTCATCCAAAAACCAGTTATTTCTCAACCAATTCTTCCAGGAATGCTTCCAGAAATTTATCCAGGATTTTTTTTCTAATTCTTAAAAAAATATCCTGTAGGCACTTCTTTGAGAATTCTTTTGGTGGTGAATTTCTCCGAGGATTCTTGTACCAAACGCTCTTAATGGAAAATTGGAATCTTCCCAAAGGAAGATTGGGATCTTCCCAAAAAAATATTGAAATCTTCCCAAAGAAAGATTGGAATCTTTCAAAAGGAAGATTGGAATCTTCCCAGAGGAAGATTGGAATCTTTCCAGAGGAAGAATGGAATCTTCCCAAAGGAAGATTGGAATCTTCCCAGAGGAAGATTGGGATTTTCCCAGAGGAAGATTGGGATCTTCCCACAGGAAGATTTGAATCTTCCCAGAGGAAGATTGGAATCTTCCCAGAGGAAGATTGGAATCTTCCCAGAGGAAGATTGGAATCTTCCCAGAGGAAGATTGGAATCTTCCCAGAGGAAGATTGGAATCTTCCCAGAGGAAGATTGGAATCTTCCCAGAGGAAGATTGGAATCTACCCAGAGGAAGATTGGAATCTTCCCAGAGGAAGATTGGAATCTTCCCAGAGGAAGATTGGAATCTTCCCAGAGGAAGATTGGAATCTTCCCAGAGGAAGATTGGAATCTTCCCAGAGGAAGATGATTCCAGGAATGGAATCTTCCCAGAGGAAGATTGGAATCTTCCCAGAGGAAGATTGGAATCTTCCCAGAGGAAGATTGGAATCTTCCCAGAGGAAGATTGGAATCTTCCCAGAGGAAGATTGGAATCTTCCCAGAGGAAGATTGGAATCTCCCAGAGGAAGATTGGATCTTCCCAAGAGGAAGATTGGAATCTTCCCAGAGGAAGATTGGAATCTTCCCAGAGGAAGATTGGAATCTTCCCAGAGGAAGATTGGAATCTTCCCAGAGGAAGATTGGAATCTTCCAGAGGAAGATTGGAATCTTCCCAGAGGAAGATTGGAATCTTCCCAGAGGAAGATTGGAATCTTCCCAGAGGAAGATTGGAATCTTCCCAGAGGAAGATTGGAATCTTCCCAGAGGAAGAGGAAGATTGGAATCTTCCAGAGGAAGATTGGAATCTTCCCAGAGGAAGATTGGAATCTTCCCAGAGGAAGATATGGAATCTTCCCAGAGGAAGATTGGAATCTTCCAGCGAGATTGGAATCTTCCCAGAGGAAGATTGGAATCTTCCCAGAGGAAGATTGGAATCTTCCCAGAGGAAGATTGGAATCTTCCCAGAGGAAGATTGGAATCTTCCAGAGGAAGATTGGAATCTTCCCAGAGGAAGATTGGAATCTTCCCAGAGGAAGATTGGAATCTTCCCAGAGGAAGATTGAATCTTCCCAGAGGGAAGATTGGAATCTTCCCAGAGGAAGATTGGAATCTTCCCAGAGGAAGATTGGAATCTTCCCAGAGGAAGATTGGAATCTTCCCAGAGGAAGATTGGAATCTTCCCAGAGGAAGATTGGAATCTTCCCAGAGGAAGATTGGAATCTTCCAGAGGAAGATTGGAATCTTCCCAGAGGAAGATTGGAATCTTCCCAGAGGAAGATTGGAATCTTCCCAGAGGAAGATTGGAATCTTCCCAGAGGAAGATTGGAATCTTCCCAGAGGAAGATTGGAATCTTCCCAGAGGAAGATTGGAATCTTCCCAGAGGAAGATTGGAATCTTCCCAGGAAGATTGGACTCCCAGAGGAAGATTGGAATCTTCCCAGAGGAAGATTGGAATCTTCCAGAGGAAGATTGGAATCTTCCCAGAGGAAGATTGGAATCTCCCAGAGGAAGATTGGAATCTTCCCAGAGGAAGATTGGAATCTTCCCAGAGGAAGATTGGAATCTTCCCAGAGGAAGATTGGAATCTTCCCAGAGGAAGATTGGAATCTTCCCAGAGGAAGATTGGAATCTTCCCAGAGGAAGATTGGAATCTTCCCAGAGGAAGATTGGAATCTTCCCAGAGGAAGATTGGAATCTTCCCAGAGGAAGATTGGAATCTTCCCAGAGGAAGATTGGAATCTTCCCAGAGGAAGATTGGAATCTTCCCAGAGGAAGATTGGAATCTTCCCAGAGGAAGATTGGAATCTTCCCAGAGGAAGATTGGAATCTTCCCAGAGGAAGATTGGAATCTTCCCAGAGGAAGATTGGAATCTTCCCAGAGGAAGATTGGAATCTTCCCAGAGGAAGATTGGAATCTTCCCAGAGGAAGATTGGAATCTTCCCAGAGGAAGATTGGAATCTTCCCAGAGGAAGATTGGAATCTTCCCAGAGGAAGATTGGAATCTTCCCAGAGGAAGATTGGAATCTTCCCAGAGGAAGATTGGAATCTTCCCAGAGGAAGATTGGAATCTTCCCAGAGGAAGATTGGAATCTTCCAGGAAGATTGGAATCTTCCCCAGAGGAAGATTGGAATCTTCCCAGAGGAAGATTGGAATCTTCCCAGAGGAAGATTGGAATTCTTCCCAGAGGAAGATTGGAATCTTCCCAGAGGAAGATTGGAATCTTCCCAGAGGAAGATTGGAATCTTCCCAGAGGAAGATTGGAATCTTCCCAGAGGAAGATTGGAATCTTCCCAGAGGAAGATGGATCTTCCCAGAGAAGATTGGAATCTTCCCAGAGGAAGATTGGAATCTTCCCAGAGGAAGATTGGAATCTTCCCAGAGGAAGATTGGAATCTTCCCAGAGGAAGATTGGAATTCTTCCCAGAGGAAGATTGGAATCTTCCCAGGAGGAAGATTGGAATCTTCCCAGAGGAAGATTGGAATCTTCCCAGAGGAAGATTGGAATCTTCCCAGAGGGAAGATTGGAATTTCCCAGAGGAAGATTGGAATCTTCCAGAGGAAGATTGGAATCTTCCCAGAGGAAGATTGGAATCTTCCCAGAGGAAGATTGGAATCTTCCCAGAGGAAGATTGGAATCTTCCCAGAGGAAGATTGGAATCTTCCCAGAGGAAGATTGGAATCTTCCCAGAGGAAGATTGGAATCTTCCAGAGGAAGATTGGAATCTTCCCAGAGAAAGAATCTGGAAATCTTCCCAGAGGAAGATTGGAATCTTCCCAGAGGAAGATTGGAATCTTCCCAGAGGAAGATTGGATCTTCCCAGAGGAAGATTGGAATCTTCCCAGAGAAGATTGGAATCTTCCCAGAGGAAGATTGGAATCTTCCCAGAGGAAGATTGGAATCTTCCCAGAGGGAAAGATTGGAATCTTCCCAGAGGAAGATTGGATCTTCCAGGGAAGATTGGAATCTTCCCAGAGGAAGATTGGAATCTTCCCAGAGGAAGATTGGAATCTTCCCAGAGGAAGATTGGAATCTTCCCAGAGGAAAGATTGGAATCTTCCCAGAGGAAGAGTTCGTAAATCTTCCCAGAGGAAGATTGGAATCTTCCCAGAGGAAAGATTGGAATCTCCCAGAGGAAGATTGGGAATCTTCCCAGAGAAAGATTGGAATCTTCCCAGAGGAAGATTGGAATCTTCCCAGAGAAAGATTGGAAATCTTCCCAGAGGAAGATTGGAATCTTCCCAGAGGAAAGATTGGAATCTTCCCAGAGGAAGATTGGAATCTTCCCAGAGGAAGAGGAAGATTGGAATCTTCCAGAGGAAGATTGGAATCTTCCCAGAGGAAGATTGGAATCTTCCAGAGGAAGATTGGAATCTTCCCAGAGGAAGATTGGAATCTTCCCAGAGAAGATTGATCTTCAGAGAAGCCAGAGGAAATGAATTCCCAGGAATTGGAATCTTCCTAAAGGAAGATTGGAATCTTCTCAGAGGAAGATTGGAAACTTCCCAGAGGAAGATTGGATTCTTCCCAATGGAAGGTTGGAATCTGTTCAAAGGAAGATTGGAATCTTCCAAATGAAGATAGGAATCTTCCCAGACGAAGATTGGAATTTTTCCAGAGGAAGATTGGAATCTTCCCAGAGGATGATTGGAATCTTCCCAAAGAACGATTGGAATCTTTCCAAAGGAAGATTGGAATCTTCGCAGAGGAATATTGGGATTTTCCCAGTGGAAGATTGAAATATTCCCAGAGGTTAATTGGAATCTTCTCAAAGCAAGATTGGAATCTTCCCAAAGGAAGATTGGAATCTTCCCAACGGAAGATTGGAATCTTCCCAACGGAAGATTGGAATCTTCCCAACGGAAGATTAGAATCTTCTCAGCGGAAAATTGAAATCTTCTCAGCGGTAGATTGGAATCGTCCCAGTAGAAGATTGAAGTCTTCCCGAAGGATGATTGGAATCTTCCCAGAGGAAGATTTGAAGCTTCCCAGAGGAAGATTTGAAGCTTCCCAGAGGAAGATTGGGATCGTCCCAGAGGAGGATTGGAATCTTCCAAGCGGAATATTGGAATTTTTCCAGAGAAAAATTAGAAACCTTCAATGAAAGCTTGGATTTTTCTTAGAAGAAAATTGGAATCTACTCAAAAGAAGAATGCAATCTTCCCGAGGAATCTACGCAAAGAATTCCAAGGAATCTTCTCAGATGAAGATTGGAAACTTCTTAGAGCTAAAGTGCAATCTTGCTAGTGAAAGATTTACAATTTTCTAGAACTAGATTGGAATCTTCCTAGAGGAAGTTTGGAATCTTTCCAGAGGAAGATTGTGGAACTTTGTGGATAAATTGGAAAAAAAAACTTATTTTGTGAATTCATCGACTGAAAGCCGTTTAATTAACGCATTCTGAACCCACAGTCGAACCTCTATTGCTTTTCATGTATGCCCAAAATACTAATTTTATTACTTCTTGTGCCCTTTAAAAAAGCCTGTCCTACACTCGAAAATTTCAAGAAGTATGCAATTATTGAATAATGTCACGCAGATATTTATCATCCAGTCGACTCGTTGCATACCTATAAATCTTATTTTTGTATACACTGAGAAAAAATGCACAATAACAATAAAAATTATCTTCGTTTAGAACGACGTTCATTAAACTGCATCGAGATATTAGAAGTATCTCTCGATTAAGTGATATCCAGACATCTGCCCTACTGCTTTCTTACAGTGCCATATGCTCGAAAGATGAAAAATGCATTCATAACGGCCACGCAAAGTAACTTCAACGCATCGCCACCCTTCGAAAGGTGCAGAACAATTACCTGTGTAGATGTCATACTCCCACGTTCCAGCGCAAGACAACATTCCCAGCATCGCGAAGAAAAATCGCAAGTTGTCAAACGACTTACCAAGCACCAACCACCTGGCTCCACGGCCAATGCTCGCGCGCGCACCTCTCGAATTCTTGTTCTTCGCTTTGCCTCTGCCTTCAATCTAATCTGTTGTACGAAGGGGTCGTAGGGACCCAGATAGCCGTTGCGGTAAGAGTGCGGCAATTCAACTGAGGGTCGTGAGTTCGAATCCCACCGGTCGATGTGCTGTAGAAGTGCTCATCGGAACACTAAGCTGAGTAGCAGGCTCTGTCCAATGCCCCAGTTGAGACGTAAAGCCAGAAAGAAGAAGCTGGAAGTCGACATGCAGCGGCTTGCAGTTCCCCAGCCAACGCTGTAAAAAGCGTAAAAATACCATTCTCGACAAAGTTCCAGCTTTTTGCGTTTAGCTACCCACCGAACGATACATGGAAGATAACGAAGGCAGACAGACGGCTTAACCACCAATCCGGAGAGGCATTTTTCCTGATTTGATCGGATATGGGAGAGAGAGAAATTCACCACGCCACCAACAATGGCTCGAAACTCACCACCCTTTCTCTCGGAGGCGTCGCTCTCTCGAATGCACCGCCGCCGCCAACTGCGATGTTGCAAGTCGTCGTCAAGTCGCGACGCTTCGCGCTCAGTCGTCTACTAGCGATTGTTGGCGATAGACGTCGTTTTCTGTGTTAATCGGTTCGATCGTCCCCAATTCTGTTCCGTTCGGTTGAGTGTCGGGATTTTTGTGCATGGAGTTTCCAATTAGCTTCAATTAGACGGTTGCAATCGATCCGGGACGGCTGCGTGGACTGTCGCGGTTGACTGGCGAAGTTCTAATCGGACGTGTGTGCGACAGTTGTGCCCGTTTCGGGTATTGTTCTAGGAGTGCGCTCGACTGCGCGCAGTGCCTGTAGATTTGGAGCAGTCTCGTGCTGGTGCGCCCCGATGTTAAGAGTGTTGTTGAGTGTGTAATTCAGGTGAAAACTAGCATTTCTCGTGATTACGATAATTACGAGTTCCTCGACGGTGGAAGAAAGGAAGACACGAAGAGTGATTGCGCGCGAGCGTAGCAGGCTTCTTCTTCTCCAGTCAGTGCGTCGTCCACGCCTGCTTTTCCAAGTCGGAGAATCGATGTAATTGATGTATGAACGACCTCGAAATTGAAATTTTGTGCCTTCCAACAGCGATCTTGCTCGCGATCCTCCGCCTCAGCCATCCAACCAGAAGAGGATGCAGTGATCGGCGATCGGTATAGTGAGTGTCCGCGTGTGCCGGAGTCTTCGATAAGCTTGACTGGCCACCGTCGTTTTGAAAGTTTTTCCGAGCCTTGGACGCCCTTAAGGCAGTCTACCTCCTCTGCCGTCCCAACGCCTCCCTAGTGAAATGGTGAAAAACGAAGATTTGCTTAGATAGCCGGACTGTTGTTGTTTGGTGCTGGAGTTGTGCCTCGCGTGGATGCTGATCATCGCCCGTCGATCGATTACAACAATCATAATAATTCGCGCTCGGGTGGATTTCAATCCGGCCAAACACGCGATCGCCAATCCCCCAGAATGAAATAGAAACTCGTGACTGGTGCGCTAGATTGATTGAAAAACCGTGCGCCGTAGACTAGCAACTTGGACTCTGGTGAAAAGTGAGAGTTTACGATCATGTTAACGATCGACTTTTAATCGAAAGACCCCAACCCTTTGAACCCGAGATTTTCGAAGACCCTCCCCAGCAGGGGACCTCTCGGATCGCGTGATGAAGATGAGTGTCAACGGTGGTGGCACCACTACCGCTACGGTTGGTCCGCCTCCGGTGTTGAACGGCGGCGGCGGTGGAGTTGCAGCGGTCCCGTCCAGCACTACGGCGGCAACAACGGGATCGACTTCGCAGCAAGCACCGCAATCGCCGCAGCAGCAGAACCAACCGCAATCACCGCTGGGACATAACGGGGGCCTGTGGGATGTTGGGGGAGGCGGGGGTGGAAGTGGGGCACCCTCACTGTCCTCGCTGTCCCGGTTGAACAGTATGGAGTGCTGGGACTACACGATCGAGCTGGAGTGTCTACGGGGACCGGAAGGTAAGGGCCTGTTGTGGATGATTGGATTGTTTTTTTTTTCATTGTGCTAAAATTCGAGATTTGAATGCGTCAGTAAAAGATTCCTTTCGATCATTGAGGATCGATTTTGCTCAATAATTTGGTTCTCATCAGTTACGAGTGTTTCAAAAGATGTTTAGATTTTGATGTATAGATGTTTCTAAGAAATGATGGATGAAACTCACAAGTTGCTTCATGAATTTCATAGAAGCCTATATTTTTAAGTGTACTCAACAACGGAAGTTTGAGTTTTTTTTTGTCTGATTATATTTATTATGCAAATTTTGAATATAGCTATTCTACCTTCTATATAAGTTTAGAATCTTCCCTAAAGATATATAGTATTCTTCTCAAAAAAAAAAAATTAGAATCTTTCCAACGGAAGATTCGATTTTTTTTTCGATGAAAGATTGGAATCTTTCTAATGGAAGTGTCCTTTTGGAGAAAGGAAGATTGGAAACTTCCCAACTGAAGTTTGAAATCTGCCAAACGGAAGAATGGAATCTTCCCAACGAAAGCTTAGAATCCTCCCAGATGAAGATCGGCATATTTCCAAAGAAATATTGGATGCTTTCCAACGGAAAATTGGAATCTCCTCAACGGAAAATTGAAATCTTTGCAACGGAAGATAGAAATCTTCCCAACAGAAGATTGGAATCTTTCCAGCTAAAGATCAGAATCATTTCGAAGATAGATTGTAATTTAACCAACGAAAGATTGGAATCTTCCCAATGAAAATTAAAATCTTCCCAAAGGAATATTACAATATTCCCAACGAAAGATATAAATCTTCTCATAGAAAGGTTGAAACCTTCCCCGCTGAAGATTGAAATCTTTCCAACGGAAGATTGGAATTTTAACAACGGAGGATTAGGATGTTTCCAATGGAAAATTGGAACTCATCAATGAAAAATTAGAATTTTCCCTACGGAGGATTGGAATCTTACCAATTGACTAATTGAAAAAGTTCAGGGTCTCTTTTAGAACATTTGACTTAGTAAGTAAGCTTGCTTCGAATATCCGTTTTGGATATTGTGTTTCTAGTATTTGTGTTCAAAAAAAATGTATCGTCTTTTCGGGCATGAGCGGTTCCACAGAAAATGACGACTTTTTCCCAAATTTCATTTTTATATATTTTGATTTGGATGAAATTTTGCACATGCTTTCTTTATGCCCAAAAATGCCTTTTTGCATCATCGGTTAGCCATTTTGACTCTAGCCTTATTTTTGAGAAGGGCCTAAGAAAAAAATCCCTTATAATTTTCAAAAAATTATAACCTAGAAACGGTTTGTCCGATCAGTTTGGTGTCTTCCGCAAAGTTTTAGGTTATTGTTGGGACTATCTGGAAAAAAAATATACACTGTAAAAAAAATGTTGTTGTTTTTATATTATGAAAATAAAGCTTAAAAATCAATTTTCTCAAAAATCGTATTTATGATTTTTTTTATTTTTTATATGTTAAAGTAGACAAAAAATGAAGTCTTTTGCACAGTGGGTCAAGATGAAGAAATCATGGACAAAAAAGTTATGATTTTTTAAAAAAGGTGAATTTTTGAAAATGGTCATAATAAACTTTTTAAATGTTTTTCAACTCGATTTTACGAAAGTACGCAAAGTTTACAGCAAAAAAGGTATACGGGAAACTCAGGCTAACTTTTACCGTTTAAAGATACAGCGATTTTAATACAAGACTATGATATAATTTTCAATTTTCGTTCATTTTCGAATGTTTTTTGAGGCTCATAAGCCTAGAAATTTGTTCATTGTCTGAAAGAGCAGATAATTTTTGACTAAAATGTTTGAAAAAATATTGATTTGACAATTTTTTATGGTATGAGGCGAAATAAAAAATGTGCCCTGTAAAAATGATTTATTTATTTTTTTAAAGAAACACAACTTCAACATTCAACATTGTGATATTTTGATATGTAATTATCAAGAAAATATGGAACAAAATGTTAAAAGTTAAAAAAAACAACAAAATAACGAGTATTAAGCAATAAATACGTGAAATGCATTTATATCGATTTAAGAATACTTACATTCAAAAACCAGGGTGACTAGCGCACCGGGAAAACCGGGAAAAAGCCGGGAATTTCGAATCACCGGGAGAAAATCGGGAAATATACGGGAATTTGAATTAGCACCGGTTAAATTTTGCATACCAAGTAATGTTTTAACCAGCACAATCCAAACTTTAGTGGATTAAAAAAAACTTTTGCATTCGAATCCCAAGTTAGTCAATAAAATCAAGAACATATTCTTTATACAAATGTTACTACTTGCTATAATCCAGTAAATAATTAACTAGTAAATTAAAAACTTTTAATGAAGAAACATCTTGCGAAAAGTATTTCATATAGTTTCATGAAGCATTTTATGTTAAAAACTACAATGTTTCGATGTTATAAATTTCTCTAAGCAAGCTTGCAATTCACTAAGATCAAATTAAATGCGTTTACAACCTATGATATTCATTGAAGATTTGCCATTCGCTTCTTGTTTGGGCTTGGTAAAAATAGTATAAAATTCTAATTCCTTTCAGAATTATGACTGTTATTTTTTATCAGAAATAATTGCCCTGAGAAAATGTTGTAGTTTTGTGGGTATAAAACATAACAAAAAATTCTATGCTGATGACCATGGAACGAAATGTTGAACAATTCATAAATTAATTTTTATGTCTACCAAATCTGTGACCGTTTAAAATTTAAACTATGATTCATTCAAAGATTGACTCGATCCCATCATATAAACAAGGGCCAAACTTTTTTAACACTTTTTCATAACAAATACCACGATTACTTAAAGTGACCGTCGTAAAATATCGTTTCATAGATCAAATTGGAATTTAGCAGAATCAGTATAAGCCCAGAAAATTTAAATGCGCAGCAAAATGTCTGACTTCCGTCTACCCCTAATAGAAATGCTTTGGTTTATGACAAAAAAATGCGTACCTAAAAGTCGTTTGAAATAGTAAAAAAATCGCAATAATGTTTCTTTGTATCATTAAACCGGGAATATTTTTGAAATACCGGGAAAAAAACCGGGAGAAAACCGGGAATTTGAAATTGACTTTTCACTGGCCACCCTGAAAAACAAAAGCTTTATGAGTAGAGGAGTAACGTGCCCAGTTGTCTCACACAAATATACCTGATGTTTCCTTAAAGTACAGCACGTTGGTATATTTTTGTGGTCGGACAGAAACATACCTAATAGTTGATTCAAGTACCCATGTTTGGTATAAAAAGAGCTGATGCAGCAAAGACACAAGCAAGTGATAATCAAGTGAAAAGTAGAAGATAGCTTAGAAGAATGAAGTATAAAATGAACACCATCGACAAAGGTTGTGTAAATGTGTTTTCAAAAAATTGTTCAAAAAGTTACCGAAATCTCACGGAAAGTAATATTGCCAAATTAGTTGAACTAGGATTTGCAGATGAAAATCAGCTTAATAAACAATTTAAAATTTACTAAGTAGTGAAGAGGAAGATGTTTGCATGGAAGAGGAAACAATGGAAGCATCAGCAATACCGATTGAGACAACGGATTCCAACGTCCCTGAATACATCCAAAAAGTGAATATCGATATTTTCAATGAGTCAATATCAAGTTTACTCGTAGCGTCGATCGATAAGACAAAAAATAGTTCTACTAAATGTGTCACGAAAAAATATCACGAGATAGTCAACAGCATTAGACAAAACATTTTTGCGCAAATAAGGAAGCTAAATTGGATGAAAGCTAAAGAACGTGAACATCCCATCAAAAATGCCAAGGAATTATTTGATTGGGCTCAAAAGCAAAAGGAGGAGCAACTAACACAAATTTTCTTTTCTTATGCAACTACAACAGAGTATGAACATATCAAGGAGCAGCTTAATGAACAATATTCGAAAGCAATAACTATTCAGGGAACACAAAAATACCATTCATTTATTCCAGTTTCCGTAGATAAAATAGAAGTTAGTTATTATGAAAAAGTAAGAAATCTGTATCAAAATAGGACGCTCCATCGTTGTATAAGAACATGAAATAAAAGGCTTTCAGAAAAAAAATATTCTTTATTTTATCAATTCGGAAAACATACGAAAACAACCAAAAGTTGTGAATTTTCAGTAAACCTCATTTTTAAATCGCTGTATCTCGGAAACGGTAGCAATTAGCAAAATTTTCTTATAAACCTTTTTTGTTGCAAATTTTGCGTACTTTCATAAAATCGGGTCGGAAAGCATTCAAAATGTTTATTTAGACCATATTGAAAAATCAACTTTTTGTTCAAAAATCATAACTTTTGTCCATGATTTCTCCATCTTGACCCATTGTGCAAAAGACTCCATTTTTTGTCTACTTTAAAATATAAAAAATCAAAAAACGATTTTTGAGAAAATGGATTTTTAGGCTTTTTTTTCGAAATAAAAAAAATACAACATTTTTTTACAGTGTAATTTTTTTCCAGATAGTTCCAACTATAACCTAAAACTTTGCGGAAGACACCACACCGATCAGACAAATAGTTTCTGAGTTAACAAATGTTCGTTTTCACATCAAAATTATACTGTAAACCTTCCAATATCCTCCAGAGATACAATATACCATTTGAACCTCTAAGTTATATCTTTCAGATCCTGCGCGAATTGCATCCCCATTTTTCCCCCTTTTTGAGTTCTTGACGTTTGAAAATTATGATTTTTTTTTGAATAAAAATGGTCATATCTCATAAACGAATGAATTGAATCACTTAATTTCACCAGAATGCGCATTCCAACTAGTTCTAAAACTTTGTATAAGACGTGATTTTGATAGAACTTGAAATAAAAAGTTACGGACAAAAAATTTTTCATGGACCATCCTACACTGCATCATTGAAAACGCCATAACAAGGGCTACAGTAGATATACAAGGTTGGCGTCTTTGGAAAAAATAAATTCAAAATTAAACAAAGAACAACTCTCTAGAACACTTCTCTTCAGCAAATCTCTTTATTATGGTTTGGAGAATGAGTTTTTACTATGGGATAATAAGTTTTTATCTACATTACAGTACTAGCGTGTTTGGAACATTTCTCAAAATTTCTCCATAGTAACCTACATTGTCTTTGGGCCACCTTTAAATCACCAGCTAGAAAGCTGAAAGCTTCACAGAACACTCTTATTATAGTAAGAATGGTAAGGACCATATGGGAGATTGGATTCTCAAACATTTTTAAATTGTGAACCGCCCTATTGTACTAACTCGCCTACATTCATGCTCTGACCATCGAGCACGTGATCTCAATCTCTAACTGTTGTAACGTTCTAATCTGAAATAATTACAGCCTTATATGCTGTTGTAGTGTTGCTTTCGTTGCGATGTATTTCGAAAATTCCAGAAGACTATGAATTAGGGAGTATAATCACACCAAAATTTCTAGAATATTATCCTGCATAGCTGTTGCACTGTTGAATGATGCATTGTCATTTTCAAAATCACAGTTGTGATGAAAAGATTATCGGTTCATGGAAATATCGAGGCATTAAACAGGAATGTTTTGGAAAGTTGTCCCTTATGTCCCTTGTTTTAGTATGCATCCATGAGTCGATTCCGAGTCATGGAACATCGACTCATCGAGGTTTTACCGTAAATTAATAAAACTCGAATATTTGGCGCACATTCATCTCATTCATGTTAATCTTGTTGGAACTGGAGAAATCCGTTTCACATTTTTAACTTAAACCCGACTTTAGTTCAACCGAACTACCATTTACTTAAAGTTGATTTTTTACGTTTTAGTCAACAACCAAATTCCTAAACACACGACAATGATGAAGGGTTCGCGGATCTTCTTCGTTTTGGAATGAACAATGTTCCAGAAAACTCCAGAATATTCTATCAAAAAGTTGTTGTAGTGTTCCACAATTTGCAATTGGTTCTAATATTAAAACTGATCATTGTAGTGCTCTTAAATTGCTGTTGTAGCGCTCAATGAAACTTTTCGATGAAACATTTCAAAGCGTTACTGACATACATACAACTCTGGAATTTTATATATATACTAGCAAACCCGACGTGGCTAGCCACGATCCAACGAAACTTTAATGCGAAAAGCTACGTATAATCTTTTAAGGGTCGATTTCTTCACCCTCGCTTAGGCCTTAAACCTAGTTTAACTATATGGGTAAGCGTGGTTTACGGTTTAAGCGAAGGTGAAGAAATCGGCCCTAAATCGCATTATACGGATGACCATAAAATCGCCTGAATTTATGCTCTGGCCATACTCCATTGAGCACGTGGTCTCAATGCTGTTGTAGTGTTCTAATCTAAAAAAAACCTGCTGTCGCTGTCGCTGCCTCAATATTTCAAGAATTCCGGAAGATTCTATGAATTAGAGAGTAGAATCTTACCAAAAATTCAAGCATTTTCTCCCGAATAGCTACTGCAGTGTAGAACGATTCATTGTCATTTTTTAAACTCACAGTTGTGGTGAAAAGACCATCACCTCAGGGTAATATCTAGTCATTGAACAGGAATGTTTTGGAAATCTGTTTTTAGGGATCATCGTAGTAAGCATAAAATTTTGTTTTTTTTTTTTTTTTTTAGTATGCATCTATGAGTCGATATCGAGTCATTGAACATCGATTCATGGAGACTTCATTAAAAAATATGAAACTCGAATATTTGGTGCACATTCATCTCATCCATGTTTATCTTACATTTAAATATGTCTAACTCGTTTGTGTACCTGAGAAACTCGTTTCACATTTTCAACTTCAACCCGGTTCAAGTTTGAATCAATTCAATTGAAATCAATTTGCTTGAAGTTGATTTGTTCACGTTTTAGTCACCAATCAAACTCCTAAACAGACGATAATGATGAAGGGTTCGAGAATATTCTTCGAATTGGAATGAACAAAGTTCCAGAGAACTCTAGAATATTATGTCAAAGACCTATTGTAGTGCTCCACAATTTATAATTGTAATGTTCTTATTTTAAAATTGACCGTTGTAGTGCTCATAAATTGCTGTTCTAGTGTTCAACGAAACTTTTCCATGGAACATTTCAAAGCGTTACTGACAGACAGACAACTCTGGGATTTTATATATACCGGGTATCCCCGTTGCGATGGCAGATTGGAATCATCCCGATGGAAGATTGGAATTTCCCCGATGGAAGATTGGAATCTTCCGGATGGAAGATTGGAATCTTTCCGATGGAAGATGGGAATCTTCCCGATGGAAGATTGGAATCTTCTCGATGGAAGATTGGAATCATCCCGATGGAAGATTGGAATTTCCCCGATGGAAGATTGGAATCTTCCGGATGGAAGATTGGAATCTTCCGGATGGAAGATTGGAATCTTCCGAATGGAAGATTGGAATCTTCCGGATGGAAGATTGGAATCTTCCGGATGGAAGATTGGAATCTTCCCGAGGGAAGATTGGAATCTTTCGGATGGCAGATTGGAATCATTCCGATGGAAGATTGGAATCTCCCCGATGGAAGATTGGAATCATCCCGATGGAAGATTGGAATCTTCTCGATGGAAGATTGGAATTTTCTCGATGGCAGATTGGAATCATTCCGATGGAAGATTGGAATCTTCCCGATGGAAGATTGGAATCATCCCGATGGAAGATTGGAATGATCCCGATGGAAGATTGGAATCATCCCGATGGAAGATTGGAATCTTCTCGATGGAAGATTGGAATCTTCTCGATGGAAGATTGGAATTTTCTCGATGGAAGATTGGAATCATCCCGATGGAAGATTGGAATCTTCCCGATGGAAGATTGCAATCTTCCCGATGGAAGATTGGAATCTTCCCGATGGAAGATTGGCATCTTCCGGATAGAAGATTGGAATCTTCCGAATGGAAGATTGGAATCTTCCGGATGGAAGATTGGAATCTTCCGGATGGAAGATTGGAATCTTCACGATGGAAGATTGGAAACTGCCCGATGGAAGATTGGAATCTCCCCGATGGAAGATTGGAATCATCCCGATGGAAGATTGGAATCATCCCGATGGAAGATTGGAATCTTCTCGATGGAAGATTGGAATCTTCTCGATGGAAGATTGGAATTTTCTCGATGGAAGATTGGAATCATCCCGATGGAAGATTGGAATCTTCCCGATGAAGAATGGAATCTTCCGGATGGAAGATTGGAATCTTCCGGATGGAAGATTGGAATCTTCCGGATGGAAGATTGGAATCTTTCGGATGGCAGATTGGAATCATTCCGATGGAAGATTGGAATCTTCCCGATGGAAGATTGGAATCATCCTGATGGAAGATTGGAATCATCCCGATGGAAGATTGGAATCTTCTAGATGGAAGATTGGAATCTTCTCGATGGAAGATTGGAATTTTCTCGATGGAAGATTGGAATCATCCCGATGGAAGATTGGAATCTTCCCGATGAAGAATGGAATCTTCCGGATGGAAGATTGGAATCTTCCGGATGGAAGATTGGAATCTTCCGGATGGAAGATTGGAATCTTCCGGATGGAAGATTGGAATCTTCACGATGGAAGATTGGAATCTTCCGGATGGAAGATTGGAATCTTTCGGATGGCAGATTGGAATCATTCCGATGGAAGATTGGAATCATTCCGATGGAAGATTGGAATCTTCCCGATGGAAGATTGGAATCATCCCGATGGAAGATTGGAATCTCCCCGATGGAAGATTGGAATCATCCCGATGGAAGATTGGAATCTTCTCGATGGAAGATTGGAATTTTCTCGATGGCAGATTGGAATCATTCCGATGGAAGATTGGAATCTTCCCGATGGAAGATTGGAATCATCCCGATGGAAGATTGGAATCTCCCCGATGGAAGATTGGAATGATCCCGATGGAAGATTGGAATCATCCCGATGGAAGATTGGAATCTTCTCGATGGAAGATTGGAATTTTCTCGATGGAAGATTGGAATCATCCCGATGGAAGATTGGAATCTTCCCGATGGAAGATTGCAATCTTCCCGATGGAAGATTGGAATCTTCCCGATGGAAGATTGGCATCTTCCGGATAGAAGATTGAAATCTTCCGAATGGAAGATTGGAATCTTCCGGATGGAAGATTGGAATCTTCCGGATGGAAGATTGGAATCTTCACGATGGAAGATTGGAAACTGCCCGATGGAAGATTGGAATCTCCCCGATGGAAGATTGGAATCATCCCGATGGAAGATTGGAATCTTCTCGATGGAAGATTGGAATTTTCTCGATGGCAGATTGGAATCATTCCGATGGAAGATTGGAATCTTCCCGATGGAAGATTGGAATCATCCCGATGGAAGATTGGAATCTCCCCGATGGAAGATTGGAATGATCCCGATGGAAGATTGGAATCATCCCGATGGAAGATTGGAATCTTCTCGATGGAAGATTGGAATCTTCCGGATGGAAGATTGGAATTTTCTCGATGGAAGATTGGAATCATCCCGATGGAAGATTGGAATCTTCCCGATGGAAGATTGCAATCTTCCCGATGGAAGATTGGAATCTTCCCGATGGAAGATTGGCATCTTCCGGATAGAAGATTGGAATCTTCCGAATGGAAGATTGGAATCTTCCGGATGGAAGATTGGAATCTTCCGGATGGAAGATTGGAATCTTCCCGATGGAAGATTGGAATCATCCCGATGGAAGATTGGAATCTCCCCGATGGAAGATTGGAATGATCCCGATGGAAGATTGGAATCATCCCGATGGAAGATTGGAATCTTCTCGATGGAAGATTGGAATCTTCTCGATGGAAGATTGGAATTTTCTCGATGGAAGATTGGAATCATCCCGATGGAAGATTGGAATCTTCCCGATGGAAGATTGCAATCTTCCCGATGGAAGATTGGAATCTTCCCGATGGAAGATTGGCATCTTCCGGATAGAAGATTGGAATCTTCCGAATGGAAGATTGGAATCTTCCGGATGGAAGATTGGAATCTTCCGGATGGAAGATTGGAATCTTCCCGATGGAAGATTGGAATCATCCCGATGGAAGATTGGAATCTCCCCGATGGAAGATTGGAATGATCCCGATGGAAGATTGGAATCATCCCGATGGAAGATTGGAATCTTCTCGATGGAAGATTGGAATCTTCTCGATGGAAGATTGGAATTTTCTCGATGGAAGATTGGAATCATCCCGATGGAAGATTGGAATCTTCCCGATGGAAGATTGCAATCTTCCCGATGGAAGATTGGAATCTTCCCGATGGAAGATTGGCATCTTCCGGATAGAAGATTGGAATCTTCCGAATGGAAGATTGGAATCTTCCGGATGGAAGATTGGAATCTTCCGGATGGAAGATTGGAATCTTCACGATGGAAGATTGGAAACTGCCCGATGGAAGATTGGAATCTCCCCGATGGAAGATTGGAATCATCCCGATGGAAGATTGGAATCTTCTCGATGGAAGATTGGAATTTTCTCGATGGCAGATTGGAATCATTCCGATGGAAGATTGGAATTTTCCCGATGGAAGATTGGAATCTTCCCGATGGAAGATTAGAATATTCCGGAAGGAAGATTGGAATCTTCCCGATGGAAGATTAGAATATTCCGGATGGAAGATTGGAATTTTCTCTATGGAATATTGGAATCTTCCCGATGGAAGATTGGAATCTTCCGGATGGCAGATTGGAATCATCCCGATGGAAGATTGGAATCTTCCCGATAGAAGATTGGAATCTTCCGGATGGCAGATTGGAATCATCACGATGGAAGATTAGAATCTTCCCGATGGAAGATTGGAATCTTCCCGACGGGAAATTGGAATCTTCTTGATCGTAGATCTTCCCGATGGATTATTGGAATCTTCCCTTCATAAGATTGGAAACTGCCCGACGTAAAATTTGAATGTTCTGAGCGAAGATTGAAATCTTTTCAAAGGAAGATTGGAATCGTCTCAACGGAAAATTGAAATTTCCCAACGGAAGATTGTTCTCTTCTCATTGCAATTTTCATCGGACGATTGGATTGAATTTTCCACGTTTTAAGTTTTAATCATTTCAACGGAAAATTTCAATCTTCCCAACGAAGGATTGGAATCTTCCAACGGAAGATTGAAATTTTCAAAATGGAAGATTAAATTCGTTCCAATGGGACGATTTCATTTGAACATTGAATATATTTCCAAATACATGTAAAATCTTGGTGATCATTTCAATTGATTTATCAAAAGCCAAAGAAGCAATCGTTAGGTATCGATTAACGCTTTAAACCACATCTAGGCTAGTTTTTCGGATGTATTGTTTCCATCTCCCTATTTGCGTACGCCTTAAACATAAATCTAGTTCAACGGAAGGGCCAAAAACCGTTGATTCAGTATAGATCAGCCCTCTTCCCGGTTCCAACTAAAGCCAGCTAATCTGAATGATAAAAACCCATTGCTCGTATTTCTCGAAGTGTGTGTGTGTGTGTGTGAGTGTGCAAAACCATTTGGATCTTTAACAACTCGACACTCTTCCGGAGCCTGGGCCAAGATCACCGCTTTTTATTTTCGCCAATCCGCTCGGAGATGATCGATCTCAGCACCCAATCCAACCGCGGATGGGTATTTAATGATGATAATGATGATATGCAAACGGTTACGGTCGGTTATTGAGAAGTGGGGGGGATGATACGGTCTTACGCGTGTGAGCCCGATGAGCTTTAGGTCGGTTGGACTGATGGATCATAGTGGCAATGATTATGGCCGAGCTGATGATGGATTAAGGCGGCTAATGTCGGCAATTATTTCGCTGTACGTTAGACCTCCACGATCAGCACTTTTTGCCCGGAGGCGCTGCGATTATGAACATTTGAGAATCGAATGAACTTGATTTTGCGATGAGATCTGGGTGATGATATGATGAATGGTATAACGGTGATGGGGGAATGATGATCGACTGCACACAACGAAGGTTGACGATCAAATCAGATTGGATTAACAAAAAAAGGTTTTCAATTTAATGCAAAAACTCTTAGTTGAGTGAAGATTATAAGATGAAGATTTGACAAATGGTTAATTGGAAAAACTATTAAAATAATGAAAAACTTCTTCAAATGTTTTATTGGAAACCTAACTTTTTCTTAATTTTTGTTCAAAGCTGAAGGACAAAATAATGATTTAGGTAAAGGTAACCATACTATGTATTGTTAAAATAATTTGAAGGAAATCAATAAATTCGTTCAGATCGAATACTCGATGATTTACATCACTAATTATCAGAATTACAAGGTCAAATTTACGACTTACTTGTTTGATAATTATACCTTAATATTCCACCAATCAAACCCGATCCCAAAAAAACCTCCGGATGTCATTCTCCCAGTCTCTGCTAATTATGCGCACTTCCGGCCTGACCCGATTGGAGCCACAATTTCATTCGCTGGCCTCGTTCAATCGTCTTCCCGCTCATGGCCAATCGGCTGGGTGCTTCCAGCAAGAAAAAAAGTGGAATATTACTGGTGTAAGAGTCACCCCGTCCGCCCCAAAGAGACGTGTAAGATGTGGAAAACCACAGAATCATCGTCATGATTCGTGGTAGAAGCAAAAACAAGCACACCGAATCGAAATGAAGAAGAACCCAAGCGCTGGTTCGAGTTGAAGTCTTGTTTGACGTTTGAAAAGGGCCCAACTGCAAAATGTAAATGTAGTCGATTTTCCAATATTTTTATTAAGAAAATTAACTCTACTTACTGTGACGAGCATACAAAACGCATTTATTGAGGTGATTTCATTCAAATTTCCTAAATGACCTATTTGATAATAAGACACCTTAAAGGGCCTAACTTAACATAAAAGGGGGCCATGTGAAAATTTCCATCAACATCACAATATGCCTTTCGTATTTTTTTTTTGTCAATTGGAAAATGATAATATAAATATTTTACAAAATCCATTCATTTTACGGTTTGC
This sequence comes from Aedes aegypti, assembly GCF_002204515.2. Taxonomy (NCBI): domain Eukaryota; kingdom Metazoa; phylum Arthropoda; class Insecta; order Diptera; family Culicidae; genus Aedes; species Aedes aegypti. The sequence continues at coordinate 44,937,198 of NC_035107.1, forward strand.
AGATAGGCCCTTCTCAAATGTAACGCTAGAAGTTGGAGGCTTCTTGCAGTGTAATCACCAACAGAAGAAAAATAACAACAACGCCAGATGGTGGGGGCAATCATCAAGAATGCACCGAGCCGGCCGCCGTCTTTGCCGAAGAGAAGAACCAGTTTTTGCTTCACGCCCGCAAGCCCGGACATAGAGGTTAACCTTCGCTTCGGTCTTGGCTGAGTGTTTCGGTGTGCAGTGCGCAGTTCACTTACTAGGAAAGGGGTTTATTACGATGCTGTGCGGTGACTTTGAGAGTGATGAGTTTGTGGAATGGTTTTGTTTTCAAGGGTTTAGTTTGTATTTTTTACCGGTTTATAGCACAATATTACCATAAAATGGTTAACCATATACGTTTGAATGGTTGTTTAGAGATGTTCATAAACAAAGATTGACAACCTATTCCAGGAAGATAGAAAATCTCCGTCAAAATGGTTGGAGATTTTCGTCAGGAAGATTGGAAATCATCGTTAGGAAGATTGTAAATCTTCGTTAGGAAGATTGGAAAACTTCCTTAGGAAGATTGGAAATCTTCTCCAGGAAGATAAGAAATTTTCGTAAGGAAGATTGGAAGTCTGTTCCAGGAAGATTGGAAACCTCTTTCAGGAAGATTGGAGATTTTATCCAGGAAGATAGGAAATCTTCTCCAGGAAGATTGGAAATCTTCTCCAGAAAGATTGGAAATATTCTCCAGGAAGAATGGAAATCTTCCCCAGAATGATTGGAAGTCTGCTTCTGGAAGATTGGAAGTCTGCTTCTGGAAGATTGGATACCTTTTTCTGGAAGATTGGAAATCTTATTCAGGAAGATTGGAAATCTTATCCAGGAAGATTGAAAACCTTATCCAGGAAGATATGAAATCTTCTCCCGGAAGTTTGGAAATCTTCGCCAGTAAGATTGGAAATATTTCCCAGGAAGATATGAAATCTTCCTTAGGAAGATTGGAAGTTTGCTCCAAAGCGATTAGAAATCTGCTCCAGGAAGATTGGAGATCTTATCCAAGAATATAGGAAATCTTATACAAGAAGATTGGAATTCTGGTCCAGGAAGATTGGACATCTATTCTGTTCCAGGAAGATTGGAACTTTTCTCCAGGAAGATTGGAAATCTTCTCCACAAAAGTTGGGAATCCTTTTTGAGGAAAATTGGAAAGATTAAAATCATTCATATAAAATCATTTAATTTTTAAGGAAGCCTGTTAAAATTGCTTGTAGTCTGTCAAACCATAATTAAAAACCTTGTAAAGGTCCACCGGCGTGTCGCCAATTGATTGCCCTCCGGCAGCTTTGGCAATGCTTGGGTGCACCATGGAACCATAAAAAATCGTTCATTCGACGACAGAAACACAGGATTGACATCAAGCTGCAATAATGACCGAAACAACTGCGCGCAACATCGTCGTCGGCGCACCCATGACCACTGATCGCCTTTCGTAGTGGTCGTCGTCACACAAGGTCACACGAGGAATCAATAATGTTTCACTCTTTTGCTTGGTGATTCGGTTGAAGGGTGCCACCTGGCCTGTCGATGGACCATTGGACTTGTCCGCGGATGGAAGAATGGAACCCTTCCTCTTAATGAACGCAATTGGATTTAGGTAATTGGCTTAGTGGCTTGATTGGATTAGTTTACCATTGAAACGCACGGAAGTTTCTCTTTCCTTGGAAGGTCCAAATGTGACTTGAGACGTCATTATCTGTGATAAACCATCCATAAAGAGTGATATTATGTGATAACATTCCGGTCGAAAGATACAAGCTCTGGTCATTTGCAATCTTTCTCTGATACGTTTACAATCATCTTCTAGGAAGATCCCAATCTTCCTCTTGGAAGATCCCAATCTTCCACTTGGAAGATCCCAATCTTCCTTTGGCAAGATCCCAATTTTCCTCTGGGAAGATCCCAATCTTCTTCTGTGAAAATCCCAATCTTTCTCTTGGTAGATCCCAATCTTCCTCTGGGAAGATCCCAATCTTCCTCTGGGAAGATCCCAATCTTCCTCTGGGAAGATCCCAATCTTCCTCTAGAAAGATCCCAATCTTCCTCTAGGAAAAAAGCCAATCTTCTATTTGGAAGATCCCAATCTTCCTCTGGGAAGATCCCAATCTTCCTCTGGGAAGATCCCAATCTTCTATTTGGAAGATCCCAATCTTCCTCTGAGAAGATCCCAATCTTCCTCTGGGAAGATCCCAATCTTCCTCTGGGAAGATCCCAATCTTCCTCTGGGAAGATCCCAATCTTCCTCTGAGAAGATCCCAATCTTCCTCTAGGAAGATCCCAATCTTCCTCTGGGAAGATCCCAATCTTCCTCTGGGAAGATCCCAATCTTCCTCTGGGAAGATCCCAATCTTCCTCTGGGAAGATCCCAATCTTCCTCTGGGAAGATCCCAATCTTCCTCTGGGAAGATTCCAATCTTCCTCTAGGAAGATTCCAATCTTCCTCTAGGAAGATTCCAATCTTCCTCTGGGAAGATTCCAATCTTCCTCTGGGAAGATCCCAATCTTCCTCTGGGAAGATCGCAATCTTCCTCTGAGAAGATCCCAATCTTCCTCTGGGAAGATCCCAATCTTCCTCTGGGAAGATCCCAATCTTCCTCTGGGAAGATCCCAATCTTCCTCTGAGAAGATCCCAATCTTCCTCTAGGAAGATCCCAATCTTCCTCTGGGAAGATCCCAATCTTCCTCTGGGAAGATCCCAATCTTCCTCTGGAAAGATCCCAATCTTCCTCTGGAAAGATCCCAATCTTCCTCTGGGAAGATCCCAATCTTCCTCTGGGAAGATCCCAATCTTCCTCTGAGAAGATCCCAATCTTCCTCTGGGAAGATCCCAATCTTCCTCTGGGAAGATCCCAATCTTCCTCTGGGAAGATCCCAATCTTCCTCTGGGAAGATCCCAATCTTCCTCTGGGAAGATCCCAATCTTCCTCTAGGAAGATTCCAATCTTCCTCTGGGAAGATCCCCAATCTTCCTCTGGAAAGATCCCAATCTTCCTCTGGAAAGATCCCAATCTTCCTCTGGAAAGATCCCAATCTTCCTCTGGGAAGATCCCAATCTTCCTCTGGAAGATCCCAATCTTCCTTTAGGAAAAAACCCAATCTTCTATTTGGAAGATCCCAAATCTTCCTCTGGGAAGATCCCAATCTTCCTCTGGGAAGATCCCAATCTTCCTCTGGGAAGATCCCAATCTTCCTCTGGGAAGATCCCAATCTTCCTCTGGGAAGATCCCAATCTTCCTCTACGAAGATTCCAATCTTCCTCTGCCTCTGGGAAGATCCCAATCTTCCTCTGGGAAGATCCCAATCTTCCTCTGGGAAGATCCCAATCTTCCTCTGGGAAGATCCCAATCTTCCTCTGGGAAGATCCCAATCTTCCTCTGGGAAGATCCCAATCTTCCTCTGGGAAGATCCCAATCTTCCTCTGGGAAGATCCCAATCTTCCTCTGGGAAGATCCCAATCTTCCTTTAGGAAAAACCCAATCTTCTATTTGGAAGAATCCAAATCTTCCTCTGGGAAGATCCCAATCTTCCTCTGGGAAGATCCCAATCTTCCTCTGGGAAGATCCCAATCTTCCTTGGAAATCCAATCTTCCTCTGGGAAGATCCCAAATCTTCCTCTGGGAATATCGCATTCTTCCTCTGAGAAGAACCCAATCTTCCTCTGGGAAGATCCCAATCTTCCTCTGGGAAGATCCCAATCTTCCTCTGGGAAGATCCCAATCTCCTCTGGAAGATCTCAATCTTCCTCTGGGAAGATCCCAATCTTCCTCTGGGAAGATCCCAATCTTCCTCTGGGAAGATCCCAATCTTCCTCTGGGAAGATCCCAATCTTCCTCTGGAAAGATCCCAATCTTCCTCTGGGAAGATCCCAATCTTCCTCTGGGAAGATCCCAATCTTCCTTTAGGAAAAAGCCCTATCTTCTATTTGGAAGATCCAAATCTTCCTCTGGGAAGATCCCAATCTTCCTCTGGGAAGATCCCAATCTTCCTCTGGGAAGATCCCAATCTTCCTTTAGGAAAAAACCCAATCTTCTATTTGGAAGATCCAAATCTTCCTCTGGGAAGATCCCAATCTTCCTCTGGGAAGATCCCAATCTTCCTCTGGGAAGATCCCAATCTTCCTCTGGGAAGATCCCAATCTTCCTCTGGGAAGATCCCAATCTTCCTCTGGGAAGATCCCAATCTTCCTCTAGGAAGATTCCAATCTTCCTCTGGGAAGATCCCAATCTTCCTCTGGAATATCGCATTCTTCCTCTGAGAAGAACCCAATCTTCCTCTGGGAAGATCCCAATCTTCCTCTGGGAAGATCCCAATCTTCCTCTGGGAAGATCCCAATCTTCCTCTGGGAAGATCCCAATCTTCCTCTGGGAAGATCCCAATCTTCCTCTGGGAAGATCCCAATCTTCTTCTGGGAAGATCCCAATCTTCCTCTAGGAAGATCCCAATCTTCCTCTGGAAAGATCCCAATCTTCCTCTGGGAAGATCCCAATCTTCCTCTGGGAAGATCCCAATCTTCCTTTAGGAAAAAGCCCTATCTTCTATTTGGAAGATCCAAATCTTCCTCTGGGAAGATCCCAATCTTCCTCTGGGAAGATCCCAATCTTCCTCTGGGAAGATTCCAATCTTCCTCTAGGAAGATCCCAATCTTCTTCTGGGAAGATCCCAATCTTCCTCTAGGAAGATCCCAATCTTCCTCTGGGAAGATCCCAATCTTCCTCTGGGAAGATCCCAATCTTCCTCTGGGAAGATCCCAATCTTCCTCTGGGAAGATCCCAATCTTCCTCTGGAAAGATCCCAATCTTCCTCTGGAAAGATCCCAATCTTCCTCTGGGAAGATCCCAATCTTCCTCTGGGAAGATCCCAATCTTCCTCTGGGAAGATCCCAATCTTCCTTTAGGAAAAAACCCAATCTTCTATTTGGAAGATCCAAATCTTCCTCTGAGAAGATCCCAATCTTCCTCTGGGAAGATCCCAATCTTCCTCTGGGAAGATCCCAATCTTCCTCTGGGAAGATTCCAATCTTCCTCTGGGAAGATTCCAATCTTCCTCTAGGAAGATTCCAATCTTCCTCTAGGAAGATTCCAATCTTCCTCTGGGAAGATCCCAATCTTCCTCTGGGAAGATCCCAATCTTCCTCTGGGAAGATTCCAATCTTCCTCTAGGAAGATTCCAATCTTCCTCTAGGAAGATTCCAATCTTCCTCTGGGAAGATCCCAATCTTCCTCTGGGAAGATCCCAATCTTCCTCTGGGAAGATCCCAATCTTCCTCTGGGAAGATCCCAATCTTCCTCTGGAAAGATCCCAATCTTCCTCTGGGAAGATCCCAATCTTCCTCTGGGAAGATCCCAATCTTCCTCTGGGAAGATCCCAATCTTCCTTTAGGAAAAAACCCAATCTTCTATTTGGAAGATCCAAATCTTCCTCTGGGAAGATCCAAATCTTCCTCTGGGAAGATCCCAATCTTCCTCTGGGAAGATCCCAATCTTCCTCTGGGAAGATCCCAATCTTCCTCTGGGAAGATCGCAATCTTCCTCTGAGAAGATCCCAATCTTCCTCTGGGAAGATCCCAATCTTCCTCTGGGAAGATCCCAATCTTCCTCTGGAAGATCCCAATCTTTCTCTGGGAAGATCCCAATCTTCCTCTGGGAAGATCCCAATCTTCCTCTGGGAAGATCCCAATCTTCCTTTAGGAAAAAACCCAATCTTCTATTTGGAAGATCCAAATCTTCCTCTGGGAAGATCCCAATCTTCCTTTAGGAAAAAACCCAATTTTCTATTTGGAAGATCCAAATCTTCCTCTGGGAAGATCCCAATCTTCCTCTGGGAAGATCCAATTTTCCTCTGGGAAGATCCCAATCTTCCTCTGGGAAGATCCCAATCTTCCTCTGGGAAGATCCCAATCTTCCTCTGGGAAGATCCCAATCTTCCTCTGGACTAAGTTTTCTCTGAGTTGCAATGAAAAGTATATCTGTCTTTCACAAACTATTATACCCGTAATCAAAGTCTGTTCCGAGTCAAAATTCACCTTAAAACGCCGCAAACCTGACCACTCGCAACTCTTCGCACAGCGCCCGCAGCTATGACAAATCATCCCAGCTATTGAATCATCGCCAGATCGCCAAACATCGATCATCCACGGATTGCCAATTACGGCGGCCCCCCGATCCGGTGCGGTTCCCATCGAAGATCGATGATCGCATCTGTGTGATGACCGACAGCCGCCGTTGATAACTAGTTCAACTCCCCATTGTAATAACCATTGATCGAGCCCTCCCCCGTCCCTATCCATCCATCGGCGCAAAATTGCTCCGATTATGTCAGATTTACGCGTGTCACACGACGGTGATCGTGTCGTCAACGCCTTCGTCCGATGATCGTTGGGGCCAGATTGATCGCGGAAACGGATTGCAATTTTGTGCCTCTTTGAGCGAAAGAGAAAGGTGGCACAGCGTCGCGACATGGGAAATTGGAGCGGAGCGCTTTGTAACGATTAGGACAATGGTGACGGATGGGGCAGGTTGATCGTCGGCGATCGCCCGAGTCATCTGTAATTGTTGGATTCGATGGGATTGCACAATCTAATGAGGTGGAATGATACTTTTTCCTTTTATTTTCTTTGCCGTTGTGGAACAGGTAATTTGATGCTTTGTGTCACATTATTGACGTCATCGATTCCGGCGGGATGAGGTTGACATACGGTTATTATATGGTAATTGATGGTATTGGGAAAGCCACAATAGCATGACAATTGACCATTCATGCATAACATTATTAATCAATTTTAGCTGAAATTGAAGATTCCCAATCTTCCAAAGAAAGATTCCCAATCTTCCAAGGAAAATTTTCCAATCTTCCAAAAGAAGTTTCCCAATCTTCCAAGGGAAGATTTCCTATCTTCTAAGATCCTATCTATCTAAAAATCCCAATCATCCAAGGGAAGATTTCCCCAATCTTCCAAGGGAAAATTCCTCCAATCTTCCAAGGGAAGATTCCTCCAATCTTCCAAGGGAAGATTCCCCCAATCTTCCAAGGAAAATTTTCCAATCTTCTAAAAGAAGTTTCTCAATCTTCCAAGGGAAGATTTCCTATCTTCCAAGAAAAAATCCCAATCATCCAAGGGAAGATTCCCAATCATCCAAGGGAAGATTCCCAATCATCCAAGGAAAATTATACAATCTTCCAATAGCAGTTTCCCAATCTTCCAAGGAAAGATCACTTTTTGATTGAAGTTTTTCAATCATCTTATAACTATAACTATAACCTTATCTCAAAGTTATTATCTTATGATTTCGATTCTGCTGCTATATTTTCCCTTTACTAATTTGTCTTCTCACTTCTATCTTTTACAGGTAAGCGTCGACGCCAGTTTGTTATTCGAATCCATACCATCGATCACAAAACTCGTCAAATGAATCCAACTCATCGGAGATAAAAAAAAAAATGGCGGAAAATTCACCACAATTATGCACTCGAAGCGAAGCAATTTTCCGTTTATTGCCAATCACCGGCAATTACCGCTGACAAACAGAGCACAGTCCGCCAAAAACAAAGCGAAAAACAATACAATAAGGAAGCAGACCCCTCTCGTAGAAAACCCACAAAGCCGAAACTGTTACAGATTATGACCCATGGCATCGCCGCGATGATCGGTCGCCATTGATGAAGCAACTCTTGGAGTATGGATTTCAAATGCTCATCTCTATGGGGGGGAATTCGAATGGCGTGCACTCCGTTTATGTCACTCTCAGGTGCAGATCGCTCAATCGGCGCGGCGTGAAGGTGTCTTGGAAAAATGAGGATCATCGTACGATCGCTGATCGATCGATCACCGCCAAACGGTTCGCACCACGACGGAGGAGTTATGCAAGAATTGAGTACAAATTCCTTTACGGCGAAAGGAAAGGGAGCGCAGCATTGCAATTGGAAGAGAGGCGTCTCCTTCCACAGACAAACGGACGTAACACTGGAATTATATTGACATTTGCTCACTACCGCTTCCTAGTTCTCGGTTGGCCAAACACATTATTCTTTAGCATTTGAGGATTGTTCTAGCGGTTACATCCGTTTGTCTGTGATCCGATATTGCCGACGATGATGATGTGTTTGGTGGCGTGAAGCTCGTCGATTCAAGTGATCCAGTTTTCCACCGAGCATTGTGGATTTGATTGATCGCGTGGAATTTTGGGCCCCCCTTTTGGTGAGCGGAGGGCTGTCGGCTGTATCGGGGAGGGGTTGGGTTTGTTGAACGCGATGAATGGGAGTGGAAATTAGTTGCGGATGAGTGAGTGGGATTTACCTGGCTGGATTGTGAGAAAACTCTGAAGCCGATGTAAATTCGATGAACTCGAAAGCTTTCTTGAAAGTTGACGTAAACTTGAGCAATTGCTGAAGAAATGAAGACTTCAATCTTCCGTTGCAATCCATTGAGAAGATTCCAATCTTCCATTGGGAAGATTCCAATCTTTCTTTGAGAAGATTCCAATCTTCCTTTGGGAAGATTCCAATCTTCCTTTGGGAAGATTCCAATCTTCCTTTGGGAAGATTCCAATCTTCCTTAGGGAAGATTCCAATCTTCCTTTGGGAAGATTCCAATCTTCCTTTGGGAAGATTCCAATCTTCCATTGGGAAGATTCCAATCTTCCATTGGGAAGATTCCAATATTCCATTGGGAAGATTCCAATCTTCCTTTTGGTAGATTCCAATCTTCCTTTGAGAAGATTCCAATCTTGCTTTGGGAAGATTCCAATCTTCCATTGGGAAGATTTCAATCTTCCTTTGGGAAGATTCCAATCTTCCTTTGGGAAGATTCCAATCTTCCTTTGGGAAGATTCCAATCTTCCTTTGGGAAGATTCCAATCTTCCTTTGGGAAGATTCCAATCTTCCTTTGGGAAGATTCCAATCTTCCTTTGGGAAGATTCCAATCTTCCTTAGGGAAGATTCCAATCTTCCTTTGGGAAGATTCCAATCTTCCTTTGGGAAGATTCCAATCTTCCATTGGGAAGATTCCAATCTTCCATTGGGAAGATTCCAATATTCCATTGGGAAGATTCCAATCTTCCTTTTGGTAGATTCCAATCTTCCTTTGAGAAGATTCCAATCTTGCTTTGGGAAGATTCCAATCTTCCATTGGGAAGATTGCAATCTTCCTTTAAGAAGATTCCAATCTTCCTTTGGTAAGATTCCAATCTTCCTTTGGAGAGATTCCAATCTTCCTTTGGGAAGATTTCAATCTTCCTTTGGTAAGATTCCAATCTTCCTTTTGGTAGATTCCAATCTTCCTTTGGGAAGATTCCAATCTTGCTTTGGGAAGATTCCAATCTTCCATTGGGAAGATTTCAATCTTCCTTTGGGAAGATTCCAATCTTCCTTTGGTAAGATTCCAATCTTCCTTTGGGAAGATTCCAATCTTCCTTTGGGAAGATTCCAATCTTCCTTTGGGAAGATTCCAATCTTCCATTGAGAAGATTCCAATCTTCCATTGAGAAGATTCCAATCTTCCTCTGGGAAGATTCCAATTCTCTATTGGGAAGATTCCAATCTTCCATTGGGAAGATTCCAATCTTCCATTGGGAAGATTCCAATCTTCCATTGGGAAGATTCCAATCTTCCATTGGGAAGATTCCAATCTTCCATTGGGAAGATTCCAATCTTCCATTGGGAAGATTCCAATCTTCCATTGGGTACATTCCAATCTCTTGTTGGGAAGATTTCAATCTTCCTTTGAGAAGATTCCAATCTCCTGTGGAATGAATTCCATTTTACCTATGAAATCTAAATTGCATCAACCAGTTTCAAACTGAGGAAATATTTGCCCTTTAGTGGACGTCCACTCAATGCAGTAAAGCTCCCATGGCCTCTTGATCGCTTCCGTCCAAATTCTTCGTCGGACATGACCCAAACCCGGCAGCTTCAGCCATATCGCAGCATCAGATCGAGACATCCGCACTGAAAGAGGCACCCTTCCGGCTGTTGGCATCCTTCAGCTCGATCGTGGTTGGTCAATATCCCCCAACAACCCTCCTCGTTGATGAGAGGCCCCTCAGTAGTGAAAGTATTCTAATTATCACCGCCGGGTGCCGTGCGCCTCTGCTAGCCATGAGAGAGATCGTTCGAATCTTCCCACGCATGCGAAACCAGTTTTAGACCTGAGCTCAGTTGGAAATTGCCTCTTGTTATAATTACACACACTCGGCTCTCTTGGCTTAAGGTGCAGATGAATCGAAGCTTTACCTCAGTTCTTCAAAAGCACAATTGTGAAGAACCATACAGCGTTTTCAATTGAAAATTTGATCGATTGGTCGCCTCCAGCGATTGATCAGTCGATCAAATTTTCAGCTTGAATTGCTGTTTGGTTCCCTAGATTTGTGCACTTGAAAATTTGAGGTTAGGTTTGGATGCATCTTCACCTTAAACCCGTGACCATGCAAAGAAGTTTCATGCGCAATATGGTCCACACCACGTGTGCAAGCTGACCAGAGAGAGGTCGAATCTGAGGCACGACGGAGGAAATACAATTTTCCATCCATTCCAATCCGAAGCATTTCGCAAGTCCGCGGATGGTTGTTTGTTTTAGCGGTCGGGTCGAATCCCCCCAATCGAAACGAGGGCAGAAAAGCGCGCGAAAAATTCAACTCTCGCCTCGATCGTGCACGTCATCACGCTTTGGACTCCCAGACGAGAGATGTCATTTCCTCTGTTTTTTTTGGAATTGTGCTGCACAGTGGGACGAAATCTAAAAAAACGGACAAACCTTTTTGAGGGATTTCAATGCATAGGTGTCTCCGGACAATGGAAATGGAATTCCGAGTAATAATTCACAACAGTTTTTAGGTTATATTGAGGCTTCCGAGAAGAAACATACTTTTGTTTTTTTATGTCAATTATTTCAGAAAAGTTTAGGATATTTTTATATTGAACAAATCTGCTTAACATATTTTTGACATCGTTTTCATTGTTTTGATATTCAATGTGTTTTACCTTAAAAACCAGTTTTTTAACCATTTCCATGGTCACAGTGCAGTTTATTAACATGGTCTGTTCTACAAAATTGAATACCTATGATACAAAGACAAACAATTTTGTTGAATGTGCCAATGCACAGTGGGAAAAAAAAGTAACAAACCATAGCAAATTAGAATCAAATGAAAGTGGTTCCGATAGTTGCAAGAATTATTGTTGTTTCTTAGAAAACTTTATTTCAGTAGCTCATAATCGGCTTTCCTCCATTGGGCAAAATTAGTATGATAACGACCCGTGCACTCAGTTTAACTATGGCTCTACCCCATTTGGCATAATGCCATCTGGCATAATGCCGTTTGGCATAATGCCAATTGGCATAATAGCCATTTGGCATAATGGCCATTTGGCATAACGGCCATTTGGCATAATTTGAAGAATACATATCCTCAAATTATTGTCCTTAACTTTTGGCCTGATGATGATCAGCCTAAATGAAATACATGTCCATTCTAGACAACATAAGGGCGATCCATTAATTACGTAAGGGTTTATGGGGAGAGGGGGGGTTTGAGATTTCTTACGCGCCATACAATTTATTTTTAGTTTTCATACAAAAAATCTTACCATAGGGGGAGGGGGGGTTGAAAAATCCCGAAAATTGTCTTACGTAATTAATGGACCGC